>NC_088401.1:53993193-54334193 GCF_034236695.1 Oncorhynchus nerka
AGTGTGTGTGTGTGTGTGTGTGTGTGTGTGTGTGTGTGTGTGTGTGTGTGTGTGTGTGTGTGTGTTTGCATGCATGTGTACATGGGTGTGATTGTGAAACTGTGTGCGTACGTGTGTCTGTACCCGACCGCTCGGAGGCGTCCGCATGGTCCCAAAGCACACTGTTGCCTTGATTTATATCACATTCCAATGATAAAACTGGCGGGGACAAAAATGCAATTTCAGAATGTGGGGGGGACATGTCCCCCCCCTGTCCCCAGCGAACATTGCGTACCTGGTGTGCGTGTGTGTGGGCTTAATGTGGCCTAGTGGTTCAGAGTGTTGGGCAGTCGACTAGGTGAGAAATCTTTTGATGTGCCATTGAGCAAGGAGCTTAACCCTAATTGCTGGCTAAGATCATCTGCTAAATGACAAAAAATGTTGATGTAAAAAATGTGTTCTTTCATGTGAACATGGGTGTGATTGTGAAACTGTGTGTGTCTGTACGATGAAGTACGGTATGTTTGTTGAAAGGTGCGTGCGTGTGTGTGTGTGTGTGTGTGTGTGTGTGTGTGTGTGTATGATCTGTGTATTTGAGTTTAGCCATGTCTGCAGGGCGAGGTGGAGGCCAATGTTTGGCAGGTCTGGCACATCTTTCAGGCCCCGACCTGCACACAGACAGAACAGACAGACAGAACAGACAGACAGGACAGACAGACAGACAGACAGGACAGACAGACAGACAGACAGACAGACAGACAGACAGACAGACAGACAGACAGACAGGGAGGGAGGGAGGGAGGGAGGGAGGGAGGGAGGGAGGGAGGGATGAAATTTTGCATTTGAAAAAAGCGACTTTAAATGTATGAACTCTTGAACCTCAAAAATAAACCCTTTTGAGGGTTCATGGAGTTTCTCTCCCACTCTCTAATGAGTGTCTGGACGGTTCTAGAAATTGAGAGAGAAAACAGAGTGAAAGGTAGAGGAGAGCCCAGGTGAGGTGTTGTGGTAGGAGGTTTGCTTAGCTGTGAGGTATTCTGGGCCCCACCCTGTAACTAAAACTCAGCAGACCTCTTCTTTTCACCCTTTTTCTTTCCATTTCTCTCTCTCTCATTCCCCCGTGTCCTCTCTCTCTCATTTACCCTTGTCCTCTCTCTCTCATTCCCCCTTGTCCTCTCTCTCTCATTCCCCCTTGTCCTCTCTCTCTGTCATTCCCCCTTGTCCTCTCTCTCTCATTCCCCCTTGTCCCCTCTATCATTCCTCCTTGTCCTCTCTCTCTCATTCCCCCTTGTCCTCTCTCTGTCATTCCCCCTTGTCCTCTCTCTCTCATTCCCACTTGTCCTCTCTCTCTCATTCCCCCTTGTCCTCTCTCTCATTCCCCCTTGTCCTCTCTCTCCCATTCCCCCTTGTCCCCTCTCTGTCATTCTCTCTCTCTATTTTGTTCAACTTCCACTTTTCTATATATCTCTCTCTCCCTACCTCACTTTGCCTGTCATCCCCCTCTCTTTTCTCTCTCTCTTTCTCTCTCACCCTAACCAGTTCTATTTACCGAGGTGAGAGGAGACCGGCCCAATATGTATGTCTAAATGTTTGTGGGAGACTTGAAAGTCAGGTTTGCCCGGTGTAGGAGAGTTCACCTGTGGCTTGTGAATGGATGGTGGGGGACACCCTTTGTCTGGAGACCCAGTCAGCCAGATACCTGAGGATCAGTACTGGGAGGGAGGGATGACCCAGAGACCCAGTCAGCCAGACACCTGAGAATCAGTGCTGGGAGGGAGGGAAGACCCAGAGACCCAGTCAGCCAGACACCTGAGGATCAGGACTGGGAGAGAGGGAAGACCCAGAGACCCAGTCAGCCAGACACCTGAGGATAAGGACTGGGAGGGAAGACCCAGAGACGCAGTCAGCCAGACACCTGAGGATCATGACTGGGAGGGAGAGATGATGTAGAGACCCAGTCAGCCAGACACCCGAGGATCAGTACTGGGAGGGAGGGAAGACCCAGAGACCCAGTCAGACAGACACCTGAGGATCAGGACTGGGAGGGATGACCCAGAGACCCAGTCAGCCAGACACCTGAGGATCAGTCCTGGGAGGGAGGGAAGACCCAGAGACCCAGTCAGCCAGACACCTGAAAATCAGGACTGGGAGAGAGGGAAGACCCAGAGACCCAGTCAGCCAGACACCTGAGGATCAGGACTGGGAGGGAGGGAAGACCCAGAGACCCAGTCAGCCAGACACTTGAGGATCAGGACTGGTAGGGAGGGATGACCCAGAGACCGAGTCAACAAGACACCTTAGGATCAGGACTGGGAGGGAGGGATGACCCAGAGACCGAGTCAACAAGACACCTTAGGATCAGGACTGGGAGGGAGGGATAACCCAGAGACCCAGTCAGCCAGACACCTGAGGATCAGGACTAGGAGGGAGGGAAGACCCAGAGACCCAGTCAGCCAGACACCTGAGGATCAGGACTGGGAGGGAGGGAAGACCCAGAGACCGAGTCAACAAGACACCTTAGGATCAGGACTGGGAGGGAGGGATAACCCAGAGACCCAGTCAGCCAGACACCTGAGGATCAGGACTAGGAGGGAGGGAAGACCCAGAGACCCAGTCAGCCAGACACCTGAGGATCAGGACTGGGAGGGAGGGAAGACCCAGAGGCCCAGTCAGCCAGACACCTGAGGATCAGGACTGGGAGGGAGGGAAAACCCAGAGACCCAGTCAGTCAGACACCTGTGGATCGGGACTGGGAGGGAAGACTCAGAGACCCAGTCAGCCAGACACCTGAGAATCAGGACTGGGAGAGAGGGAAGACCCAGAGACCCAGTCAGCCATATACTGAGGATCAGGACTGGGAGGGAGGGAAGACCCAGAGACCCAGTCAGCCAGACACCTGAGGATCATGACTGGGAGAGAGGGATGACCCAGAGACCCAGTCAGTCAGACACCTGAGGATCAGGACTGGGAGAGAGGGAAGACCCAGAGACCCAGTCAGCCAGACACCTGAGGATCAGGACTGGGAGGGAGGGAAGACCCAGAGACCCAGTCAGCCAGACACCTGAAAATCAGGACTGGGAGAGAGGGAAGACCCAGAGACCCAGTCAGCCAGACACCTGAGGATCAGGACTGGGAGGGAGGGAAGACCCAGAGACCCAGTCAGCCAGACACTTGAGGATCAGGACTGGTAGGGAGGGATGACCCAGAGACCGAGTCAACAAGACACCTTAGGATCAGGACTGGGAGGGAGGGATGACCCAGAGACCGAGTCAACAAGACACCTTAGGATCAGGACTGGGAGGGAGGGATAACCCAGAGACCCAGTCAGCCAGACACCTGAGGATCAGGACTAGGAGGGAGGGAAGACCCAGAGACCCAGTCAGCCAGACACCTGAGGATCAGGACTGGGAGGGAGGGAAGACCCAGAGACCCAGTCAGCCAGACACCTGAGGATCAGGACTGGGAGGGAGGGAAGACCCAGAGACCCAGTCAGCCAGACACCTGAGGATCAGGACTGGGAGGGAGGGAAAACCCAGAGACCCAGTCAGTCAGACACCTGTGGATCGGGACTGGGAGGGAAGACTCAGAGACCCAGTCAGCCAGACACCTGAGAATCAGGACTGGGAGAGAGGGAAGACCCAGAGACCCAGTCAGCCATATACTGAGGATCAGGACTGGGAGGGAGGGAAGACCCAGAGACCCAGTCAGCCAGCCACCTGAGGATCAGGACTGGGAGGGAGGGAAAACCCAGAGACCCAGTCAGTCAGACACCTGTGGATCGGGACTGGGAGGGAAGACTCAGAGACCCAGTCAGCCAGACACCTGAGAATCAGGACTGGGAGAGAGGGAAGACCCAGAGACCCAGTCAGCCATATACTGAGGATCAGGACTGGGAGGGAGGGAAGACCCAGAGACCCAGTCAGCCAGACACCTGAGGATCATGACTGGGAGAGAGGGATGACCCAGAGACCCAGTCAGTCAGACACCTGAGGATCAGGACTGGGAGAGAGGGAAGACCCAGAGACCCAGTCAGTCAGACACCTGAGAATCAGTACTGGGAGGGAGGGAAGACCCAGAGACCCAGTCAGTCAGACACCTGAGGATCAGGACTGGGAGAGAGGGAAGACCCAGAGACCCAGTCAGTCAGACACCTGAGGATCAGGACTGGGAGAGAGGGATGACCCAGAGACCCAATCAGCCAGACACCTAAGGATCAGGACTGGGAGGGAGGGAAGACCCAGAGACCCAGTCAGCCAGACACCTGAGGATCAGGACTGGGAGGGAGGGATAACCCAGAGACCCAGTCAGCCAGACACCTGAGGATCAGGACTAGGAGGGAGGGAAGACCCAGAGACCCAGTCAGCCAGACACCTGAGGATCAGGACTGGGAGGGAGGGAAGACCCAGAGACCGAGTCAACAAGACACCTTAGGATCAAGACTGGGAGGGAGGGAAGACCCAGAGACCCAGTCAGCCATATACTGAGGATCAGGACTGGGAGGGAGGGAAGACCCAGAGACCCAGTCAGCCAGACACCTGAGGATCAGGACTGGGAGAGACCCAGGGACCCAGTCAGCCATATACTGAGGATCAGACTGGATGACCCAGAGACCCAATCAGCCAGACACCTAAGGATCAGGACTGGGAGGGAGGGAAGACCCAGATACCCAGTCAGCCAGACACCTGAGGATCAGGACTGGGAGGGAGGGAAGACCCAGAGACCCAGTCAGCCATATACTGAGGATCAGGACTGGGAGAGAGGGAAGACCCAGAGACCCAGTCAGTCAGACACCTGAGGATCAGGACTGGGAGAGAGGGATGACCCAGAGACCCAATCAGCCAGACACCTAAGGATCAGGACTGGGAGGGAGGGAAGACCCAGAGACCCAGTCAGCCAGACACCTGAGGATCAGGACTGGGAGGGAGGGAAGACCCAGAGTTCCAGTCAGCCAGACACTTGAGAATCAGGACTGGGAGGGAGGGAAGACCCAGAGACCCAGTCAGCCAGATACCCGAGGATTAGTACTGGGAGGGAGGGATGACCCAGAGACCCAGCCAGACACCTGAGGATCAGCACAGGGAGGGAGGGAAGACCCAGAGACCCAGTCAGCCAGACACCTGAGGATCAGGACTGGGAGGGAGGGAAGACCCAGAGACCCAGTCAGTCAGACACCTGTGGATCGGGACTGGGAGGGAGGGAAGACTCAGAGACCCAGTCAGCAAGACACCTGAGAATCAGGACTGGGAGAGAGGGAAGACCCAGAGACCCAGTCAGCCAGACACCTGAGGATCATGACTGGGAGAGAGGGATGACCCAGAGACCCAGTCAGTCAGACACCTGAGGATCAGGACTGGGAGGGAGGGAAGACCCAGAGACCCAGTCAGCCAGACACCTGAGGATCAGGACTGGGAGGGAGGGAAGACCCAGAGACCCAGTCAGCCAGACACTTGAGAATCAGGACTGGGAGGGAGGGAAGACCCAGAGACCCAGTCAGCCAGATACCCGAGGATCAGTACTGGGAGGGAGGGATGACCCAGAGACCCAGCCAGACACCTGAGGATCAGCACAGGGAGGGAGGGAAGACCCAGAGACCCAGTCAGCCAGACACCTGAGGGTCAGGACTGGGAGGGAGGGAAGACCCAGAGACCCAGTCAGTCAGACACCTGAGGATCAGGACTGGGAGAGAGGGAAGACCCAGAGACCCAGTCAGTCAGACACCTGAGAATCAGTACTGGGAGGGAGGGAAGACCCAGAGACCCAGTCAGTCAGACACCTGAGGATCAGGACTGGGAGAGAGGGAAGACCAAGAGACCCAGTCAGTCAGACACCTGAGAATCAGTACTGGGAGGGAGGGAAGACCCAGAGACCCAGTCAGTCAGACACCTGAGGATCAGGACTGGGAGAGAGGGAAGACCCAGAGACCCAGTCAGCCAGACACCTGAGGATCAGGACTGGGAGGGAGGGAAGACCCAGAGACCGAGTCAGCCAGATGCCTGAGGATCAGAAAAGGGAGGGAGGGATAACCCAGAGACCCAGTCAGCCAGACACCTGAGAATCAGGACTGGGAGGGAGGGAAGACCCAGAGACCCAGTCAGCCAGACACCTGAGGATCATGACTGGGAGAGAGGGAAGACCCAGAGACCCAGTCAGCCAGACACCTGAGGATCATGACTGGGAGAGAGGATGACCCAGAGACCCAGTCAGTCAGACACCTGAGGATCAGGACTGGGAGGAGGGAAGACCCAGAGACCCAGTCAGCCAGACACCTGAGGATCAGGACTGGGAGGGAGGGAAGACCCAGAGACCCAGTCAGCCAGACACTTGAGAATCAGGACTGGGAGGGAGGGAAGACCCAGAGACCCAGTCAGCCAGATACCCGAGGATCAGTACTGGGAGGGAGGATGACCCAGAGACCCAGCCAGACACCTGAGGATCAGCACAGGGAGGGAGGGAAGACCCAGAGACCCAGTCAGCCAGACACCTGAGGGTCAGGACTGGGAGGGAGGGAAGACCCAGAGACCCAGTCAGTCAGACACCTGAGGATCAGGACTGGGAGAGAGGGAAGACCCAGAGACCCAGTCAGTCAGACACCTGAGAATCAGTACTGGGAGGGAGGGAAGACCCAGAGACCCAGTCAGTCAGACACCTGAGGATCAGGACTGGGAGAGAGGGAAGACCAAGAGACCCAGTCAGTCAGACACCTGAGGATCATGACTGGGAGAGAGGGATGACCCAGAGACCCAGTCAGTCAGACACCTGAGGATCAGGACTGGGAGGGAGGGAAGACCCAGAGACCCAGTCAGCCAGACACCTGAGGATCAGGACTGGGAGGGAGGGAAGACCCAGAGACCCAGTCAGCCAGACACTTGAGAATCAGGACTGGGAGGGAGGGAAGACCCAGAGACCCAGTCAGCCAGATACCCGAGGATCAGTACTGGGAGGGAGGGATGACCCAGAGACCCAGCCAGACACCTGAGGATCAGCACAGGGAGGGGGAAGACCCAGAGACCCAGTCAGCCAGACACCTGAGGGTCAGGACTGGGAGGGAGGGAAGACCCAGAGACCCAGTCAGTCAGACACCTGAGGATCAGGACTGGGAGAGAGGGAAGACCCAGAGACCCAGTCAGTCAGACACCTGAGAATCAGTACTGGGAGGGAGGGAAGACCCAGAGACCCAGTCAGTCAGACACCTGAGGATCAGGACTGGGAGAGAGGGAAGACCAAGAGACCCAGTCAGTCAGACACCTGAGAATCAGTACTGGGAGGAGGGAAGACCCAGAGACCCAGTCAGTCAGACACCTGAGGATCAGGACTGGGAGAGAGGGAAGACCCAGAGACCCAGTCAGCCAGACACCTGAGGATCAGGACTGGGAGGGAGGGAAGACCCAGAGACCGAGTCAGCCAGATGCCTGAGGATCAGAAAAGGGAGGGAGGGATAACCCAGAGACCCAGTCAGCCAGACACCTGAGAATCAGGACTGGGAGGGAGGGAAGACCCAGAGACCCAGTCAGCCAGACACCTGAGGATCATGACTGGGAGAGAGGGAAGACCCAGAGACCCAGTCAGCCAGACACCTGAGGATCATGACTGGGAGAGAGGGATGACCCAGAGACCCAGTCAGTCAGACACCTGAGGATCAGGACTGGGAGGGAGGGAAGACCCAGAGACCCAGTCAGCCAGACACCTGAGGATCAGGACTGGGAGGGAGGGAAGACCCAGAGACCCAGTCAGCCAGACACTTGAGAATCAGGACTGGGAGGGAGGGAAGACCCAGAGACCCAGTCAGCCAGATACCCGAGGATCAGTACTGGGAGGGAGGGATGACCCAGAGACCCAGCCAGACACCTGAGGATCAGCACAGGGAGGGAGGGAAGACCCAGAGACCCAGTCAGCCAGACACCTGAGGGTCAGGACTGGGAGGGAGGGAAGACCCAGAGACCCAGTCAGTCAGACACCTGAGGATCAGGACTGGGAGAGAGGGAAGACCCAGAGACCCAGTCAGTCAGACACCTGAGAATCAGTACTGGGAGGGAGGGAAGACCCAGAGACCCAGTCAGTCAGACACCTGAGGATCAGGACTGGGAGAGAGGGAAGACCAAGAGACCCAGTCAGTCAGACACCTGAGAATCAGTACTGGGAGGGAGGGAAGACCCAGAGACCCAGTCAGTCAGACACCTGAGGATCAGGACTGGGAGAGAGGGAAGACCCAGAGACCCAGTCAGCCAGACACCTGAGGATCAGGACTGGGAGGGAGGGAAGACCCAGAGACCGAGTCAGCCAGATGCCTGAGGATCAGAAAAGGGAGGGAGGGATAACCCAGAGACCCAGTCAGCCAGACACCTGAGAATCAGGACTGGGAGGGAGGGAAGACCCAGAGACCCAGTCAGCCAGACACCTGAGGATCATGACTGGGAGAGAGGGAAGACCCAGAGACCCAGTCAGCCAGACACCGGAGAATCAGGACTGGGAGGGAGGGAAGACCCAGAGACCCAGTCAGCCAGACACCTGAGGATCAGGACTGGGAGGGAGGGATGACCCAGAGACCCAGTCAGCCAGAAACCTGAGGATCAGGACTGGGAGGGAGGGATGACCCAGAGACCGAGTCAGCCAGACGCCTGAGGATCAGGACAGGGAGGGAGGGATAACCCAGAGACCCAGTCAGCCAGACACCTGAGAATCAGTACTGGGAGGGAGGGAAGACCCAGAGACCCAGTCAGCCAGACACCTGAGGATCAGGACTGGGAGGGAGGGATGTCCCAGAGACCGAGTCAGCCAGATGCCTGAGGATCAGAAAAGGGAGGGAGGGATAACCCAGAGACCCAGTCAGCCAGACACCTGAGGATCAGGAATGGTAGGGAGGGATAACCCAGAGACCCAGTCAGCCAGACACCTGAGAATCAGTACTGGGAGGGAGGGAAGACCCAGAGACCCAGTCAGTCAGACACCTGAGGATCAGGACTGGGAGAGAGGGAAGACCCAGAGACCCAGTCAGCCAGAAACCTGAGGATCAGGACTGGTAGGGAGGGATGACCAAGAGACCGAGTCAGCCAGACACCTTAGGATCAGGACTGGGACGGAGGGATAACCCAGAGACCCAGTCAGCCAGACACCTGAGGATCAGGACTGGGAGGGAGGGAAGACCCAGAGACCCAGTCAGCCAGACACCTGAGGATCAGGACTGGGAGGGAGGGAAGACCCATAGACCCAGTCAGCCAGACACCTGAGGATCAGGACTGGGAGGTAGGGAAGACCCAGAGACCCAGTCAGTCAGACACCTGTGGATCGGGACTGGGAGGGAGGGAAGACTCAGAGACCCAGTCAGCCAGACACCTGAGAATCAGGACTGGTAGGGAGGGATGACCAAGAGACCGAGTCAGCCAGACACCTTAGGATCAGGACTGGGACGGAGGGATAACCCAGAGACCCAGTCAGCCAGACACCTGAGGATCAGGACTGGGAGGGAGGGAAGACCCAGAGACCCAGTCAGCCAGACACCTGAGGATCAGGACTGGGAGGGAGGGAAGACCCATAGACCCAGTCAGCCAGACACCTGAGGATCAGGACTGGGAGGTAGGGAAGACCCAGAGACCCAGTCAGTCAGACACCTGTGGATCGGGACTGGGAGGGAGGGAAGACTCAGAGACCCAGTCAGCCAGACACCTGAGAATCAGGACTGGGAGGGAGGGAAGACCCAGAGACCCAGTCAGCCAGACACCTGAGGATCATGACTGGGAGAGAGGGAAGACTCAGAGACCCAGTCAGCCAGACACCAGAGAATCAGGACTGGGAGGGAGGGAAGACCCAGAGACCCAGTCAGCCAGACACCTGAGGATCAGGACAGGGAGGGAGGGATAACCCAGAGACCCAGTCAGTCAGACACCTGAGAATCAGTACTGGGAGGGAGGGAAGACCCAGAGACCCAGTCAGCCAGACACCTGAGGATCAGGACTGGGAGGAGGGATGTCCCAGAGACCAAGTCAGCCAGACACCTGAGGATCAGGACTGGGAGGGAGGGATGACCCAGAGACCGAGTCAGCCAGACGCCTGAGGATCAGGACAGGGAGGGAGGGATAACCCAGAGACCCAGTCAGCCAGACACCTGAGAATCAGTACTGGGAGGGAGGGAAGACCCAGAAACCCAGTCAGCCAGACACCTGAGGATCAGGACTGGGAGGGAGGGATGTCCCAGAGACCGAGTCAGCCAGATGCCTGAGGATCAGGACAGGGAGGGAGGGATAACCCAGAGACCCAGTCAGCCAGACACCTGAGGATCAGGAATGGTAGGGAGGGATGACCCAGAGACCGAGTCAGCCAGACACCTTAGGATCAGGACTGGGAGGGAGGGATAACCCAGAGACCCAGTCAGCCAGACGCCTGAGGATCAGGACTGGGAGGGAGGGATAACCCAGAGACCCAGTCAGCCAGACGCCTGAGGATCAGGACTGGGAGGGAGGGATAACCCAGAGACCCAGTCAGCCAGACACCTGAGAATCAGTACTGGGAGGGAGGGAAGACCCAGAGACCCAGTCAGTCAGACACCTGAGGATCAGGACTGGGAGAGAGGGAACACCCAGAGACCCAGTCAGTCAGACACCTGAGGATCAGGACTGGGAGAGAGGGATGACCCAGAGACCCAATCAGCCAGACACCTGAGGATCAGGACTGGGAGGGAGGGAAGACCCAGAGACCCAGTCAGCCAGACACCTGAGGATCAGGACTGGGAGGGAGGGAAGACCCATAGACCCAGTCAGCCAGACACCTGAGGATCAGGACTGGGAGGTAGGGAAGACCCAGAGACCCAGTCAGTCAGACACCTGTGGATCGGGACTGGGAGGGAGGGAAGACTCAGAGACCCAGTCAGCCAGACACCTGAGAATCAGGACTGGGAGGGAGGAAGACCCAGAGACCCAGTCAGCCAGACACCTGAGGATCAGGACTGGGAGGTAGGGAAGACCCAGAGACCCAGTCAGTCAGACACCTGTGGATCGGGACTGGGAGGGAGGGAAGACTCAGAGACCCAGTCAGCCAGACACCTGAGAATCAGTACTGGGAGGGAGGGAAGACCCAGAGACCCAGTCAGCCAGACACCTGAGGATCAGGACTGGGAGGGAGGGATGTCCCAGAGACCAGGTCAGCCAGACACCTGAGGATCAGGACTGGGAGGGAGGGATGACCCAGAGACCGAGTCAGCCAGACGCCTGAGGATCAGGACAGGGAGGGAGGGATAACCCAGAGACCCAGTCAGCCAGACACCTGAGAATCAGTACTGGGAGGGAGGGAAGACCCAGAAACCCAGTCAGCCAGACACCTGAGGATCAGGACTGGGAGGAGGGATGTCCCAGAGACCGAGTCAGCCAGATGCCTGAGGATCAGGACAGGGAGGGAGGGATAACCCAGAGACCCAGTCAGCCAGACACCTGAGGATCAGGAATGGTAGGGAGGGATGACCCAGAGACCGAGTCAGCCAGACACCTTAGGATCAGGACTGGGAGGGAGGGATAACCCAGAGACCCAGTCAGCCAGACACCTGAGAATCAGTACTGGGAGGGAGGGAAGACCCAGAGACCCAGTCAGTCAGACACCTGAGGATCAGGACTGGGAGAGAGGGAAGACCCAGAGACCCAGTCAGCCAGAAACCTGAGGATCAGGACTGGTAGGGAGGGATGACCCAGAGACCGAGTCAGCCAGACACCTTAGGATCAGGACTGGGAGGGAGGGATAACCCAGAGACCCAGTCAGCCAGACACCTGAGGATCAGGACTGGGAGGGAGGGAAGACCCAGAGACCCAGTCAGCCAGACACCTGAGGATCAGGACTGGGAGGGAGGGAAGACCCATAGACCCAGTCAGCCAGACACCTGAGGATCAGGACTGGGAGGTAGGGAAGACCCAGAGACCGAGTCAGCCAGACGCCTGAGGATCAGGACAGGGAGGGAGGGATAACCCAGAGACCCAGTCAGCCAGACACCTGAGAATCAGTACTGGGAGGGAGGGAAGACCCAGAGACCCAGTCAGCCAGACACCTGAGGATCAGGACTGGGAGGGAGGGATGTCCCAGAGACCGAGTCAGCCAGATGCCTGAGGATCAGGACAGGGAGGGAGGGATAACCCAGAGACCCAGTCAGCCAGACACCTGAGAATCAGTACTGGGAGGGAGGGAAGACCCAGAAACCCAGTCAGCCAGACACCTGAGGATCAGGACTGGGAGGGAGGGATGTCCCAGAGACCGAGTCAGCCAGATGCCTGAGGATCAGGACAGGGAGGGAGGGATAACCCAGAGACCCAGTCAGCCAGACACCTGAGGATCAGGAATGGTAGGGAGGGATGACCCAGAGACCGAGTCAGCCAGACACCTTAGGATCAGGACTGGGAGGGAGGGATAACCCAGAGACCCAGTCAGCCAGACGCCTGAGGATCAGGACTGGGAGGGAGGGATAACCCAGAGACCCAGTCAGCCAGACACCTGAGAATCAGTACTGGGAGGGAGGGAAGACCCAGAGACCCAGTCAGTCAGACACCTGAGGATCAGGACTGGGAGAGAGGGAACACCCAGAGACCCAGTCAGTCAGACACCTGAGGATCAGGACTGGGAGAGAGGGATGACCCAGAGACCCAATCAGCCAGACACCTGAGGATCAGGACTGGGAGGGAGGGAAGACCCAGAGACCCAGTCAGCCAGACACCTGAGGATCAGGACTGGGAGGGAGGGAAGACCCATAGACCCAGTCAGCCAGACACCTGAGGATCAGGACTGGGAGGTAGGGAAGACCCAGAGACCCAGTCAGTCAGACACCTGTGGATCGGGACTGGGAGGGAGGGAAGACTCAGAGACCCAGTCAGCCAGACACCTGAGAATCAGGACTGGGAGGGAGGGAAGACCCAGAGACCCAGTCAGCCAGACACCTGAGGATCAGGACTGGGAGGTAGGGAAGACCCAGAGACCCAGTCAGTCAGACACCTGTGGATCGGGACTGGGAGGGAGGGAAGACTCAGAGACCCAGTCAGCCAGACACCTGAGAATCAGTACTGGGAGGGAGGGAAGACCCAGAGACCCAGTCAGCCAGACACCTGAGGATCAGGACTGGGAGGGAGGGATGTCCCAGAGACCAGGTCAGCCAGACACCTGAGGATCAGGACTGGGAGGGAGGGATGACCCAGAGACCGAGTCAGCCAGACGCCTGAGGATCAGGACAGGGAGGGAGGGATAACCCAGAGACCCAGTCAGCCAGACACCTGAGAATCAGTACTGGGAGGGAGGGAAGACCCAGAAACCCAGTCAGCCAGACACCTGAGGATCAGGACTGGGAGGGAGGGATGTCCCAGAGACCGAGTCAGCCAGATGCCTGAGGATCAGGACAGGGAGGGAGGGATAACCCAGAGACCCAGTCAGCCAGACACCTGAGGATCAGGAATGGTAGGGAGGGATGACCCAGAGACCGAGTCAGCCAGACACCTTAGGATCAGGACTGGGAGGGAGGGATAACCCAGAGACCCAGTCAGCCAGACACCTGAGAATCAGTACTGGGAGGGAGGGAAGACCCAGAGACCCAGTCAGTCAGACACCTGAGGATCAGGACTGGGAGAGAGGGAAGACCCAGAGACCCAGTCAGCCAGAAACCTGAGGATCAGGACTGGTAGGGAGGGATGACCCAGAGACCGAGTCAGCCAGACACCTTAGGATCAGGACTGGGAGGGAGGGATAACCCAGAGACCCAGTCAGCCAGACACCTGAGGATCAGGACTGGGAGGGAGGGAAGACCCAGAGACCCAGTCAGCCAGACACCTGAGGATCAGGACTGGGAGGGAGGGAAGACCCATAGACCCAGTCAGCCAGACACCTGAGGATCAGGACTGGGAGGTAGGGAAGACCCAGAGACCGAGTCAGCCAGACGCCTGAGGATCAGGACAGGGAGGGAGGGATAACCCAGAGACCCAGTCAGCCAGACACCTGAGAATCAGTACTGGGAGGAGGGAAGACCCAGAGACCCAGTCAGCCAGACACCTGAGGATCAGGACTGGGAGGGAGGGATGTCCCAGAGACCGAGTCAGCCAGATGCCTGAGGATCAGGACAGGGAGGGAGGGATAACCCAGAGACCCAGTCAGCCAGACACCTGAGAATCAGTACTGGGAGGGAGGGAAGACCCAGAAACCCAGTCAGCCAGACACCTGAGGATCAGGACTGGGAGGGAGGGATGTCCCAGAGACCGAGTCAGCCAGATGCCTGAGGATCAGGACAGGGAGGGAGGGATAACCCAGAGACCCAGTCAGCCAGACACCCGAGAATCAGTACTGGGAGGGAGGGAAGACCCAGAGACCCAGTCAGTCAGACACCTGAGGATCAGGACTGGGAGAGAGGGAACACCCAGAGACCCAGTCAGTCAGACACCTGAGGATCAGGACTGGGAGAGAGGGATGACCCAGAGACCCAATCAGCCAGACACCTGAGAATCAGTGCTGGGAGGGAGGGAAGACCCAGAGACCGAGTCAGCCAGACACCTGAGGATCAGGACAGGGAGGGAGGGATAACCCAGAGACCCAGTCAGCCAGACACCTGAGGATCAGGACTGGGAGGGAGGGAAGACCCAGAGACCCAGTCAGCCAGACACCTTAGGATCAGGACTGGGACGGAGGGATAACCCAGAGACCCAGTCAGCCAGACACCTGAGGATCAGGACTGGGAGGAGGGAAGACCCAGAGACCCAGTCAGCCAGACACCTGAGGATCAGGACTGGGAGGGAGGGAAGATCCATAGACCCAGTCAGCCAGACACCTGAGGATCAGGACTGGTAGGTAGGGAAGACCCAGAGACCCAGTCAGTCAGACACCTGTGGATCGGGACTGGGAGGGAGGGAAGACTCAGAGACCCAGTCAGCCAGACACCTGAGAATCGGGACTGGGAGGGAGGGAAGACCCAGAGACCCAGTCAGCCAGACACCTGAGGATCATGACTGGGAGAGAGGGAAGACTCAGAGACCCAGTCAGCCAGACACCAGAGAATCAGGACTGGGAGGGAGGGAAGACCCAGAGACCCAGTCAGCCAGACACCTGAGGATCAGGACAGGGAGGGAGGGATAACCCAGAGACCCAGTCAGCCAGACACCTGAGAATCAGTACTGGGAGGGAGGGAAGACCCAGAGACCCAGTCAGCCAGACACCTGAGGATCAGGACTGGGAGGGAGGGATGTCCCAGAGACCAAGTCAGCCAGACACCTGAGGATCAGGACTGGGAGGGAGGGATGACCCAGAGACCGAGTCAGCCAGACGCCTGAGGATCAGGACAGGGAGGGAGGGATAACCCAGAGACCCAGTCAGCCAGACACCTGAGAATCAGTACTGGGAGGGAGGGAAGACCCAGAGACCCAGTCAGCCAGACACCTGAGGATCAGGACTGGGAGGGAGGGATGTCCCAGAGACCGAGTCAGCCAGATGCCTGAGGATCAGGACAGGGAGGGAGGGATAACCCAGAGACCCAGTCAGCCAGACACCTGAGGATCAGGAATGGTAGGGAGGGATGACCCAGAGACCGAGTCAGCCAGACACCTTAGGATCAGGACTGGGAGGGAGGGATAACCCAGAGACCCAGTCAGCCAGACACATGAGAATCAGTACTGGGAGGGAGGGAAGACCCAGAGACCCAGTCAGTCAGACACCTGAGGATCAGGACTGGGAGAGAGGGAAGACCCAGAGACCCAGTCAGCCAGAAACCTGAGGATCAGGACTGGTAGGGAGGGATGACCCAGAGACCGAGTCAGCCAGACACCTTAGGATCAGGACTGGGAGGGAGGGATAACCCAGAGACCCAGTCAGCCAGACACCTGAGGATCAGGACTGGGAGGGAGGGAAGACCCAGAGACCCAGTCAGCCAGACACCTGAGGATCAGGACCGGGAGGGAGGGAAGACCCATAGACCCAGTCAGCCAGACACCTGAGGATCAGGACTGGGAGGTAGGGAAGACCCAGAGACCGAGTCAGCCAGACGCCTGAGGATCAGGACAGGGAGGGAGGGATAACCCAGAGACCCAGTCAGCCAGACACCTGAGAATCAGTACTGGGAGGGAGGGAAGACCCAGAGACCCAGTCAGCCAGACACCTGAGGATCAGGACTGGGAGGGAGGGATGTCCCAGAGACCGAGTCAGCCAGATGCCTGAGGATCAGGACAGGGAGGGAGGGATAACCCAGAGACCCAGTCAGCCAGACACCTGAGGATCAGGAATGGTAGGGAGGGATGACCCAGAGACCGAGTCAGCCAGACACCTTAGGATCAGGACTGGGAGGGAGGGATAACCCAGAGACCCAGTCAGCCAGACACCTGAGAATCAGTACTGGGAGGGAGGGAAGACCCAGAGACCCAGTCAGTCAGACACCTGAGGATCAGGACTGGGAGAGAGGGATGACCCAGAGACCCAATCAGCCAGACACCTGAGAATCAGTGCTGGGAGGGAGGGAAGACCCAGAGACCGAGTCAGCCAGACACCTGAGGATCAGGACAGGGAGGGAGGGATAACCCAGAGACCCAGTCAGCCAGACACCTGAGGATCAGGACAGGGAGGGAGGGATAACCCAGAGACCCAGTCAGCCAGACACCTGAGGATCAGGACTGGGAGGGAGGGAAGACCCAGAGACCCAGTCAGCCAGACACCTTAGGATCAGGACTGGGACGGAGGGATAACCCAGAGACCCAGTCAGCCAGACACCTGAGGATCAGGACTGGGAGGGAGGGAAGACCCAGAGACCCAGTCAGCCAGACACCTGAGGATCAGGACTGGGAGGAGGGAAGACCCATAGACCCAGTCAGCCAGACACCTGAGGATCAGGACTGGGAGGTAGGGAAGACCCAGAGACCCAGTCAGTCAGACACCTGTGGATCGGGACTGGGAGGGAGGGAAGACTCAGAGACCCAGTCAGCCAGACACCTGAGAATCAGGACTGGGAGGGAGGGAAGACCCAGAGACCCAGTCAGCCAGACACCTGAGGATCATGACTGGGAGAGAGGAAGACTCAGAGACCCAGTCAGCCAGACACCAGAGAATCAGGACTGGGAAGGAGGGAAGACCCAGAGACCCAGTCAGCCAGACACCTGAGGATCAGGACAGGGAGGGAGGGATAACCCAGAGACCCAGTCAGCCAGACACCTGAGAATCAGTACTGGGAGGGAGGGAAGACCCAGAGACCCAGTCAGCCAGACACCTGAGGATCAGGACTGGGAGGGAGGGATGTCCCAGAGACCAAGTCAGCCAGACACCTGAGGATCAGGACTGGGAGGGAGGGATGACCCAGAGACCGAGTCAGCCAGACGCCTGAGGATCAGGACAGGGAGGGAGGGATAACCCAGAGACCCAGTCAGCCAGACACCTGAGAATCAGTACTGGGAGGGAGGGAAGACCCAGAAACCCAGTCAGCCAGACACCTGAGGATCAGGACTGGGAGGGAGGGATGTCCCAGAGACCGAGTCAGCCAGATGCCTGAGGATCAGGACAGGGAGGAGGGATAACCCAGAGACCCAGTCAGCCAGACACCTGAGGATCAGGAATGGTAGGGAGGATGACCCAGAGACCGAGTCAGCCAGACACCTTAGGATCAGGACTGGGAGGGAGGGATAACCCAGAGACCCAGTCAGCCAGACACCTGAGAATCAGTACTGGGAGGGAGGGAAGACCCAGAGACCCAGTCAGTCAGACACCTGAGGATCAGGACTGGGAGAGAGGAAGACCCAGAGACCCAGTCAGCCAGAAACCTGAGGATCAGGACTGGTAGGGAGGGATGACCCAGAGACCGAGTCAGCCAGACACCTGAGGATCAGGACTGGGAGGGAGGGATAACCCAGAGACCCAGTCAGCCAGACACCTGAGGATCAGGACTGGGAGGGAGGGAAGACCCAGAGACCCAGTCAGCCAGACACCTGAGGATCAGGACTGGGAGGGAGGAAGACCCATAGACCCAGTCAGCCAGACACCTGAGGATCAGGACTGGGAGGTAGGGAAGACCCAGAGACCGAGTCAGCCAGACGCCTGAGGATCAGGACAGGGAGGGAGGGATAACCCAGAGACCCAGTCAGCCAGACACCTGAGAATCAGTACTGGGAGGGAGGGAAGACCCAGAGACCCAGTCAGCCAGACACCTGAGGATCAGGACTGGGAGGGAGGGATGTCCCAGAGACCGAGTCAGCCAGATGCCTGAGGATCAGGACAGGGAGGGAGGGATAACCCAGAGACCCAGTCAGCCAGACACCTGAGGATCAGGAATGGTAGGGAGGGATGACCCAGAGACCGAGTCAGCCAGACACCTTAGGATCAGGACTGGGAGGGAGGGATAACCCAGAGACCCAGTCAGCCAGACACCCGAGAATCAGTACTGGGAGGGAGGGAAGACCCAGAGACCCAGTCAGTCAGACACCTGAGGATCAGGACTGGGAGAGAGGGAACACCCAGAGACCCAGTCAGTCAGACACCTGAGGATCAGGACTGGGAGAGAGGGATGACCCAGAGACCCAATCAGCCAGACACCTGAGAATCAGTGCTGGGAGGGAGGGAAGACCCAGAGACCGAGTCAGCCAGACACCTGAGGATCAGGACAGGGAGGGAGGGATAACCCAGAGACCCAGTCAGCCAGACACCTGAGGATCAGGACTGGGAGGGAGGGAAGACCCAGAGACCCAGTCAGCCAGACACCTTAGGATCAGGACTGGGACGGAGGGATAACCCAGAGACCCAGTCAGCCAGACACCTGAGGATCAGGACTGGGAGGGAGGGAAGACCCAGAGACCCAGTCAGCCAGACACCTGAGGATCAGGACTGGGAGGGAGGGAAGACCCATAGACCCAGTCAGCCAGACACCTGAGGATCAGGACTGGTAGGTAGGGAAGACCCAGAGACCCAGTCAGTCAGACACCTGTGGATCGGGACTGGGAGGGAGGGAAGACTCAGAGACCCAGTCAGCCAGACACCTGAGAATCAGGACTGGGAGGGAGGGAAGACCCAGAGACCCAGTCAGCCAGACACCTGAGGATCATGACTGGGAGAGAGGGAAGACTCAGAGACCCAGTCAGCCAGACACCAGAGAATCAGGACTGGGAGGGAGGGAAGACCCAGAGACCCAGTCAGCCAGACACCTGAGGATCAGGACAGGGAGGGAGGGATAACCCAGAGACCCAGTCAGCCAGACACCTGAGAATCAGTACTGGGAGGGAGGGAAGACCCAGAGACCCAGTCAGCCAGACACCTGAGGATCAGGACTGGGAGGGAGGGATGTCCCAGAGACCAAGTCAGCCAGACACCTGAGGATCAGGACTGGGAGGGAGGGATGACCCAGAGACCGAGTCAGCCAGACGCCTGAGGATCAGGACAGGGAGGAGGGATAACCCAGAGACCCAGTCAGCCAGACACCTGAGAATCAGTACTGGGAGGGAGGGAAGACCCAGAGACCCAGTCAGCCAGACACCTGAGGATCAGGACTGGGAGGGAGGGATGTCCCAGAGACCGAGTCAGCCAGATGCCTGAGGATCAGGACAGGGAGGGAGGGATAACCCAGAGACCCAGTCAGCCAGACACCTGAGGATCAGGAATGGTAGGGAGGGATGACCCAGAGACCGAGTCAGCCAGACACCTTAGGATCAGGACTGGGAGGGAGGGATAACCCAGAGACCCAGTCAGCCAGACGCCTGAGGATCAGGACAGGGAGGGAGGGATAACCCAGAGACCCAGTCAGCCAGACACCTGAGAATCAGTACTGGGAGGGAGGGAAGACCCAGAGACCCAGTCAGCCAGACACCTGAGGATCAGGACTGGGAGGGAGGGATGTCCCAGAGACCGAGTCAGCCAGATGCCTGAGGATCAGGACAGGGAGGGAGGGATAACCCAGAGACCCAGTCAGCCAGACACCTGAGGATCAGGAATGGTAGGGAGGGATGACCCAGAGACCGAGTCAGCCAGACACCTTAGGATCAGGACTGGGAGGGAGGGATAACCCAGAGACCCAGTCAGCCAGACACCTGAGAATCAGTACTGGGAGGGAGGGAAGACCCAGAGACCCAGTCAGTCAGACACCTGAGGATCAGGACTGGGAGAGAGGGATGACCCAGAGACCCAATCAGCCAGACACCTGAGAATCAGTGCTGGGAGGGAGGGAAGACCCAGAGACCGAGTCAGCCAGACACCTGAGGATCAGGACAGGGAGGAGGGATAACCCAGAGACCCAGTCAGCCAGACACCTGAGGATCAGGACAGGGAGGGAGGGATAACCCAGAGACCCAGTCAGCCAGACACCTGAGGATCAGGACTGGGAGGGAGGGAAGACCCAGAGACCCAGTCAGCCAGACACCTTAGGATCAGGACTGGGACGGAGGGATAACCCAGAGACCCAGTCAGCCAGACACCTGAGGATCAGGACTGGGAGGGAGGAAGACCCAGAGACCCAGTCAGCCAGACACCTGAGGATCAGGACTGGGAGGGAGGGAAGACCCATAGACCCAGTCAGCCAGACACCTGAGGATCAGGACTGGGAGGTAGGGAAGACCCAGAGACCCAGTCAGTCAGACACCTGTGGATCGGGACTGGGAGGGAGGGAAGACTCAGAGACCCAGTCAGCCAGACACCTGAGAATCAGGACTGGGAGGGAGGGAAGACCCAGAGACCCAGTCAGCCAGACACCTGAGGATCATGACTGGGAGAGAGGAAGACTCAGAGACCCAGTCAGCCAGACACCAGAGAATCAGGACTGGGAAGGAGGGAAGACCCAGAGACCCAGTCAGCCAGACACCTGAGGATCAGGACAGGGAGGGAGGGATAACCCAGAGACCCAGTCAGCCAGACACCTGAGAATCAGTACTGGGAGGGAGGGAAGACCCAGAGACCCAGTCAGCCAGACACCTGAGGATCAGGACTGGGAGGGAGGGATGTCCCAGAGACCAAGTCAGCCAGACACCTGAGGATCAGGACTGGGAGGGAGGGATGACCCAGAGACCGAGTCAGCCAGACGCCTGAGGATCAGGACAGGGAGGGAGGGATAACCCAGAGACCCAGTCAGCCAGACACCTGAGAATCAGTACTGGGAGGAGGGAAGACCCAGAGACCCAGTCAGCCAGACACCTGAGGATCAGGACTGGGAGGGAGGGATGTCCCAGAGACCGAGTCAGCCAGATGCCTGAGGATCAGGACAGGGAGGGAGGGATAACCCAGAGACCCAGTCAGCCAGACACCTGAGGATCAGGAATGGTAGGGAGGGATGACCCAGAGACCGAGTCAGCCAGACACCTTAGGATCAGGACTGGGAGGGAGGGATAACCCAGAGACCCAGTCAGCCAGACACCTGAGAATCAGTACTGGGAGGGAGGGAAGACCCAGAGACCCAGTCAGTCAGACACCTGAGGATCAGGACTGGGAGAGAGGAAGACCCAGAGACCCAGTCAGCCAGAAACCTGAGGATCAGGACTGGTAGGGAGGGATGACCCAGAGACCGAGTCAGCCAGACACCTTAGGATCAGGACTGGGAGGGAGGGATAACCCAGAGACCCAGTCAGCCAGACACCTGAGGATCAGGACTGGGAGGGAGGGAAGACCCAGAGACCCAGTCAGCCAGACACCTGAGGATCAGGACTGGGAGGGAGGGAAGACCCATAGACCCAGTCAGCCAGACACCTGAGGATCAGGACTGGGAGGTAGGGAAGACCCAGAGACCGAGTCAGCCAGACGCCTGAGGATCAGGACAGGGAGGGAGGGATAACCCAGAGACCCAGTCAGCCAGACACCTGAGAATCAGTACTGGGAGGGAGGGAAGACCCAGAGACCCAGTCAGCCAGACACCTGAGGATCAGGACTGGGAGGGAGGGATGTCCCAGAGACCCAGTCAGCCAGACACCTGAGAATCAGTACTGGGAGGGAGGGAAGACCCAGAGACCCAGTCAGTCAGACACCTGAGGATCAGGACTGGGAGAGAGGGAAGACCCAGAGACCCAGTCAGCCAGAAACCTGAGGATCAGGAATGGTAGGGAGGGATGACCCAGAGACCGAGTCAGCCAGACACCTTAGGATCAGGACTGGGAGGGAGGGATAACCCAGAGACCCAGTCAGCCAGACACCTGAGAATCAGTACTGGGAGGGAGGGAAGACCCAGAGACCCAGTCAGTCAGACACCTGAGAATCAGTACTGGGAGGGAGGGAAGACCCAGAGACCCAGTCAGCCAGACACCTGAGGATCAGGACTGGGAGGAGGGATGTCCCAGAGACCGAGTCAGCCAGATGCCTGAGGATCAGGACAGGGAGGAGGGATAACCCAGAGACCCAGTCAGCCAGACACCTGAGGATCAGGAATGGTAGGGAGGATGACCCAGAGACCGAGTCAGCCAGACACCTTAGGATCAGGACTGGGAGGAGGGATAACCCAGAGACCCAGTCAGCCAGACACCTGAGAATCAGTACTGGGAGGGAGGGAAGACCCAGAGACCCAGTCAGTCAGACACCTGAGGATCAGGACTGGGAGAGAGGGATGACCCAGAGACCCAATCAGCCAGACACCTGAGAATCAGTGCTGGGAGGGAGGGAAGACCCAGAGACCGAGTCAGCCAGACACCTGAGGATCAGGACAGGGAGGGAGGGATAACCCAGAGACCCAGTCAGCCAGACACCTGAGGATCAGGACTGGGAGGGAGGAAGACCCAGAGACCCAGTCAGCCAGACACCTGAGGATCAGGACTGGGAGGGAGGGATGTCCCAGAGACCAAGTCAGCCAGACACCTGAGGATCAGGACTGGGAGGGAGGGATGACCCAGAGACCGAGTCAGCCAGACGCCTGAGGATCAGGACAGGGAGGGAGGGATAACCCAGAGACCCAGTCAGCCAGACACCTGAGAATCAGTACTGGGAGGGAGGGAAGACCCAGAGACCCAGTCAGCCAGACACCTGAGGATCAGGACTGGGAGGGAGGGATGTCCCAGAGACCGAGTCAGCCAGATGCCTGAGGATCAGGACAGGGAGGGAGGGATAACCCAGAGACCCAGTCAGCCAGACACCTGAGGATCAGGAATGGTAGGGAGGGATGACCCAGAGACCGAGTCAGCCAGACACCTTAGGATCAGGACTGGGAGGGAGGGATAACCCAGAGACCCAGTCAGCCAGACGCCTGAGGATCAGGACAGGGAGGGAGGGATAACCCAGAGACCCAGTCAGCCAGACACCTGAGAATCAGTACTGGGAGGGAGGGAAGACCCAGAGACCCAGTCAGCCAGACACCTGAGGATCAGGACTGGGAGGGAGGGATGTCCCAGAGACCGAGTCAGCCAGATGCCTGAGGATCAGGACAGGGAGGGAGGGATAACCCAGAGACCCAGTCAGCCAGACACCTGAGGATCAGGAATGGTAGGGAGGGATGACCCAGAGACCGAGTCAGCCAGACACCTTAGGATCAGGACTGGGAGGGAGGGATAACCCAGAGACCCAGTCAGCCAGACACCTGAGAATCAGTACTGGGAGGGAGGGAAGACCCAGAGACCCAGTCAGTCAGACACCTGAGGATCAGGACTGGGAGAGAGGGATGACCCAGAGACCCAATCAGCCAGACACCTGAGAATCAGTGCTGGGAGGGAGGGAAGACCCAGAGACCGAGTCAGCCAGACACCTGAGGATCAGGACAGGGAGGGAGGGATAACCCAGAGACCCAGTCAGCCAGACACCTGAGGATCAGGACAGGGAGGGAGGGATAACCCAGAGACCCAGTCAGCCAGACACCTGAGGATCAGGACTGGGAGGGAGGGAAGACCCAGAGACCCAGTCAGCCAGACACCTTAGGATCAGGACTGGGACGGAGGGATAACCCAGAGACCCAGTCAGCCAGACACCTGAGGATCAGGACTGGGAGGGAGGGAAGACCCAGAGACCCAGTCAGCCAGACACCTGAGGATCAGGACTGGGAGGGAGGGAAGACCCATAGACCCAGTCAGCCAGACACCTGAGGATCAGGACTGGGAGGTAGGGAAGACCCAGAGACCCAGTCAGTCAGACACCTGTGGATCGGGACTGGGAGGGAGGGAAGACTCAGAGACCCAGTCAGCCAGACACCTGAGAATCAGGACTGGGAGGGAGGGAAGACCCAGAGACCCAGTCAGCCAGACACCTGAGGATCATGACTGGGAGAGAGGGAAGACTCAGAGACCCAGTCAGCCAGACACCAGAGAATCAGGACTGGGAAGGAGGGAAGACCCAGAGACCCAGTCAGCCAGACACCTGAGGATCAGGACAGGGAGGGAGGGATAACCCAGAGACCCAGTCAGCCAGACACCTGAGAATCAGTACTGGGAGGGAGGGAAGACCCAGAGACCCAGTCAGCCAGACACCTGAGGATCAGGACTGGGAGGGAGGGATGTCCCAGAGACCAAGTCAGCCAGACACCTGAGGATCAGGACTGGGAGGGAGGGATGACCCATAGACCGAGTCAGCCAGACGCCTGAGGATCAGGACAGGGAGGGAGGGATAACCCAGAGACCCAGTCAGCCAGACACCTGAGAATCAGTACTGGGAGGGAGGGAAGACCCAGAGACCCAGTCAGCCAGACACCTGAGGATCAGGACTGGGAGGGAGGGATGTCCCAGAGACCGAGTCAGCCAGATGCCTGAGGATCAGGACAGGGAGGAGGGATAACCCAGAGACCCAGTCAGCCAGACACCTGAGGATCAGGAATGGTAGGGAGGGATGACCCAGAGACCGAGTCAGCCAGACACCTTAGGATCAGGACTGGGAGGGAGGGATAACCCAGAGACCCAGTCAGCCAGACACCTGAGAATCAGTACTGGGAGGGAGGGAAGACCCAGAGACCCAGTCAGTCAGACACCTGAGGATCAGGACTGGGAGAGAGGGAAGACCCAGAGACCCAGTCAGCCAGAAACCTGAGGATCAGGACTGGTAGGGAGGGATGACCCAGAGACCGAGTCAGCCAGACACCTTAGGATCAGGACTGGGAGGGAGGGATAACCCAGAGACCCAGTCAGCCAGACACCTGAGGATCAGGACTGGGAGGGAGGGAAGACCCAGAGACCCAGTCAGCCAGACACCTGAGGATCAGGACTGGGAGGGAGGGAAGACCCAGAGACCCAGTCAGCCAGACACCTGAGGATCAGGACTGGGAGGGAGGGATGTCCCAGAGACCCAGTCAGCCAGACACCTGAGAATCAGTACTGGGAGGGAGGGAAGACCCAGAGACCCAGTCAGTCAGACACCTGAGGATCAGGACTGGGAGAGAGGGAAGACCCAGAGACCCAGTCAGCCAGAAACCTGAGGATCAGGAATGGTAGGGAGGGATGACCCAGAGACCGAGTCAGCCAGACACCTTAGGATCAGGACTGGGAGGGAGGGATAACCCAGAGACCCAGTCAGCCAGACACCTGAGAATCAGTACTGGGAGGGAGGGAAGACCCAGAGACCCAGTCAGTCAGACACCTGAGAATCAGTACTGGGAGGGAGGGAAGACCCAGAGACCCAGTCAGCCAGACACCTGAGGATCAGGACTGGGAGGGAGGGATGTCCCAGAGACCGAGTCAGCCAGATGCCTGAGGATCAGGACAGGGAGGGAGGGATAACCCAGAGACCCAGTCAGCCAGACACCTGAGGATCAGGAATGGTAGGGAGGGATGACCCAGAGACCGAGTCAGCCAGACACCTTAGGATCAGGACTGGGAGGGAGGGATAACCCAGAGACCCAGTCAGCCAGACACCTGAGAATCAGTACTGGGAGGGAGGGAAGACCCAGAGACCCAGTCAGTCAGACACCTGAGGATCAGGACTGGGAGAGAGGGATGACCCAGAGACCCAATCAGCCAGACACCTGAGAATCAGTGCTGGGAGGGAGGGAAGACCCAGAGACCGAGTCAGCCAGACACCTGAGGATCAGGACAGGGAGGGAGGGATAACCCAGAGACCCAGTCAGCCAGACACCTGAGGATCAGGACTGGGAGGGAGGAAGACCCAGAGACCCAGTCAGCCAGACACCTGAGGATCAGGACTGGGAGGGAGGGAAGACCCATAGACCCAGTCAGCCAGACACCTGAGGATCAGGACTGGGAGGTAGGGAAGACCCAGAGACCCAGTCAGTCAGACACCTGTGGATCGGGACTGGGAGGGAGGGAAGACTCAGAGACCCAGTCAGCCAGACACCTGAGAATCAGGACTGGGAGAGAGGGAAGACCCAGAGAGCCAGTCAGCCAGACACCTGAGGATCAGGACTGGGAGGGAGGGAAGACCCAGAGACCCAGTCAGCCAGACACCTGAGGATCATGACTGGGAGAGAGGGATGACCCAGACACCCAGTCAGTCAGACACCTGAGGATCAGGACTGGGAGAGAGGGAAGACCCAGAGACCCAGTCAGTCAGACACCTGAGAATCAGTACTGGGAGGGAGGGAAGACCCAGAGACCCAGTCAGTCAGACACCTGAGGACCAGGACTGGGAGAGAGGGATGACCCAGAGACCCAATCAGCCAGACACCTGAGGATCAGGACTGGGAGGGAGGGAAGACCCAGAGACCCAGTCAGCCAGACACCTGATGATCAGGACTGGGAGGGAGGGAAGACCCAGAGACCCAGTCAGCCAGACACCTGAGGATCAGGACTGGAAGAGAGGGAAGACCCAGAGACCCAGTCAGCCAGACACCTGAGGATCAGGACTGGGAGGGAGGGAAGACCCAGAGACCCAGTCAGCCAGATACCTGGGGATCAGGACTGGGAGGGAGGGAAGACCCAGAGACCCAGTCAGCCAGACACCTGAGGATCAGGACTGGGAGGGAGGGAAGACCCATAGACCCAGTCAGCCAGACACCTGAGGATCAGGACTGGGAGGTAGGGAAGACCCAGAGACCCAGTCAGTCAGACACCTGTGGATCGGGACTGGGAGGGAGGGAAGACTCAGAGACCCAGTCAGCCAGACACCTGAGAATCAGGACTGGGAGAGAGGGAAGACCCAGAGAGCCAGTCAGCCAGACACCTGAGGATCAGGACTGGGAGGGAGGGAAGACCCAGAGACCCAGACAGCCAGACACCTGAGGATCATGACTGGGAGAGAGGGATGACCCAGACACCCAGTCAGTCAGACACCTGAGGATCAGGACTGGGAGAGAGGGAAGACCCAGAGACCTAGTCAGTCAGACACCTGAGAATCAGTACTGGGAGGGAGGGAAGACCCAGAGACCCAGTCAGTCAGACACCTGAGGACCAGAACTGGGAGAGAGGGAAGACCCAGAGACCCAGTCAGTCAGACACCTGAGGATCAGGACTGGGAGAGAGGGATGACCCAGAGACCCAATCAGCCAGACACCTGAGGATCAGGACTGGGAGGGAGGGAAGACCCAGAGACCCAGTCAGCCAGACACCTGATGATCAGGACTGGGAGGGAGGGAAGACCCAGAGACCCAGTCAGCCAGACACCTGAGGATCAGGACTGGAAGAGAGGGAAGACCCAGAGACCCAGTCAGCCAGACACCTGAGGATCAGGACTGGGAGGGAGGGAAGACCCAGAGACCCAGTCAGCCAGATACCTGGGGATCAGTACTGGGAGGGAGGGATGACCCAGAGACCCAGTCAGCCAGACACCTGAGGATCAGGACTGGGAGGGAGAGATGACGTAGAGACCCAGTCAGCCAGACACCTGAGGATCAGTACTGGGAGGGAGGGAAGACCCAGAGACCCAGTCAGCCAGACACCTGAGGATCAGGACTGGGAGGGATGACCCAGAGACCCAGTCAATCTGACACCTGAGGATCAGTACTGGGAGGGAGGGAAGACCCAGAGACCCAGTCAGCCAGACACCTGACGATTGGGATTGGGAGAGAGGGAAGACCCAGACACCTGAGGATCAGGACTGGGAGGGAAGACCCAGAGCACAGCACAGTATATAGGGTGCTGTCAGATCCACCTGCATGGGAGAGAGAGAGAGAGAGGGAGAGAGAGAGAGAGAGAGAGAGAGAGAGAGAGAGGGAGAGGGGATGATGGAAAAGAGAGAGAGTGTGTGGATGAAAAAAGAGGAGGGGGAGATATAGGGAAAGAGAGATGACAGGGGAAAGGAAGAGTTGGGGAGATGAGAGGGATGTAATGAAGGAAAGTATGAAAATAGTAAATAAGATAGAGTGGTGCAGGGAGTCAACAGGGACAAAAGTTCAGTGTGGGAGGAGGGCAGGCAGGCAGAGTGAGGCTGTACAGGTAGGGAATCCAAGCCACCATGTGCCAGAACCTCACGTTTCTCTCATTGTCTCAGGAGTTGCTGGCTCAGGTTTCTATAGTGCTGAGCTTCCTGGAGCTGGCATCCCACACTTCATGCCCCTTCCATCCCTCCCCTCTCTCCCACCTCTCCCAACCCTCTCTCTCTCTCTCTCTCTCTCTCTCTCTCTCACACACACACAGCAAAACAGACATACAGATAAATAAGCACACATACAGCAAAACACACACCCACATTCACACATACAGCAAAACACACACACCCACATTCACACATACAGCAAAACACACACACCCACATTCACACATACAGTACACACAAACACACGGTTTCCATGTGTTTGATGCCATTCCACTGGCTCTGTCCGACAATTATTATGAGCCGTCCTTATACAAATATACCAGCAGTCACATACGCTCACTATAAATTATAACCACACAATTATAAATATTTATTATATATTTCTCAATTTCTTTCTTAGATTTTTGCATTCTTCATCAAACCATTTGTCATTGTTGTTCATTTATTCATTCATCTATCCGTCTCTCTCTATCTGCATCTCTCTCTGTCTTTCACTATCCGTCTCTCTCTGTTGTTCTCTATCCGTCTCTCTCTCTTGTTCTCTAGCTGTCTCTCTCTATCCTTCTCTCTCTGTCTTTCACTATCCGTTTCTCTCTAGCCGTCTCTCTCTGTTGTTCTCTATCCGTCTCTCTCTAGCAGTCTCTCTCTGTTGTTCTCTATCCGTCTCTCTCTGTTGTTCTCTAGCCGTCTCTCTCTAGCAGTCTCTCTCTGTTGTTCTCTATCCGTCTCTCTCTGTTGTTCTCTATCCGTTTCTCTCTATCCGTCTCTCTCTGTTGTTCTCTAGCCGTCTCTCTCTAGCAGTCTCTCTCTGTTGTTCTCTATCCGTCTCTCTCTGTTGTTCTCTATCCGTTTCTCTCTAGCCGTCTCTCTCTGTTGTTCTCTATCCGTCTCTCTCTGTTGTTCTCTAGCCGTCTCTCTCTATCTGTCTCTCTCTAGCCGTCTCTCACTATCCGTCTCTCTCTGTTGCTCTCTACCTGTCTCTCTCTGTTGCTCTCCAGCCGTCTCTCTCTGTTGCTCTCCAGCCGTCTCTCTCTAGCCATCTCTCTCTATCCGTCTCTCTCTAGCCGTCTCTCTCTAGCCGTCTCTCTCTATCCGTCTCTCTCTATTTGTCTCTAGCCGTCTCTCTCTAGCCGTCTCTCTCTAGCCGTCTCTCTCTATCCGTCTCTCTATATTTGTCTCTAGCCGTCTCTCTCTATCCGTCTCTCTCTATTTGTCTCTAGCCGTCTCTCTCTATCCGTCTCTCTCTATCCGTCTCTCTCTATCCGTCTCTCTCTAGCCGTCTCTCTCTATCCGTCTCTCTCTATTTGTCTCTATCCGTCTCTCTCTATCCGTCTCTCTCTATCCGTCATTCTCTATCCGTCTCTCTCTATCCGTCTCTCTCTAGCCGTCTCTCTCTATCCGTCTCTCTCTATTTGTCTCTAGCCGTCATTCTCTATCCGTCTCTCTCTAGCCGTCATTCTCTATCCGTCTCTCTCTAGCCGTCTATCCGTCTCTCTCTGTTGTTCTCTATCAGTCTCTCTCTGTTGTTCTCTATCAGTCTATCTGTTGTTCTCTATCAGTCTCTCTCTAGCCGTCTCTCTCTAGCCGTCTCTCTCTATCCGTCTCTCTCTATCCGTCTCTCTCTAGCCGTCATTCTCTATCCGTCTCTCTCTGTTGTTCTCTATCAGTCTCTCTCTGTTGTTCTCTATCAGTCTCTCTCTAGCCGTCTCTCTCTATCCGTCTCTCTCTATCCGTCTCTCTCTAGCCGTCATTCTCTATCCGTCTCTCTCTGTTGTTCTCTATCCGTCTCTCTCTGTTGTTCTCTATCAGTCTCTCTCTAGCCGTCTCTCTCTATCCGTCTCTCTCTATCCGTCTCTCTCTGTTGTTCTCTAGCCGTCTCTCTCTGTTGTTCTCTAGCCGTCTCTCTCTAGCCGTCTCTCTCTGTTGTTCTCTATCAGTCTCTCTCTAGCCGTCTCTCTGTTGTTCTCTATCCGTCTCTCTCTATCCATCTCTCTCTATCCGTCTCTCTCTATCCGTCTCTCTCTTGCCATCTCTCTCTGTCCGTCTCTCCCTAGCCATCTCTCTCTATCCGTCTCTCCCTAGCCATCTCTCTCTATCCGTCTCTCTCTTGCCGTCTCTCTCTGTTGCTCTCCAGCCGTCTCTCTCTAGCCATCTCTCTCTATCCGTCTCTCTCTAGCCATCTCTCTCTAGCCGTCTCTCTCTATTTGTCTCTAGACGTCTTTCTCTATCCGTCTCTCTCTGTTGTTCTCTAGCCATCTCTCTCTATCCGTCTCTCTCTGTTGTTCTCTAGCCGTCTCTCTCTAGCCGTCTCTCTCTAGCCGTCTCTCTCTATTTGTCTCTCTCTATCCGTCTCTCTCTATTTGTCTCTAGCCGTCTCTCTCTATCCGTCTCTCTCTAGCCGTCTCTCTCTATCCGTCTCTCTCTATTTGTCTCTAGCCGTCTCTCTCTATCCGTCTCTCTCTAGCCGTCATTCTCTATCCGTCTCTCTCTGTTGTTCTCTATCAGTCTCTCTCTAGCCGTCTCTCTCTATCCGTCTCTCCCTAGCCATCTCTCTCTATCCGTCTCTCTCTTGCCGTCTCTCTCTGTTGCTCTCCAGCCGTCTCTCTCTAGCCATCTCTCTCTATCCGTCTCTCTCTAGCCATCTCTCTCTAGCCGTCTCTCTCTATTTGTCTCTAGGCGTCTTTCTCTATCCGTCTCTCTCTGTTGTTCTCTAGCCGTCTCTCTCTATCCGTCTCTCTCTGTTGTTCTCTAGCCGTCTCTCTCTATCCGTCTCTCTCTATCCGTCTCTCTCTGTTGTTCTCTAGCCGTCTCTCTCTAGCCGTCTCTCTCTATCCGTCTCTCTCTGTTGTTCTCTAGCCGTCTCTCCCTAGCCGTCTCTCTCTGTTGTTCTCTAGCCGTCTCTCTCTATCCGTCTCTCTCTGTTGTTCTCTAGCCGTCTCTCTCTATCCGTCTCTCTCTATCCGTCTCTCTCTGTTGTTCTCTAGCCGTCTCTCTCTATCCGTCTCTCTCTGTTGTTCTCTAGCCGTCTCTCTCTATCCGTCTCTCTCTGTTGTTCTCTATCCGTCTCTCCCTAGCCGTCTCTAGCCGTCTCTCTCTATCCGTCTCTCTCTGTTGTTCTCTAGCCGTCTCTCTCTATCCGTCTCTCTCTATCCGTCTCTCTCTGTTGTTCTCTAGCCGTCTCTCTCTATCCGTCTCTCTCTGTTGTTCTCTAGTCGTCTCTCTCTATCCGTCTCTCTCTGTTGTTCTCTAGCCGTCTCTCTCTATCCGACTCTCTCTGTTGTTTTCTAGCCGTCTCTCTCTATCCGTCTCTCTCTATCCGTCTCTCTCTGTTGTTCTCTAGCCGTCTCTCTCTATCCGTCTCTCTCTGTTGTACTCTGGCCGTCTCTCTCTATCCGTCTCTCTCTGTTGTTCTCTAGCCGTCTCTCTCTATCCGACTCTCTCTGTTGTTTTCTAGCCGTCTCTCTCTATCTGTCTCTCTCTATGCGTCTCTCTCTGTTGTTCTCTAGCCGTCTCTCTCTATCCGACTCTCTCTGTTGTTTTCTAGCCGTCTCTCTCTATCCGTCTCTCTCTGTTGTTCTCTAGCCGTCTCTCTCTAGCCATCTCTCTCTATCTGTCTCTCTCTATCCGTCTCTCTCTTGCCGTCTCTCTCTGTTGTTCTCTATCCGTCTCTCTCTATCCATCTCTCTCTATCCGTCTCTCTCTTGCCATCTCTCTCTGTCCGTCTCTCCCTAGCCATCTCTCTCTATCCGTCTCTCCCTAGCCATTTCTCTCTATCCGTCTCTCCCTAGCCATCTCTCTCTAGCCGTCTCTCTCTGTTGTTCTCTATCCGTCTCTCTCTAGCCATCTCTCTCTATCCGTCTCTCTCTATCCGTCTCTCCCTAGCCGTCTCTCCCTAGCCGTCTCTCTCTGTTGTTCTCTAGCCGTCTCTCTCTATATCCGTCTCTCTCTAGCCGTCTCTCTCTGTTGTTCTCTAGCCGTCTCTCTCTCTATCCGTCTCTCTCTAGCCGTCTCTCTCTATCCGTCTCTCTCTAGCCGTCATTCTCTAGCCGTCATTCTCTATCCGTCTCTCTCTGTTGTTCTCTATCAGTCTCTCTCTGTTGTTCTCTATCAGTCTCTCTCTAGCCGTCTCTCTCTATCCGTCTCTCTCTATCCGTCTCTCTCTAGCCGTCATTCTCTATCCGTCTCTCTCTGTTGTTCTCTATCCGTCTCTCTCTGTTGTTCTCTATCAGTCTCTCTCTAGCCGTCTCTCTCTATCCGTCTCTCTCTATCCGTCTCTCTCTGTTGTTCTCTAGCCGTCTCTCTCTGTTGTTCTCTAGCCGTCTCTCTCTAGCCGTCTCTCTCTGTTGTTCTCTATCAGTCTCTCTCTAGCCGTCTCTCTGTTGTTCTCTATCCGTCTCTCTCTATCCATCTCTCTCTATCCGTCTCTCTCTATCCGTCTCTCTCTTGCCATCTCTCTCTGTCCGTCTCTCCCTAGCCATCTCTCTCTATCCGTCTCTCCCTAGCCATCTCTCTCTATCCGTCTCTCTCTTGCCGTCTCTCTCTGTTGCTCTCCAGCCGTCTCTCTCTAGCCATCTCTCTCTATCCGTCTCTCTCTAGCCATCTCTCTCTAGCCGTCTCTCTCTATTTGTCTCTAGACGTCTTTCTCTATCCGTCTCTCTCTGTTGTTCTCTAGCCATCTCTCTCTATCCGTCTCTCTCTGTTGTTCTCTAGCCGTCTCTCTCTAGCCGTCTCTCTCTAGCCGTCTCTCTCTATTTGTCTCTCTCTATCCGTCTCTCTCTATTTGTCTCTAGCCGTCTCTCTCTATCCGTCTCTCTCTAGCCGTCTCTCTCTATCCGTCTCTCTCTATTTGTCTCTAGCCGTCTCTCTCTATCCGTCTCTCTCTAGCCGTCATTCTCTATCCGTCTCTCTCTGTTGTTCTCTATCAGTCTCTCTCTAGCCGTCTCTCTCTATCCGTCTCTCCCTAGCCATCTCTCTCTATCCGTCTCTCTCTTGCCGTCTCTCTCTGTTGCTCTCCAGCCGTCTCTCTCTAGCCATCTCTCTCTATCCGTCTCTCTCTAGCCATCTCTCTCTAGCCGTCTCTCTCTATTTGTCTCTAGGCGTCTTTCTCTATCCGTCTCTCTCTGTTGTTCTCTAGCCGTCTCTCTCTATCCGTCTCTCTCTGTTGTTCTCTAGCCGTCTCTCTCTATCCGTCTCTCTCTATCCGTCTCTCTCTGTTGTTCTCTAGCCGTCTCTCTCTAGCCGTCTCTCTCTATCCGTCTCTCTCTGTTGTTCTCTAGCCGTCTCTCCCTAGCCGTCTCTCTCTGTTGTTCTCTAGCCGTCTCTCTCTATCCGTCTCTCTCTGTTGTTCTCTAGCCGTCTCTCTCTATCCGTCTCTCTCTATCCGTCTCTCTCTGTTGTTCTCTAGCCGTCTCTCTCTATCCGTCTCTCTCTGTTGTTCTCTAGCCGTCTCTCTCTATCCGTCTCTCTCTGTTGTTCTCTATCCGTCTCTCCCTAGCCGTCTCTAGCCGTCTCTCTCTATCCGTCTCTCTCTGTTGTTCTCTAGCCGTCTCTCTCTATCCGTCTCTCTCTATCCGTCTCTCTCTGTTGTTCTCTAGCCGTCTCTCTCTATCCGTCTCTCTCTGTTGTTCTCTAGCCGTCTCTCTCTATCCGTCTCTCTCTGTTGTTCTCTAGCCGTCTCTCTCTATCCGACTCTCTCTGTTGTTTTCTAGCCGTCTCTCTCTATCCGTCTCTCTCTATCCGTCTCTCTCTGTTGTTCTCTAGCCGTCTCTCTCTATCCGTCTCTCTCTGTTGTTCTCTAGCCGTCTCTCTCTATCCGTCTCTCTCTGTTGTTCTCTAGCCGTCTCTCTCTATCCGACTCTCTCTGTTGTTTTCTAGCCGTCTCTCTCTATCTGTCTCTCTCTATCCGTCTCTCTCTGTTGTTCTCTAGCCGTCTCTCTCTATCCGACTCTCTCTGTTGTTTTCTAGCCGTCTCTCTCTATCCGTCTCTCTCTGTTGTTCTCTAGCCGTCTCTCTCTAGCCATCTCTCTCTATCTGTCTCTCTCTATCCGTCTCTCTCTTGCCGTCTCTCTCTGTTGTTCTCTATCCGTCTCTCTCTATCCATCTCTCTCTATCCGTCTCTCTCTTGCCATCTCTCTCTGTCCGTCTCTCCCTAGCCATCTCTCTCTATCCGTCTCTCCCTAGCCATTTCTCTCTATCCGTCTCTCCCTAGCCATCTCTCTCTAGCCGTCTCTCTCTGTTGTTCTCTATCCGTCTCTCTCTAGCCATCTCTCTCTATCCGTCTCTCTCTATCCGTCTCTCCCTAGCCGTCTCTCCCTAGCCGTCTCTCTCTGTTGTTCTCTAGCCGTCTCTCTCTATATCCGTCTCTCTCTAGCCGTCTCTCTCTGTTGTTCTCTAGCCGTCTCTCTCTCTATCCGTCTCTCTCTAGCCGTCTCTCTCTATCCGTCTCTCTCTAGCCGTCATTCTCTATCCGTCTCTCTCTGTTGTTCTCTATCAGTCTCTCTCTGTTGTTCTCTATCAGTCTCTCTGTTGTTCTCTATCAGTCTCTCTCTAGCCGTCTCTCTCTAGCCGTCTCTCTCTATCCGTCTCTCTCTATCCGTCTCTCTCTAGCCGTCATTCTCTATCCGTCTCTCTCTGTTGTTCTCTATCCGTCTCTCTCTGTTGTTCTCTATCAGTCTCTCTCTAGCCGTCTCTCTCTATCCGTCTCTCTCTAGCCGTCATTCTCTATCCGTCTCTCTCTGTTGTTCTCTATCCGTCTCTCTCTGTTGTTCTCTATCAGTCTCTCTCTAGCCGTCTCTCTCTATCCGTCTCTCTCTATCCGTCTCTCTCTGTTGTTCTCTAGCCGTCTCTCTCTGTTGTTCTCTAGCCGTCTCTCTCTAGCCGTCTCTCTCTGTTGTTCTCTATCAGTCTCTCTCTAGCCGTCTCTCTGTTGTTCTCTATCCGTCTCTCTCTATCCATCTCTCTCTATCCGTCTCTCTCTATCCGTCTCTCTCTTGCCATCTCTCTATGTCCGTCTCTCCCTAGCCATCTCTCTCTATCCGTCTCTCTCTTGCCGTCTCTCTCTGTTGCTCTCCAGCCGTCTCTCTCTAGCCATCTCTCTCTATCCGTCTCTCTCTATTTGTCTCTAGACGTCTTTCTCTATCCGTCTCTCTCTGTTGTTCTCTAGCCATCTCTCTCTATCCGTCTCTCTCTGTTGTTCTCTAGCCGTCTCTCTCTAGCCGTCTCTCTCTAGCCGTCTCTCTCTATTTGTCTCTAGCCGTCTCTCTCTAGCCGTCTCTCTCTATCCGTCTCTCTCTATTTGTCTCTAGCCGTCTCTCTCTATCCGTCTCTCTCTATCCGTCTCTCTCTAGCCGTCTCTATCCGTCTCTCTCTATCCGTCTCTCTCTAGCCGTCTCTCTCTATCCGTCTCTCTCTATTTGTCTCTATCCGTCTCTCTCTATCCGTCTCTCTCTATCCGTCATTCTCTATCCGTCTCTCTCTATCCGTCTCTCTCTAGCCGTCTCTCTCTATCCGTCTCTCTCTATTTGTCTCTAGCCGTCTCTCTCTATCCGTCTCTCTCTAGCCGTCTCTCTCTATCCGTCTCTCTCTATTTGTCTCTAGCCGTCTCTCTCTATCCGTCTCTCTCTATCCGTCTCTCTCTAGCCGTCTCTCTCTATCCGTCTCTCTCTATTTGTCTCTAGCCGTCTCTCTCTATCCGTCTCTCTCTATCCGTCTCTCTCTATCCGTCTCTCTCTAGCCGTCATTCTCTATCCGTCTCTCTCTGTTGTTCTCTATCCGTCTCTCTCTGTTGTTCTCTATCAGTCTCTCTCTAGCCGTCTCTCTCTATCCGTCTCTCTCTATCCGTCTCTCTCTGTTGTTCTCTAGCCGTCTCTCTCTGTTGTTCTCTAGCCGTCTCTCTCTAGCCGTCTCTCTCTGTTGTTCTCTATCAGTCTCTCTCTAGCCGTCTCTCTGTTGTTCTCTATCCGTCTCTCTCTATCCATCTCTCTCTATCCGTCTCTCTCTATCCGTCTCTCTCTTGCCATCTCTCTCTGTTCGTCTCTCCCTAGCCATCTCTCTCTATCCGTCTCTCCCTAGCCATCTCTCTCTATCCGTCTCTCCCTAGCCATCTCTCTCTAGCCGTCTCTCTCTGTTGTTCTCTATCCGTCTCTCTCTAGCCATCTCTCTCTATCCGTCTCTCTCTATCCGTCTCTCCCTAGCCGTCTCTCCCTAGCCGTCTCTCTCTGTTGTTCTCTAGCCGTCTCTCTCTATATCCGTCTCTCTCTAGCCGTCTCTCTCTCTATCCGTCTCTCTCTAGCCGTCATTCTCTATCCGTCTCTCTCTGTTGTTCTCTACCAGTCTCTCTCTGTTGTTCTCTATCAGTCTCTCTGTTGTTCTCTATCAGTCTCTCTCTAGCCGTCTCTCTCTAGCCGTCTCTCTCTATCCGTCTCTCTCTATCCGTCTCTCTCTAGCCGTCATTCTCTATCCGTCTCTCTCTGTTGTTCTCTATCAGTCTCTCTCTGTTGTTCTCTATCAGTCTCTCTCTAGCCGTCTCTCTCTATCCGTCTCTCTCTAGTCGTCATTCTCTATCCGTCTCTCTCTGTTGTTCTCTATCCGTCTCTCTCTGTTGTTCTCTATCAGTCTCTCTCTAGCCGTCTCTCTCTATCCGTCTCTCTCTATCCGTCTCTCTCTGTTCTCTAGTTCTCTCCGTCTCTCTCTGTTGTTCTCTAGCCGTCTCTCTCTAGCCGTCTCTCTCTGTTGTTCTCTATCAGTCTCTCTCTAGCCGTCTCTCTGTTGTTCTCTATCCGTCTCTCTCTATCCATCTCTCTCTATCCGTCTCTCTCTATCCGTCTCTCTCTTGCCATCTCTCTCTGTCCGTCTCTCCCTAGCCATCTCTCTCTATCCGTCTCTCCCTAGCCATCTCTCTCTATCCGTCTCTCTCTTGCCGTCTCTCTCTGTTGCTCTCCAGCCGTCTCTCTCTAACCATCTCTCTCTATCCGTCTCTCTCTAGCCATCTCTCTCTAGCCGTCTCTCTCTATTTGTCTCTAGACGTCTTTCTCTATCCGTCTCTCTCTGTTGTTCTCTAGCCATCTCTCTCTATCCGTCTCTCTCTGTTGTTCTCTAGCCGTCTCTCTCTAGCCGTCTCTCTCTAGCCGTCTCTCTCTATTTGTCTCTAGCCGTCTCTCTCTAGCCGTCTCTCTCTATCCGTCTCTCTCTATTTGTCTCTAGCCGTCTCTCTCTATCCGTCTCTCTCTATCCGTCTCTCTCTAGCCGTCTCTATCCGTCTCTCTCTATCCGTCTCTCTCTAGCCGTCTCTCTCTATCCGTCTCTCTCTATTTGTCTCTATCCGTCTCTCTCTATCCGTCTCTCTCTATCCGTCATTCTCTATCCGTCTCTCTCTATCCGTCTCTCTCTAGCCGTCTCTCTCTATCCGTCTCTCTCTATTTGTCTCTAGCCGTCTCTCTCTATCCGTCTCTCTCTAGCCGTCTCTCTCTATCCGTCTCTCTCTATTTGTCTCTAGCCGTCTCTCTCTATCCGTCTCTCTCTATCCGTCTCTCTCTAGCCGTCATTCTCTATCCGTCTCTCTCTGTTGTTCTCTATCCGTCTCTCTCTGTTGTTCTCTATCAGTCTCTCTCTAGCCGTCTCTCTCTATCCGTCTCTCTCTATCCGTCTCTCTCTGTTGTTCTCTAGCCGTCTCTCTCTGTTGTTCTCTAGCCGTCTCTCTCTAGCCGTCTCTCTCTGTTGTTCTCTATCAGTCTCTCTCTAGCCGTCTCTCTGCTGTTCTCTATCCGTCTCTCTCTATCCATCTCTCTCTATCCGTCTCTCTCTATCCGTCTCTCTCTTGCCATCTCTCTCTGTCCGTCTCTCCCTAGCCATCTCTCTCTATCCGTCTCTCCCTAGCCATCTCTCTCTATCCGTGTCTCTCTTGCCGTCTCTCTCTGTTGCTCTCCAGCCGTCTCTCTCTAGCCATCTCTCTCTATCCGTCTCTCTCTAGCCATCTCTCTCTAGCCGTCTCTCTCTATTTGTCTCTAGACGTCTTTCTCTATCCGTCTCTCTCTGTTGTTCTCTAGCCATCTCTCTCTATCCGTCTCTCTCTGTTGTTCTCTAGCCATCTCTCTCTAGCCGTCTCTCTCTAGCCGTCTCTCTCTATTTGTCTCTAGCCGTCTCTCTCTAGCCGTCTCTCTCTATCCGTCTCTCTCTATTTGTCTCTAGCCGTCTCTCTCTATCCGTCTCTCTCTATCCGTCTCTCTCTAGCCGTCTCTATCCGTCTCTCTCTATCCGTCTCTCTCTAGCCGTCTCTCTCTATCCGTCTCTCTCTATTTGTCTCTATCCGTCTCTCTCTATCCGTCTCTCTCTATCCGTCTCTCTCTATCCGTCATTCTCTACCCGTCTCTCTCTATCCGTCTCTCTCTAGCCGTCTCTCTCTATCCGTCTCTCTCTATTTGTCTCTTGCCGTCTCTCTCTAGCCGTCTCTCTCTATCCGTCTCTCTCTATTTGTATCTAGCCGTCTCTCTCTATCCGTCTCTCTCTATCCGTCTCTCTCTAGCCGTCATTCTCTATCCGTCTCTCTCTAGCCGTCATTCTCTATCCGTCTCTCTCTGTTGTTCTCTAGCCGTCTCTCTCTATCCGTCTCTCTCTGTTGTTCTCTAGCCGTCTCTCTATCCGTCTCTCTCTAGCCGTCATTCTCTATCCGTCTCTCTCTGTTGTTCTCTATCAGTCTCTCTCTGTTGTTCTCTATCAGTCTCTCTCTGTTGTTCTCTATCAGTCTCTCTCTAGCCGTCTCTCTCTAGCCGTCTCTCTCTATCCGTCTCTCTCTATCCGTCTCTCTCTAGCCGTCATTCTCTATCCGTCTCTCTCTGTTGTTCTCTATCAGTCTCTCTCTGTTGTTCTCTATCAGTCTCTCTCTAGCCGTCTCTCTCTATCCGTCTCTCTCTATCCATCTCTCTCTATCCGTCTCTCTCTACCCGTCATTCTCTATCCGTCTCTCTCTGTTGTTCTCTATCCGTCTCTCTCTGTTGTTCTCTATCAATCTCTCTCTATCCGTCTCTCTCTATCCGTCTCTCTCTATCCGTCTCTCTCTGTTGTTCTCTAGCCGTCTCTCTCTATCCGTCTCTCTCTGTTGTTCTCTAGCCGTCTCTCTCTAGCCGTGTCTCTCTGCTGTTCTCTATCAGTCTCTCTCTAGCCGTCTCTCTGTTGTTCTCTATCCGTCTCTCTCTATCCATCTCTCTCTATCCGTCTCTCTCTATCCGTCTCTCTCTTGCCATCTCTCTCTGTCCGTCTCTCCCTAGCCATCTCTCTCTATCCGTCTCTCCCTAGCCATCTCTCTCTATCCGTCTCTCTCTTGCCGTCTCTCTCTGTTGCTCTCCAGCCGTCTCTGTCTAGCCATCTCTCTCTATCCGTCTCTCTCTAGCCATCTCTCTCTAGCCGTCTCTCTCTATTTGTCTCTAGCCGTCTTTCTCTATCCGTCTCTCTCTGTTGTTCTCTAGCCGTCTCTCTCTATCCGTCTCTCTCTATCCGTCTCTCTCTGTTCTTTTCTAGCCGTCTCTCTCTAGCCGTCTCTCTCTATCCGTCTCTCTCTGTTGTTCTCTAGCCGTCTCTCCCTAGCTGTCTCTCTCTGTTGTTCTCTAGCCGTCTCTCTCTATCCGTCTCTCTCTGTTGTTCTCTAGCCGTCTCTCTCTATCCGTCTCTCTCTATCCGTCTCTCTCTGTTGTTCTCAAGCCGTCTCTCTCTATCCGTCTCTCTCTGTTGTTCTCTAGCCGTCTCTCTCTATCCGTCTCTCTCTGTTGTTCTCTAGCCGTCTCTCTCTATCCGTCTCTCTCTGTTGTTTTCTAGCCATCTCTCTCTATCCGTCTCTCTCTGTTGTTCTCTAGCCGTCTCTCTCTATCCGTCTCTCTCTATCCGTCTCTCTCTGTTGTTCTCTAGCCGTCTCTCTCTATCCGACTCTCTCTGTTGTTTTCTAGCCGTCTCTCTCTATCTGTCTCTCTCTAGCCGTCTCTCTCTGTTGTTCTCTATCCGTCTCTCTCTATCCGTCTCTCTCTGTTGTTGTCTAGCCGTCTCTCTCTAGCCGTCTCTCTCTGTTGTTCTCTATCAGTCTCTCTCTAGCCGTCTCTCTGTTGTTCTCTATCCGTCTCTCTCTATCCATCTCTCTCTATCCGTCTCTCTCTATCCGTCTCTCTCTTGCCATCTCTCTCTGTCTGTCTCTCCCTAGCCATCTCTCTCTATCCGTCTCTCCCTAGCCATCTCTCTCTATCCGTCTCTCTCTTGCCATCTCTCTCTGTTGCTCTCCAGCCGTCTCTCTCTAGCCATCTCTCTCTATCCGTCTCTCTCTAGCCATCTCTCTCTAGCCGTCTCTCTCTATTTGTCTCTAGCCGTCTTTCTCTATCCGTCTCTCTCTGTTGTTCACTATCCGTCTCTCTCTGTTGTTCTCTATCAGTCTCTCTCTAGCCGTCTCTCTTTATCCGTCTCTCTCTATCCGTCTCTCTCTATCTGTCTCTCTCTGTTGTTCTCTAGCCGTCTCTCTCTAGCCGTCTCTCTCTATCCGTCTCTCTCTATCCGTCTCTCTCTAGCCGTCATTCTCTATCCGTCTCTCTCTGTTGTTCTCTATCCGTCTCTCTCTGTTGTTCTCTATCAGTCTCTCTCTAGCCGTCTCTCTCTATCCGTCTCTCTCTATCCGTCTCTCTCTGTTGTTCTCTAGCCGTCTCTCCCTAGCTGTCTCTCTCTGTTGTTCTCTAGCCGTCTCTCTCTATCCGTCTCTATCTGTTGTTCTCTAGCCGTCTCTCTCTATCCGTCTCTCTCTGTTGTTCTCAAGCCGTCTCTCTCTATCCGTCTCTCTCTGTTGTTCTCTAGCCGTCTCTCTCTATCCGTCTCTCTCTGTTGTTCTCTAGCCGTCTCTCTCTATCCGTCTCTCTCTGTTGTTTTCTAGCCATCTCTCTCTATCCGTCTCTCTCTGTTGTTCTCTAGCCGTCTCTCTCTATCCGTCTCTCTCTATCCGTCTCTCTCTGTTGTTCTCTAGCCGTCTCTCTCTATCCGACTCTCTCTGTTGTTTTCTAGCCGTCTCTCTCTATCTGTCTCTCTCTAGCCGTCTCTCTCTGTTGTTCTCTAGCCGTCTCTCTCTATCCGTCTCTCTCTGTTGTTCTCTAGCCGTCTCTCTCTAGCCGTCTCTCTCTGTTGTTCTCTATCAGTCTCTCTCTAGCCGTCTCTCTGTTGTTCTCTATCCGTCTCTCTCTATCCATCTCTCTCTATCCGTCTCTCTCTATCCGTCTCTCTCTTGCCATCTCTCTCTGTCTGTCTCTCCCTAGCCATCTCTCTCTATCCATCTCTCCCTAGCCATCTCTCTCTATCCGTCTCTCTCTTGCCATCTCTCTCTGTTGCTCTCCAGCCGTCTCTCTCTAGCCATCTCTCTCTATCCGTCTCTCTCTAGCCATCTCTCTCTAGCCGTCTCTCTCTATTTGTCTCTAGCCGTCTTTCTCTATCCGTCTCTCTCTGTTGTTCTCTATCCGTCTCTCTCTGTTGTTCTCTATCAGTCTCTCTCTAGCCGTCTCTCTTTATCCGTCTCTCTCTATCTGTCTCTCTCTGTTGTTCTCTAGCCGTCTCTCTCTAGCCGTCTCTCTCTATCCGTCTCTCTCTATCCGTCTCTCTCTAGCCGTCATTCTCTATCCGTCTCTCTCTGTTGTTCTCTATCCGTCTCTCTCTGTTGTTCTCTATCAGTCTCTCTCTAGCCGTCTCTCTCTATCCGTCTCTCTCTATCCGTCTCTCTCTGTTGTTCTCTAGCCGTCTCTCTCTGCTGTTCTCTAGCCGTCTCTCTCTAGCCGTCTCTCTCTGTTTTTCTCTATCAGTCTCTCTCTAGCCGTCTCTCTGTTGTTCTCTATCCGTCTCTCTCTATCCATCTCTCTCTATCCGTCTCTCTCTATCCGTCTCTCTCTATCCGTCTCTCTCTTGCCATCTCTCTCTGTCCGTCTCTCCCTAGCCATCTCTCTCTATCCGTCTCTCCCTAGCAATCTCTCTCTATCCGTCTCTCTCTTGCCGTCTCTCTCTGTTGCTCTCCAGCCGTCTCTCTCTAGCCATCTCTCTCTATCCGTCTCTCTCTAGCCATCTCTCTCTAGCCGTCTCTCTCTATTTGTCTCTAGATACGTCTTTCTCTATCCGTCTCTCTCTGTTGTTCTCTAGCCATCTCTCTCTATCCGTCTCTCTCTGTTGTTCTCTAGCCGTCTCTCTCTATCCGTCTCTCTCTATCCGTCTCTCTCTGTTGTTCTCTAGCCGTCTCTCTCTAGCCGTCTCTCTCTATCCGTCTCTCTCTAGCCGTCTCTCTCTATTTGTCTCTATCCGTCTCTCTCTAGCCGTCTCTCTCTAGCCGTCTCTCTCTATCCGTCTCTCTCTATTTGTCTCTAGCCGTCTCTCTCTATCCGTCTCTCTCTATCCGTCTCTCTATATCCGTCTCTCTCTATCCGTCTCTCTCTAGCCGTCTCTCTCTATCCGTCTCTCTCTATTTGTCTCTATCCGTCTCTCTCTATCCGTCTCTCTCTATCCGTCTCTCTCTATCCGTCATTCTCTATCCGTCTCTCTCTATCCGTCTCTCTCTAGCCGTCTCTCTCTATCCGTCTCTCTCTATTTGTCTCTAGCCGTCTCTCTCTATCCGTCTCTCTCTAGCCGTCTATATCCGTCTCTCTCTATCCGTCTCTCTCTAGCCGTCTCTCTCTATCCGTCTCTCTCTATTTGTCTCTAGCCGTCTCTCTCTATCCGTCTCTCTACATCCGTCTCTCTCTAGCCGTCATTCTCTATCCATCTCTCTCTAGCCGTCATTCTCTATCCGTCTCTCTCTAGCCGTCATTTTCTATCCGTCTCTCTCTAGCCGTCTCTCTCTGTTGTTCTCTAGCCGTCTCTCTCTATCCGTCTCTCTCTGTTGTTCTCTAGCCGTCTCTCTCTATCCGTCTCTCTCTAGCCGTCATTCTCTATCCGTCTCTCTCTGTTGTTCTCTATCCATCTCTCTCTAGCCGTCTCTCTCTAGCCGTCATTCTCTAGCCGTCTCTCTCTGTTGTTCTCTAGCCGTCTCTCTCTGTTGTTCTCTATCCATCTCTCTCTAGCCGTCTCTCTCTAGCCGTCTCTCTCTAGCCGTCTCTCTCTGTTGTTCTCTAGCCGTCTCTCTCTCTATCCGTCTCTCTCTAGCCGTCTCTCTCTGTTGTTCTCTAGCCGTCTCTCTCTCTATCCGTCTCTCTCTAGCCGTCATTCTCTATCCGTCTCTCTCTGTTGTTCTCTATCAGTCTCTCTCTGTTGTTCTCTATCAGTCTCTCTCTGTTGATCTCTATCAGTCTCTCTCTAGCCGTCTCTCTCTAGCCGTCTCTCTCTATCCGTCTCTCTCTATCCGTCTCTCTCTAGCCGTCATTCTCTATCCGTCTCTCTCTGTTGTTCTCTATCAGCCTCTCTCTGTTGTTCTCTATCAGTCTCTCTCTAGCCGTCTCTCTCTATCCGTCTCTCTCTATCCGTCTCTCTCTAGCCGTCATTCTCTATCCGTCTCTCTCTGTTGTTCTCTATCCGTCTCTCTCTGTTGTTCTCTATCAGTCTCTCTCTGTTGTTCTCTATCAGTCTCTCTCTAGCCGTCTCTCTCTATCCGTCTCTCTCTATCCGTCTCTCTCTATCCGTCTCTCTCTAGCCTTCATTCTCTATCCGTCTCTCTCTGTTGTTCTCTATCCGTCTCTCTCTGTTGTTCTCTATCAATCTCTCTCTATCCGTCTCTCTCTATCCGTCTCTCTCTATCCGTCTCTCTCTGTTGTTCTCTAGCCGTCTCTCTCTATCCGTCTCTCTCTATCCGTCTCTCTCTGTTGTTCTCTATCAGTCTCTCTCTAGCCGTCTCTCTGTTGTTCTCTATCCGTCTCTCTCTATCCATCTCTCTCTATCCATCTCTCTCGATCCGTCTCTCTCTTGCCATCTCTCTCTGTCCGTCTCTCCCTAGCCATCTCTCTCTATCCGTCTCTCCCTAGCCATCTCTCTCTATCCGTCTCTCTCTTGCCGTCTCTCTCTGTTGCTCTCCAGCCGTCTCTCTCTAGCCATCTCTCTCTATCCGTCTCTCTCTAGCCATCTCTCTCTCGCCGTCTCTCTCTATTTGTCTCTAGCCGTCTTTCTCTATCCGTCTCTCTCTGTTGTTCTCTAGCCGTCTCTCTCTATCCGTCTCTCTCTATCCGTCTCTCTCTGTTCTTTTCTAGCCGTCTCTCTCTAGCCGTCTCTCTCTATCCGTCTCTCTCTGTTGTTCTCTAGCCGTCTCTCCCTAGCCGTCTCTCTCTGTTGTTCTCTAGCCGTCTCTCTCTGTTGTTCTCTAGCCGTCTCTCTCTATCCGTCTCTCTCTATCCGTCTCTCTCTGTTGTTCTCTAGCCGTCTCTCTCTATCCGTCTCTCTCTATCCGTCTCTCTCTGTTGTTCTCTAGCCGTCTCTCTCTATCCGTCTCTCTCTGTTGTTCTCTAGCCGTCTCTCTCTATCCGTCTCTCTCTGTTGTTCTCTAGCCGTCTCTCTCTATCCGACTCTCTCTGTTGTTTTCTAGCCGTCTCTCTCTATCCGTCTCTCTCTATCCGTCTCTCTCTGTTGTTCTCTAGCCGTCTCTCTCTATCCGTCTCTCTCTATCCGTCTCTCTCTATCCGTCTCTCTCTAGCCGTCATTCTCTATCCGTCTCTCTCTGTTGTTCTCTAGCCGTCTCTCTCTATCCGTCTCTCTCTGTTGTTCTCTAGCCGTCTCTCTCTATCCGACTCTCTCTGTTGTTCTCTAGCCGTCTCTCTCTATCCGACTCTCTCTGTTCTTTTCTAGCCGTCTCTCTCTAGCCGTCTCTCTCTATCCGTCTCTCTCTGTTGTTCTCTAGCCGTCTCTCCCTAGCCGTCTCTCTCTGTTGTTCTCTAGCCGTCTCTCTCTGTTGTTCTCTAGCCGTCTCTCTCTATCCGTCTCTCTCTATCCGTCTCTCTCTGTTGTTCTCTAGCCGTCTCTCTCTATCCGTCTCTCTCTGTTGTTCTCTAGCCGTCACTCTCTATCCGACTCTCTCTGTTGTTTTCTAGCCGTCTCTCTCTATCCGTCTCTCTCTATCCGTCTCTCTCTGTTGTTCTCTAGCCGTCTCTCTCTATCCGTCTCTCTCTATCCGTCTCTCTCTATCCGTCTCTCTCTAGCCGTCATTCTCTATCCGTCTCTCTCTGTTGTTCTCTATCAGTCTCTCTCTGTTGTTCTCTGTCAGTCTCTCTCTGTTGTTCTCTATCAGTCTCTCTCTAGCCGTCTCTCTCTAGCCGTCTCTCTCTATCCGTCTCTCTCTAGCCGTCATTCTCTATCCGTCTCTCTCTGTTGTTCTCTATCAGTCTCTCTCTGTTGTTCTCTATCAGTCTCTCTCTATCCGTCTCTCTCTATCCGTCTCTCTCTATCCGTCTCTCTCTAGCCGTCATTCTCTATCCGTCTCTCTCTGTTGTTCTCTATCCGTCTCTCTCTGTTGTTCTCTATCAGTCTCTCTCTGTTGTTCTCTATCAGTCTCTCTCTAGCCGTCTCTCTCTATCCGTCTCTCTCTATCCGTCTCTCTCTATCCGTCTCTCTCTAGCCGTCATTCTCTATCCGTCTCTCTCTGTTGTTCTCTATCCGTCTCTCTCTGTTGTTCTCTATCAATCTCTCTCTATCCGTCTCTCTCTATCCGTCTCTCTCTATCCGTCTCTCTCTATCCGTCTCTCTCTGTTGTTCTCTAGCCGTCTCTCTCTATCCGTCTCTCTCTGTTGTTCTCTAGCCGTCTCTCTCTAGCCGTCTCTCTCTGTTGTTCTCTATCCGTCTCTCTCTAGCCGTCATTCTCTATCCGTCTCTCTCTGTTGTTCTCTATCCGTCTCTCTCTGTTGTTCTCTATCAGTCTCTCTCTGTTGTTCTCTATCAGTCTCTCTCTGTTGTTCTCTATCAGTCTCTCTCTAGCCGTCTCTCTCTATCCGTCTCTCTCTGTTGTTCTCTAGCCGTCTCTCTCTAGCCGTCTCTCTCTGTTGTTCTCTATCCGTCTCTCTCTAGCCGTCATTCTCTATCCGTCTCTCTCTGTTGTTCTCTATCCGTCTCTCTCTGTTGTTCTCTATCAGTCTCTCTCTGTTGTTCTCTATCAGTCTCACTCTGTTGTTCTCTATCAGTCTCTCTCTAGCCGTCTCTCTCTATCCGTCTCTCTCTATCCGTCTCTCTCTATCCGTCTCTCTCTAGCCGTCATTCTCTATCCGTCTCTCTCTGTTGTTCTCTATCCGTCTCTCTCTGTTGTTCTCTATCAATCTCTCTCTATCCGTCTCTCTCTATCCGTCTCTCTCTATCCGTCTCTCTCTATCCGTCTCTCTCTGTTGTTCTCTAGCCGTCTCTCTCTATCCGTCTCTCTCTGTTGTTCTCTAGCCGTCTCTCTCTAGCCGTCTCTCTCTGTTGTTCTCTATCAGTCTCTCTCTAGCCGTCTCTCTGTTGTTCTCTATCCGTCTCTCTCTATCCATCTCTCTCTATCCGTCTCTCTCTATCCGTCTCTCTCTTGCCATCTCTCTCTGTCCGTCTCTCCCTAGCCATCTCTCTCTATCCGTCTCTCCCTAGCCATCTCTCTCTATCCGTCTCTCTCTTGCCGTCTCTCTCTGTTGCTCTCCAGCCGTCTCTCTCTAGCCATCTCTCTCTATCCGTCTCTCTCTAGCCATCTCTCTCTATCCGTCTCTCTCTAGCCATCTCTCTCTCGCCGTGTCTCTCTATTTTGTCTCTAGCCGTCTTTCTCTATCCGTCTCTCTCTGTTGTTCTCTAGCCGTCTCTCTCTATCCGTCTCTCTCTATCCGTCTCTCTCTGTTCTTTTCTAGCCGTCTCTCTCTAGCCGTCTCTCTCTATCCGTCTCTCTCTGTTGTTCTCTAGCCGTCTCTCCCTAGCCGTCTCTCTCTGTTGTTCTCTAGCCGTCTCTCTCTGTTGTTCTCTAGCCGTCTCTCTCTATCCGTCTCTCTCTATCCGTCTCTCTCTATCCGTCTCTCTCTGTTGTTCTCTAGCCGTCTCTCTCTATCCGTCTCTCTCTGTTGTTCTCTAGCCGTCTCTCTCTATCCGTCTCTCTCTGTTGTTCTCTAGCCGTCTCTCTCTATCCGACTCTCTCTGTTGTTTTCTAGCCGTCTCTCTCTATCCGTCTCTCTCTATCCGTCTCTCTCTGTTGTTCTCTAGCAGTCTCTCTCTATCCGTCTCTCTCTATCCGTCTCTCTCTAGCCGCCATTCTCTATCCGTCTCTCTCTGTTGTTCTCAATCAGTATCTCTCTGTTGTTCTCTATCAGTCTCTCTCTGTTGTTCTCTATCAGTCTCTCTCTAGCCGTCTCTCTCTAGCCGTCTCTCTCTATCCGTCTCTCTCTATCCGTCTCTCTCTAGCCGTCATTCTCTATCCGTCTCTCTCTGTTGTTCTCTATCAGTCTCTCTCTGTTGTTCTCTATCAGTATCTCTCTATCCGTCTCTCTCTATCCGTCTCTCTCTATCCGTCTCTCTCTAGCCGTCATTCTCTATCCGTCTCTCTCTGTTGTTCTCTATCCGTCTCTCTCTGTTGTTCTCTATCAGTCTCTCTCTGTTGTTCTCTATCAGTCTCTCTCTAGCCGTCTCTCTCTATCCGTCTCTCTCTATCCGTCTCTCTCTATCCGTCTCTCTCTAGCCGTCATTCTCTATCCGTCTTTCTCTGTTGTTCTCTATCCGTCTCTCTCTGTTGTTCTCTATCAATCTCTCTCTATCCGTCTCTCTCTATCCGTCTTTCTCTATCCGTCTCTCTCTATCCGTCTCTCTCTGTTGTTCTCTAGCCGTCTCTCTCTGTTGTTCTCTAGCCGTCTCTCTCTATCCGTCTCTCTCTGTTGTTCTCTAGCCGTCTCTCTCTAGCCGTCTCTCTCTGTTGTTCTCTATCAGTCTCTCTCTAGCCGTCTCTCTGTTGTTCTCTATCCGTCTCTCTCTATCCATCTCTCTCTATCCGTCTCTCTCTATCCGTCTCTCTCTTGCCATCTCTCTCTGTCCGTCTCTCCCTAGCCATCTCTCTCTATCCGTCTCTCCCTAGCCATCTCTCTCTATCCGTCTCTCTCTTGCCGTCTCTCTCTGTTGCTCTCCAGCCGTCTCTCTCTAGCCATCTGTCTCTATCCGTCTCTCTCTAGCCATCTCTCTCTCGCCGTCTCTCTCTATTTGTCTCTAGCCGGCTTTCTCTATCCGTCTCTCTCTGTTGTTCTCTAGCCGTCTCTCTCTATCCGTCTCTCTCTATCCGTCTCTCTCTGTTCTTTTCTAGCCGTCTCTCTCTAGCCGTCTCTCTCTAGCCGTCTCTCTCTGTTGTTCTCTAGCCGTCTCTCCCTAGCCGTCTCTCTCTGTTGTTCTCTAGCCGTCTCTCTCTATCCGTCTCTCTCTGTTGTTCTCTAGCCGTCTCTCTCTATCTCTCTCTATCCGTCTTCTCTATCCGTCTCTCTCTGTTGTTCTCTAGCCGTCTCTCTCTATCCGTCTCTCTCTGTTGTTCTCTAGCCGTCTCTCTCTATCCGTCTCTCTCTGTTGTTCTCTAGCCGTCTCTCTCTATCCGACTCTCTCTGTTGTTTTCTAGCCGTCTCTCTCTATCCGTCTCTCTCTATCCGTCTCTCTCTGTTGTTCTCTAGCAGTCTCTCTCTATCCGTCTCTCTCTATCCGTCTCTCTCTATCCGTCTCTCTCTAGCCGCCATTCTCTATCCGTCTCTCTCTGTTGTTCTCAATCAGTATCTCTCTGTTGTTCTCTATCAGTCTCTCTCTAGCCGTCTCTCTCTAGCCGTCTCTCTCTATCCGTCTCTCTCTATCCGTCTCTCTCTAGCCGTCATTCTCTATCCGTCTCTCTCTGTTGTTCTCTATCAGTCTCTCTCTGTTGTTCTCTATCAGTATCTCTCTATCCGTCTCTCTCTATCCGTCTCTCTCTATCCGTCTCTCTCTAGCCGTCATTCTCTATCCGTCTTTCTCTGTTGTTCTCTATCCGTCTCTCTCTGTTGTTCTCTATCAATCTCTCTCTATCCGTCTCTCTCTATCCGTCTCTCTCTAGCCGTCATTCTCTATCCGTCTTTCTCTGTTGTTCTCTATCCGTCTCTCTCTGTTGTTCTCTATCAATCTCTCTCTATCCGTCTCTCTCTATCCGTCTCTCTCTATCCGTCTCTCTCTGTTGTTCTCTAGCCGTCTCTCTCTATCCGTCTCTCTCTGTTGTTCTCTTGCCGTCTCTCTCTAGCCGTCTCTCTCTGTTGTTCTCTATCAGTCTCTCTCTAGCCGTCTCTCTGTTGTTCTCTATCCGTCTCTCTCTATCCATCTCTCTCTATCCGTCTCTCTCTATCCGTCTCTCTCTTGCCATCTCTCTCTGTCCGTCTCTCCCTAGCCATCTCTCTCTATCCGTCTCTCCCTAGCCATCTCTCTCTATCCGTCTCTCTCTTGCCGTCTCTCTCTGTTGCTCTCCAGCCGTCTCTCTCTAGCCATCTCTCTCTATCCGTCTCTCTCTAGCCATCTCTCTCTCGCCGTCTCTCTCTATTTGTCTCTAGCCGTCTTTCTCTATCCGTCTCTCTCTGTTGTTCTCTAGCCGTCTCTCTCTATCCGTCTCTCTCTATCCGTCTCTCTCTGTTCTTTTCTAGCCGTCTCTCTCTAGCCGTCTCTCTCTATCCGTCTCTCTCTGTTGTTCTCTAGCCGTCTCTCCCTAGCCGTCTCTCTCTGTTGTTCTCTAGCCGTCTCTCTCTATCCGTCTCTCTCTGTTGTTCTCTAGCCGTCTCTCTCTATCCGTCTCTCTCTGTTGTTCTCTAGCCGTCTCTCTCTATCCGTCTCTCTCTATCCGTCTCTCTCTATCCGTCTCTCTCTATCCGTCTCTCTCTATCCGTCTCTCTCTATCCGTCTCTCTCTAGCCGTCATTCTCTATCCGTCTCTCTCTGTTGTTCTCTATCAGTCTCTCTCTGTTGTTCTCTATCAGTCTCTCTCTGTTGTTCTCTATCAGTCTCTCTCTAGTCTCTCTCTAGCCGTCTCTCTCTATCCGTCTCTCTCTATCCGTCTCTCTCTAGCCGTCATTCTCTATCCGTCTCTCTCTGTTGTTCTCTAGCCGTCTCTCTCTATCCGTCTCTCTCTATCCGTCTCTCTCTGTTGTTCTCTAGCCGTCTCTCTCTATCCGTCTCTCTCTATCCGTCTCTCTCTATCCGTCTCTCTCTAGCCGTCATTCTCTATCCGTCTCTCTCTGTTGTTCTCTATCCGTCTCTCTCTGTTGTTCTCTATCAGTCTCTCTCTGTTGTTCTCTATCAGTCTCTCTCTAGCCGTCTCTCTCTATCCGTCTCTCTCTATCCGTCTCTCTCTATCCGTCTCTCTCTAGCCGTCATTCTCTATCCGTCTCTCTCTGTTGTTCTCTATCCGTCTCTCTCTGTTGTTCTCTATCAATCTCTCTCTATCCGTCTCTCTCTCTATCCGTCTCTCTCTATCCGTCTCTCTCTATCCGTCTCTCTCTGTTGTTCTCTAGCCGTCTCTCTCTATCCGTCTCTCTCTGTTCTCTAGCCGTCTTCTCTAGCCGTCTCTCTCTGTTGTTCTCTATCAGTCTCTCTCTTGTTCTCTATCCGTCTCTCTCTATCCATCTCTCTATCCGTCTCTCTCTATCCGTCTCTCTCTTGCCATCTCTCTCTGTCCGTCTCTCCCTAGCCATCTCTCTCTATCCGTCTCTCCCTAGCCATCTCTCTCTATCCGTCTCTCTCTGTTGCTCTCCAGCCGTCTCTCTCTAGCCATCTCTCTCTATCCGTCTCTCTCTAGCCATCTCTCTCTCGCCGTCTCTCTCTATTTGTCTCTAGCCGTCTTTCTCTATCCGTCTCTCTCTGTTGTTCTCTAGCCGTCTCTATCCGTCTCTCTATCCGTCTCTCTCTGTTCTTTTCTAGTCTCTCTCTAGCCGTCTCTCTCTATCCGTCTCTCTCTGTTGTTCTCTAGCCGTCTCTCCCTAGCCGTCTCTCTCTGTTGTTCTCTAGCCGTCTCTCTCTATCCGTCTCTCTCTGTTGTTCTCTAGCCGTCATTCTCTATCCGTCTCTCTCTGTTGTTCTCTATCCGTCTCTCTCTGTTGTTCTCTATCAGTCTCTCTCTGTTGTTCTCTATCAGTCTCTCTCTAGCCGTCTCTCTCTATCCGTCTCTCTCTATCCGTCTCTCTCTAGCCGTCATTCTCTATCCGTCTCTCTCTGTTGTTCTCTATCCGTCTCTCTCTGTTGTTCTCTATCAATCTCTCTCTATCCGTCTCTCTCTATCCGTCTCTCTCTATCCGTCTCTCTCTATCCGTCTCTCTCTGTTGTTCTCTAGCCGTCTCTCTCTATCCGTCTCTCTCTGTTGTTCTCTAGCCGTCTCTCTCTAGCCGTCTCTCTCTGTTGTTCTCTATCAGTCTCTCTCTAGCCGTCTCTCTGTTGTTCTCTATCCGTCTCTCTCTATCCATCTCTCTCTATCCGTCTCTCTCTATCCGTCTCTCTCTTGCCATCTCTCTCTGTCCGTCTCTCCCTAGCCATCTCTCTCTATCCGTCTCTCCCTAGCCATCTCTCTCTATCCGTCTCTCTCTTGCCGTCTCTCTCTGTTGCTCTCCAGCCGTCTCTCTCTAGCCATCTCTCTCTATCCGTCTCTCTCTAGCCATCTCTCTCTATCCGTCTCTCTCTATTTGTCTCTAGCCGTCTTTCTCTATCCGTCTCTCTCTGTTGTTCTCTAGCCGTCTCTCTCTATCCGTCTCTCTCTATCCGTCTCTCTCTGTTCTTTTCTAGCCGTCTCTCTCTAGCCGTCTCTCTCTATCCGTCTCTCTCTGTTGTTCTCTAGCCGTCTCTCCCTAGCCGTCTCTCTCTGTTGTTCTCTAGCCGTCTCTCTCTATCCGTCTCTCTCTGTTGTTCTCTAGCCGTCTCTCTCTATCCGTCTCTCTCTATCCGTCTCTCTCTGTTGTTCTCTAGCCGTCTCTCTCTATCAGTCTCTCTCTGTTGTTCTCTAGCCGTCTCTCTCTATCCGTCTCTCTCTATCCGTCTCTCTCTATCCGTCTCTCTCTAGCCGTCATTCTCTATCCGTCTCTCTCTGTTGTTCTCGATCAGTCTCTCTCTGTTGTTCTCTATCAGTCTCTCTCTGTTGTTCTCTATCAGTATCTCTCTAGCCGTCTCTCTCTAGCCGTCTCTCTCTATCCGTCTCTCTCTATCCGTCTCTCTCTAGCCGTCATTCTCTATCCGTCTCTCTCTGTTGTTCTCTATCAGTCTCTCTCTGTTGTTCTCTATCAGTCTCTCTCTATCCGTCTCTCTCTATCCGTCTCTCTCTATCCGTCTCTCTCTATCCGTCTCTCTCTAGTCGTCATTCTCTATCCGTCTCTCTCTGTTGTTCTCTATCCGTCTCTCTCTGTTGTTCTCTATCAGTCTCTCTCTGTTGTTCTCTATCAGTCTCTCTCTAGCCGTCTCTCTCTATCCGTCTCTCTCTATCCGTCTCTCTCTATCCGTCTCTCTCTAGCCGTCATTCTCTATCCGTCTCTCTCTGTTGTTCTCTATCCGTCTCTCTCTGTTATTCTCTATCAATCTCTCTCTATCCGTCTCTCTCTATCCGTCTCTCTCTATCCGTCTCTCTCTATCCGTCTCTCTCTGTTGTTCTCTAGCCGTCTCTCTCTATCCGTCTCTCTCTGTTGTTCTCTAGCCGTCTCTCTCTAGCCGTCTCTCTCTGTTGTTCTCTATCAGTCTCTCTCTAGCCGTCTCTCTGTTGTTCTCTATCCGTCTCTCTCTATCCGTCTCTCTCTTGCCATCTCTCTCTGTCCGTCTCTCCCTAGCCATCTCTCTCTATCCGTCTCTCCCTAGCCATCTCTCTCTATCCGTCTCTCTCTTGCCGTCTCTCTCTGTTGCTCTCCAGCCGTCTCTCTCTAGCCATCTCTCTCTATCCGTCTCTCTCTAGCCATCTCTCTCTCGCCGTCTCTCTCTATTTGTCTCTAGCCGTCTTTCTCTATCCGTCTCTCTCTATCCGTCTCTCTCTGTTCTTTTCTAGCCGTCTCTCTCTAGCCGTCTCTCTCTATCCGTCTCTCTCTGTTGTTCTCTAGCCGTCTCTCCCTAGCCGTCTCTCTCTGTTGTTCTCTAGTTCTCTATCCGTCTCTCTCTCTCTAGCCGTCTTTCTCTATCCGTCTCTCTCTGTTGTTCTCTAGCCGTCTCTCTCTATCCGTCTCTCTCTATCCGTCTCTCTCTGTTCTTTTCTAGCCGTCTCTCTCTAGCCGTCTCTCTCTATCCGTCTCTCTCTGTTGTTCTCTAGCCGTCTCTCCCTAGCCGTCTCTCTCTGTTGTTCTCTAGCCGTCTCTCTCTATCCGTCTCTCTCTGTTGTTCTCTAGCCGTCTCTCTCTATCCGTCTCTCTCTATCCGTCTCTCTCTGTTGTTCTCTAGCCGTCTCTCTCTATCAGTCTCTCTCTGTTGTTCTCTAGCCGTCTCTCTCTATCCGTCTCTCTCTATCCGTCTCTCTCTATCCGTCTCTCTCTAGCCGTCATTCTCTATCCGTCTCTCTCTGTTGTTCTCGTCTCTCTCTCTGTTGTTCTCTATCAGTCTCTCTCTGTTGTTCTCTATCAGTATCTCTCTCCGTCTCTCTCTATCCGTCTCTCTCTATCCGTCTCTCTCTATCCGTCTCTCTCTAGCCGTCTTCTCTATCCGTCTCTCTCTGTTGTTCTCTATCAGTCTCTCTCTGTTGTTCTCTATCAGTCTCTCTCTATCCGTCTCTCTCTATCCGTCTCTCTCTATCCGTCTCTCTCTATCCGTCTCTCTCTAGTTGTCATTCTCTATCTATCGTCTCTCTCTGTTGTTCTCTATCCGTCTCTCTCTGTTGTTCTCTATCAGTCTCTCTCTGTTGTTCTCTATCAGTCTCTCTCTAGCCGTCTCTCTCTATCCGTCTCTCTCTATCCGTCTCTCTCTATCCGTCTCTCTCCGTCTCTCTAGCCGTCATTCTCTATCCGTCTCTCTCTGTTGTTCTCTATCCGTCTCTCTCTGTTATTCTCTATCAATCTCTCTCTATCCGTCTCTCTCTATCCGTCTCTCTCTATCCGTCTCTCTCTATCCGTCTCTCTCTGTTGTTCTCTAGCCGTCTCTCTCTATCCGTCTCTCTCTGTTGTTCTCTAGCCGTCTCTCTCTAGCCGTCTCTCTCTGTTGTTCTCTATCAGTCTCTCTCTAGCCGTCTCTCTGTTGTTCTCTATCCGTCTCTCTCTATCCGTCTCTCTCTTGCCATCTCTCTCTGTCCGTCTCTCCCTAGCCATCTCTCTCTATCCGTCTCTCCCTAGCCATCTCTCTATCCGTCTCTCTCTTGCTCTCTCTGTTGCTCTCCAGCCGTCTCTCTCTAGCCATCTCTCTCTATCCGTCTCTCTCTAGCCATCTCTCTCTATCCGTCTCTCTCTATTTGTCTCTCTCTTTCTCTATCCGTCTCTCTCTATCCGTCTCTCTCTGTTCTTTTCTAGCCGTCTCTCTCTAGCCGTCTCTCTCTATCCGTCTCTCTCTGTTGTTCTCTAGCCGTCTCTCCCTAGCCGTCTCTCTCTGTTGTTCTCTAGCCGTCTCTCTCTATCCGTCTCTCTCTGTTGTTCTCTAGCCGTCTCTCTCTATCCGTCTCTCTCTATCCGTCTCTCTCTGTTGTTCTCTAGCCGTCTCTCTCTATCCGTCTCTCTCTGTTGTTCTCTAGCCGTCTCTCTCTATCCGACTCTCTCTGTTGTTCTCTAGCCGTCTCTCTCTGTTGTTCTCTATCAGTCTCTCTCTAGCCGTCTCTCTGTTGTTCTCTATCCGTCTCTCTCTATCCATCTCTCTCTATCCGTCTCTCTCTATCCGTCTCTCTCTTGCCATCTCTCTCTGTCCGTCTCTCCCTAGCCATCTCTCTCTATCCGTCTCTCCCTAGCCATCTCTCTCTATCCGTCTCTCTCTTGCCGTCTCTCTCTGTTGCTCTCCAGCCGTCTCTCTCTAGCCATCTCTCTCTATCCGTCTCTCTCTAGCCATCTCTCTCTCGCCGTCTCTCTCTATTTGTCTCTAGCCGTCTTTCTCTATCCGTCTCTCTCTGTTGTTCTCTAGCCGTCTCTCTCTATCCGTCTCTCTCTGTTCTTTTCTAGCCGTCTCTCTCTAGCCGTCTCTCTCTATCCGTCTCTCTCTGTTGTTCTCTAGCCGTCTCTCCCTAGCCGTCTCTCTCTGTTGTTCTCTAGCCGTCTCTCTCTATCCGTCTCTCTCTGTTGTTCTCTAGCCGTCTCTCTCTATCCGTCTCTCTCTATCCGTCTCTCTCTGTTGTTCTCTAGCCGTCTCTCTCTATCCGTCTCTCTCTGTTGTTCTCTAGCCGTCTCTCTCTATCCGTCTCTCTCTATCCGTCTCTCTCTATCCGTCTCTCTCTAGCCGTCATTCTCTATCCGTCTCTCTCTGTTGTTCTCTATCCGTCTCTCTCTGTTGTTCTCTATCAGTCTCTCTCTGTTGTTCTCTATCAGTCTCTCTCTATCCGTCTCTCTCTATCCGTCTCTCTCTATCCGTCTCTCTCTATCCGTCTCTCTCTAGCCGTCATTCTCTATCCGTCTCTCTCTGTTGTTCTCTATCCGTCTCTCTCTGTTGTTCTCTATCAGTCTCTCTCTGTTGTTCTCTATCAGTCTCTCTCTAGCCGTCTCTCTCTATCCGTCTCTCTCTATCCGTCTCTCTCTAGCCGTCATTCTCTATCCGTCTCTCTCTGTTGTTCTCTATCCGTCTCTCTCTGTTGTTCTCTATCAATCTCTCTCTATCCGTCTCTCTCTATCCGTCTCTCTCTATCCGTCTCTCTCTATCAGTCTCTCTCTAGCCGTCTCTCTCTATCCGTCTCTCTCTGTTGTTCTCTATCCGTCTCTCTCTAGCCGTCTCTCTCTGTTGTTCTCTATCAGTCTCTCTCTATCCGTCTCTCTCTGTTGTTCTCTATCCGTCTCTCTCTATCCATCTCTCTCTATCCGTCTCTCTCTCTATCCGTCTCTCTCTTGCCATCTCTCTCTGTCCGTCTCTTCCTAGCCATCTCTCTCTATCCGTCTCTCTAGCCATCTCTCTCTATCCGTCTCTCTCTTGCCGTCTCTCTCTGTTGCTCTCCAGCCGTCTCTCTCTAGCCATCTCTCTCTATCCGTCTCTCTCTAGCCATCTCTCTCTATCCGTCTCTCTCTAGCCGTCTTTCTCTATCCGTCTCTCTCTATCCGTCTCTCTCTGTTCTCTATCCGTCTCTCTCTAGCCGTCTCTCTCTATCCGTCTCTCTCTGTTGTTCTCTAGCCGTCTCTCCCTAGCCGTCTCTCTCTGTTGTTCTCTAGCCGTCTCTCTCTATCCGTCTCTCTCTGTTGTTCTCTAGCCGTCTCTCTCTATCCGTCTCTCTCTATCCGTCTCTCTCTGTTGTTCTCTCTCTCTCTATCCGTCTCTCTCTGTTGTTCTCTAGCCGTCTCTCTCTATCCGACTCTCTCTGTTGTTTTCTAGCCGTCTCTCTCTATCTGTCTCTCTCTATCCGTCTCTCTCTGTTGTTCTCTAGCCGTCTCTCTCTATCCGACTCTCTCTGTTGTTTTCTAGCCGTCTCTCTCTATCCGTCTCTCTCTGTTGTTCTCTAGCCGTCTCTCTCTAGCCATCTCTCTCTATCTGTCTCTCTCTATCCGTCTCTCTCTTGCCGTCTCTCTCTGTTGTTCTCTATCCGTCTCTCTCTATCCATCTCTCTCTATCCGTCTCTCTCTATCCGTCTCTCTCTGTCCGTCTCTCCTAGCCATCTCTCTCTATCCGTCTCTCCCTAGCCATCTCTCTCTATCCGTCTCTCCCTAGCCATCTCTCTCTAGCCGTCTCTCTCTGTTGTTCTCTATCCGTCTCTCTCTAGCCATCTCTCTCTATCCGTCTCTCTCTATCCGTCTCTCCCTAGCCGTCTCTCCCTAGCCGTCTCTCTCTGTTGTTCTCTAGCCGTCTCTCTCTATCCGTCTCTCCCTAGCCGTCTCTCTCTATATCCGTCTCTCTCTAGCCGTCTCTCTCTGTTGTTCTCTAGCCGTCTCTCTCTCTATCCGTCTCTCTCTAGCCGTCTCTCTCTATCCGTCTCTCTCTGTTGTTCTCTATCAGTCTCTCTCTGTTGTTCTCTATCAGTCTCTCTCTGTTGTTCTCTATCAGTCTCTCTCTAGCCGTCTCTCTCTATCCGTCTCTCTCTATCCGTCTCTCTCTAGCCGTCATTCTCTATCCGTCTCTCTCTGTTGTTCTCTATCAGTCTCTCTCTGTTGTTCTCTATCAGTCTCTCTCTATCCGTCTCTCTCTATCCGTCTCTCTCTAGCCGTCTCTCCCTAGCCGTCTCTCTCTGTTGTTCTCTAGCCGTCTCTCTCTAGCCGTCTCTCTCTGTTGTTCTCTAGCCGTCTCTCTCTATCCGTCTCTCTCTAGCCGTCATTCTCTATCCGTCTCTCTCTGTTGTTCTCTATCCATCTCTCTCTAGCCGTCTCTCTCTAGCCGTCATTCTCTAGCCGTCTCTCTCTGTTGTTCTCTAGCCGTCTCTCTCTGTTGTTCTCTATCCATCTCTCTCTAGCCGTCTCTCTCTAGCCGTCTCTCTCTAGCCGTCTCTCTCTGTTGTTCTCTAGCCGTCTCTCTCTCTATCCGTCTCTCTCTAGCCGTCTCTCTCTGTTGTTCTCTAGCCGTCTCTCTCTCTATCCGTCTCTCTCTATCCGTCTCTCTCTAGCCGTCATTCTCTATCCGTCTCTCTCTGTTGTTCTCTATCAGTCTCTCTCTGTTGTTCTCTATCAGTCTCTCTCTGTTGTTCTCTATCAGTCTCTCTCTAGCCGTCTCTCTCTAGCCGTCTCTCTCTATCCGTCTCTCTCTATCCGTCTCTCTCTAGCCGTCATTCTCTATCCGTCTCTCTCTGTTGTTCTCTATCAGTCTCTCTCTGTTGTTCTCTATCAGTCTCTCTCTATCCGTCTCTCTCTATCCGTCTCTCTCTATCCGTCTCTCTCTATCCGTCTCTCTCTAGCCGTCATTCTCTATCCGTCTCTCTCTGTTGTTCTCTATCCGTCTCTCTCTGTTGTTCTCTATCAGTCTCTCTCTGTTGTTCTCTATCAGTCTCTCTCTAGCCGTCTCTCTCTATCCGTCTCTCTCTATCCGTCTCTCTCTATCCGTCTCTCTCTAGCCGTCATTCTCTATCCGTCTCTCTCTGTTGTTCTCTATCCGTCTCTCTCTGTTGTTCTCTATCAATCTCTCTCTATCCGTCTCTCTCTATCCGTCTCTCTCTATCCGTCTCTCTCTATCCGTCTCTCTCTGTTGTTCTCTAGCCGTCTCTCTCTATCCGTCTCTCTCTGTTGTTCTCTAGCCGTCTCTCTCTAGCCATCTCTCTCTGTTGTTCTCTATCAGTCTCTCTCTAGCCGTCTCTCTGTTGTTCTCTATCCGTCTCTCTCTATCCATCTCTCTCTATCCGTCTCTCTCTATCCTCTGTCTCTCTCTTGCCATCTCTCTCTGTCCGTCTCTCCCTAGCCATCTCTCTCTATCCGTCTCTCCCTAGCCATCTCTCTCTATCCGTCTCTCTCTTGCCGTCTCTCTCTGTTGCTCTCAGCCGTCTCTCTCTAGCCATCTCTCTCTATCCGTCTCTCTCTAGCCATCTCTCTCTCTAGCCGTCTCTCTCTATTTGTCTCTAGCCGTCTTTCTCTATCCGTCTCTCTCTGTTGTTCTCTAGCCGTCTCTCTCTATCCGTCTCTCTCTATCCGTCTCTCTCTCCTCTTCTCTATCCGTCTCTCTCTAGCCGTCTCTCTCTATCCGTCTCTCTCTGTTGTTCTCTAGCCGTCTCTCCGTCTCTCTCTGTTGTTCTCTAGCCTCTCTCTCTCTATCCGTCTCTCTCTGTTGTTCTCTAGCCGTCTCTCTCTATCCGTCTCTCTCTATCCGTCTCTCTGTTGTTCTCTAGTTCTCTCTATCCGTCTCTCTCTATCCGTCTCTCTCTGTGTTCTCTAGCCGTCTCTCTCTATCCGTCTCTCTCTGTTGTTCTCTAGCCGTCTCTCTCTATCCGTCTCTCTCTGTTGTTCTCTAGCCGTCTCTCTCTATCCGTCTCTCTCTATCCGTCTCTCTCTGTTGTTCTCTAGCCGTCTCTCTCTATCCGTCTCTCTCTATCCGTCTCTCTCTGTTGTTCTCTAGCCGTCTCTCTCTATCCGTCTCTCTCTGTTGTTCTCTAGCCGTCTCTCTCTATCCGACTCTCTCTGTTGTTTTCTAGCCGTCTCTCTCTATCTGTCTCTCTCTATCCGTCTCTCTCTGTTGTTCTCTAGCCGTCTCTCTCTATCCGTCTCTCTGTTGTTTTCTAGCCGTCTCTCTCTATCCGTCTCTCTCTGTTGTTCTCTAGCTCGTCTCTCTCTAGCCATCTCTCTCTATCTGTCTCTCTCTGTCCGTCTCTCTCTATCCGTCTCTCTCTGTTGTTCTCTAGCCGTCTCTCTCTATCCATCTCTCTCTATCCGTCTCTCTCTATCCGTCTCTCTCTTGCCATCTCTCTCTGTCCGTCTCTCCCTAGCCATCTCTCTCTATCCGTCTCTCTAGCCATCTCTCTCTATCCGTCTCTCCTAGCCATCTCTCTCTATCCGTCTCTCTCTGTTGTTCTCTATCCGTCTCTCTCTAGCCATCTCTCTCTATCCGTCTCTCTATCCGTCTCTCTCTCTATCCGTCTCTCTCTAGCCGTCTCTCTCTGTTGTTCTCTAGCCGTCTCTCTCTCTATCCGTCTCTCTCTATCCGTCTCTCTCTCTCTCTGTTGTTCTCTAGCCGTCTCTCTCTATCCGTCTCTCTCTAGCCGTCTCTCTCTATCCGTCTCTCTCTAGCCGTCTCTCTCTATCCGTCTCTCTGTTGTTCTCTCTCAGTCTCTCTCTGTTGTTCTCTATCAGTCTCTCTCTATCAGTCTCTCTCTATCTCTCTCTCTCTAGCCGTCTCTCTCTGTTGTTCTCTATCCGTCTCTCTCTATCCGTCTCTCTCTAGCCATCTCTCTCTAGCCGTCTCTCTCTGTTGTTCTCTATCCGTCTCTCTCTAGCCATCTCTCTCTATCTCTCTCTCTCTCTATCCGTCTCTCTATATCCGTCTCTCTATCCGTCTCTCTGTTGTTCTCTAGCCAGTCTCTCTCTATCCTCTATCAGTCTCTCTCTATTCTCTATCGTCTCTCTCTCTATCCGTCTCTCTCTATCCGTCTCTCTCTAGCCGTCTCTCTCTCTCTCTGTTGTTCTCTATCAGTCTCTCTCTGTTGTTCTCTATCAGTCTCTCTCTGTTGTTCTCTATCAGTCTCTCTCTAGCCGTCTCTCTCTATCCGTCTCTCTCTATCCGTCTCTCTCTATCCGTCTCTCTCTAGCCGTCATTCTCTATCCGTCTCTCTCTGTTGTTCTCTATCAGTCTCTCTCTTGTTCTCTATCAGTCTCTCTCTAGCCGTCTCTCTCTATCCGTCTCTCTCTAGCCGTCTCTCTCTGTTGTCTCTATCAGTCTCTCTCTATCTGTCTCTCTCTATCCGTCTCTCTCTGTTGTTCTCTATCAGTCTCTCTCTATCCGTCTCTCTCTCTCTATCCGTCTCTCTCTGTTGTTCTCTATCCGTCTCTCTCTGTTGTTCTCTATCTCTCTCTCTATCAGTCTCTCTCTGTTGTTCTCTATCCGTCTCTCTCTATCCGTCTCTCTCTATCCGTCTCTCTCTATCCGTCTCTCTCTTGCCGTCTCTCTCTGTTGTTCTCTAGCCGTCTCTCTCTATCCGTCTCTCTCTAGCCATCTCTCTCTATCCGTCTCTCTCTTGCCGTCTCTCTCTCTCTCCCTAGCCGTCTCTCTCTAGCCTCTCTTGCTTCTCTATCCGTCTCTCTCTAGCCATCTCTCTCTAGCCGTCTCTCTCTGTTTGTCTCTAGCCGTCTTTCTCTATCCGTCTCTCTCTGTTGTTCTCTAGCCGTCTCTCTCTATCCGTCTCTCTCTATCCGTCTCTCTCTGTTGTTCTCTATCCGTCTCTCTCTAGTCTCTCTCTATCCGTCTCTCTCTGTTGTTCTCTATCCGTCTCTCTCTATCCGTCTCTCTCTGTTGTTCTCTATCCGTCTCTCTCTATCCGTCTCTCTCTGTTGTTCTCTCTATCCGTCTCTCTCTGTTGTTTTCTAGTCTCTCGTCTCTCTCTCTTGTTTGTCTAGCCGTCTCTCTCTATCCGTCTCTCTCTATCCGTCTCTCTCTATCCGTCTCTCTCTGTCTCTCTCTCTCTATCCGTCTCTCTGTTGTTCTCTATCCGTCTCTCTCTGTTGTTCTCTATCAGTCTCTCTCTGTTGTTCTCTAGCCGTCTCTCTCTATCCGTCTCTCTCTATCCGTCTCTCTCTATCCGTCTCTCTCTATTGTCTCTCTCTATTCTCTATCCGTCTCTCTCTGTTGTTCTCTATCAGTCTCTCTCTGTTGTTCTCTATCAGTCTCTCTCTGTTGTTCTCTATCAGTCTCTCTCTATCCGTCTCTCTCTATCCGTCTCTCTCTATCCGTCTCTCTCTATCCGTCTCTCTCTAGCCGTCTTCTCTATCCGTCTCTCTCTGTTGTTCTCTATCCGTCTCTCTCTGTTGTTCTCTATCAGTCTCTCTCTATCCGTCTCTCTCTATCCGTCTCTCTCTATCCGTCTCTCTCTATCTCGTCTCTCTCTAGCCGTCTTCTCTATCCGTCTCTCTCTGTTGTTCTCTATCCGTCTCTCTCTATTGTTCTCTATCAATCTCTCTCTATCCTATCAGTCTCTCTCTATCTCTCTCTGTTGTTCTCTAGCCGTCTCTCTCTATCCGTCTCTCTCTGTTGTTCTCTAGCCGTCTCTCTCTAGCCGTCTCTCTCTGTTGTTCTCTATCAGTCTCTCTCTAGCCGTCTCTCTGTTGTTCTCTATCCGTCTCTCTCTATCCATCTCTCTCTATCCGTCTCTCTCTATCCGTCTCTCTCTTGCCATCCGTCTCTCTCCATCTCTCTCTGTCCGTCTCTCTCTAGCCATCTCTCTCTATCCGTCTCTCCCTAGCCATCTCTCTCTATCCGTCTCTCTCTTGCCGTCTCTCTCTGTTGCTCTCCAGCCGTCTCTCTCTAGCCGTCTCTCTCTATCCGTCTCTCTCTTGCCATCTCTCTCTCTCTCTATCCGTCTCTCTCTATTTGTCTCTAGCCGTCTTTCTCTATCCGTCTCTCTCTGTTGTTCTCTAGCCGTCTCTCTCTATCCGTCTCTCTCTATCCGTCTCTCTCTGTTCTTTTCTAGCCGTCTCTCTCTAGCCGTCTCTCTCTATCCGTCTCTCTCTGTTGTTCTCTAGCCGTCTCTCTCTCTAGCCGTCTCTCTCTGTTGTTCTCTAGCCGTCTCTCTCTAGCCGTCTCTCTCTATTGTTCTCTCTATCCGTCTCTCTCTCTAGCTCTCTGTTGTTCTCTAGCCGTCTCTCTCTATCCGTCTCTCTCTGTTGTTCTCTAGCCGTCTCTCTCTATCCGTCTCTCTCTGTTGTTCTCTAGCCGTCTCTCTCTATCCGACTCTCTCTGTTGTTTTCTAGCCGTCTCTCTCTATCCGTCTCTCTCTATCCGTCTCTCTCTTTGTTCTCTATCCGTCTCTCTCTAGTCTCTCTCTATCCGTCTCTCTCTATCCGTCTCTCTCTATCCGTCTCTCTCTAGCCGTCTTCTCTATCCGTCTCTCTCTGTTGTTCTCTATCAGTCTCTCTCTGTTGTTCTCTCTATCAGTCTCTCTCTGTTGTTCTCTATCAGTCTCTCTCTAGCCGTCTCTCTCTGTTGTTCTCTAGCCGTCTCTCTCTATCCGTCTCTCTCTATCCGTCTCTCTCTAGTCTCTCTCTAGCCGTCATTCTCTATCCGTCTCTCTCTGTTGTTCTCTATCAGTCTCTCTCTGTTGTTCTCTATCAGTCTCTCTCTAGCCGTCTCTCTCTATCCGTCTCTCTCTATCCGTCTCTCTCTATCCGTCTCTCTCTAGCCGTCATTCTCTATCCGTCTCTCTCTCTCTCTCTGTTGTTCTCTATCCGTCTCTCTCTGTTGTTCTCTATCAGTCTCTCTCTTTTGTTCTCTATCAGTCTCTCTCTAGCCGTCTCTCTCTATCCGTCTCTCTCTATCCGTCTCTCTCTATCCGTCTCTCTCTAGCCGTCATTCTCTATCCGTCTCTCTCTGTTGTTCTCTATCCGTCTCTCTCTGTTGTTCTCTATCAATCTCTCTCTATCCGTCTCTCTCTATCCGTCTCTCTCTATCCGTCTCTCTCTATCTCGTCTCTCTCTGTTGTTCTCTCTCTCTCTATCCGTCTCTCTCTATCCGTCTCTCTCTGTTGTTCTCTAGCCGTCTCTCTCTAGCCGTCTCTCTCTGTTGTTCTCTATCAGTCTCTCTCTAGCCGTCTCTCTGTTGTTCTCTATCCGTCTCTCTCTATCCATCTCTCTCTATCCGTCTCTCTCTATCCGTCTCTCTCTTGCCATCTCTCTCTGTCCGTCTCTCCCTAGCCATCTCTCTCTATCCGTCTCTCCCTAGCCATCTCTCTCTATCCGTCTCTCTCTTGCCGTCTCTCTCTGTTGCTCTCCAGCCGTCTCTCTCTAGCCATCTCTCTCTATCCGTCTCTCTCTAGCCATCTCTCTCTGTTCTCTAGCCGTCTCTCTCTATTTGTCTCTAGCCGTCTTTCTCTCTATCCGTCTCTCTCTGTTGTTCTCTAGCCGTCTCTCTCTATCCGTCTCTCTCTATCCGTCTCTCTCTGTTCTTTGTCTAGCCGTCTCTCTCTAGCCGTCTCTCTCTATCCGTCTCTCTCTGTTGTTCTCTAGCCGTCTCTCCTAGCCGTCTCTCTCTGTTGTTCTCTAGCCGTCTCTCTCTATCCGTCTCTCTCTGTTGTTCTCTAGCCGTCTCTCTCTATCCGTCTCTCTCTGTTGTTCTCTAGTCTCTCTCTATCCGTCTCTCTCTGTTGTTCTCTAGCCGTCTCTCTCTATCCGTCTCTCTCTGTTGTTCTCTAGCCGTCTCTCTCTATCCGTCTCTCTCTTCTATCTAGCCGTCTCTCTCTATCCGTCTCTCTCTCTGTTGTTCTCTAGCCGTCTCTCTCTATCCGTCTCTCTCTCTAGCCGTCTCTCTCTATCCGTTGTCTCTCTAGCCGTCTCTCTCTATCCGTCTCTCTCTGTTGTTCTCTATCTCTCTCTCCGACTCTCTCTGTTGTTCTCTAGCCGTCTCTCTCTATCCGTCTCTCTCTATCCGTCTCTCTCTGTTGTTCTCGTCTCTCTCTGTCTCTCTATCCGTCTCTCTCTATCCGTCTCTCTCTAGCCGTCTCTCTCTCCGTCTCTCTCTGTTGTTCTCTATCCGTCTCTCTCTGTTGTTCTCTATCAGTCTCTCTCTGTTGTTCTCTATCAGTCTCTCTCTATCCGTCTCTCTCTCTCTCTATCCGTCTCTCTCTATCCGTCTCTCTCTATCCGTCTCTCTCTAGCCGTCATTCTCTATCCGTCTCTCTCTGTTGTTCTCTATCAGTCTCTCTCTGTTGTTCTCTATCAGTCTCTCTCTAGCCGTCTCTCTCTATCCGTCTCTCTCTATCTCTCTCTCTATCCGTCTCTCTCTAGCCGTCATTCTCTATCTCTCTCTCTGTTGTTCTCTATCCGTCTCTCTCTGTTGTTCTCTCTCTGTTGTTCTCTATCCTCTCTGTTGTTCTCTATCTCTCTCTCTGTTGTCTCTCTCTATCAGTCTCTCTCTATCCGTCTCTCTGTCTTCTCTCTATCCGTCTCTCTCTCATCTCTATCCGTCTCTCTCTATCCGTCTCTCTCTGTTGTTCTCTATCAATCTCTCTCTATCCGTCTCTCCCTAGCCATCTCTCTCTATCCGTCTCTCTCTAGCCATCTCTCTCTATCCGTCTCTCTCTTGCCGTCTCTCTCTGTTGCTCTCCAGCCGTCTCTCTCTAGCCATCTCTCTCTATCCGTCTCTCTCTAGCCATCTCTCTCTCGCCGTCTCTCTCTATTTGTCTCTAGCCGTCTTTCTCTATCCGTCTCTCTCTGTTGTTCTCTAGCCGTCTCTCTCTATCCGTCTCTCTCTATCCGTCTCTCTCTAGTTCTCTCTCTAGCCGTCTCTCTCTATCCGTCTCTCTCTGTTGTTCTCTAGCCGTCTCTCCCTAGCCGTCTCTCTCTGTTGTTCTCTATCAGCCGTCTCTCTCTATCCGTCTCTCTCTGTTGTTCTCTAGCCGTCTCTCTCTATCCGTCTCTCTCTGTTGTTCTCTAGCCGTCTCTCTCTATCCGTCTCTGTTTGTTCTCTAGCCGTCTCTCTCTATCCGTCTCTCTCTGTTGTTCTCTAGTCCGTCTCTCTCTCTATCCGTCTCTCTCTTGTTCTCTATCCGTCTCTCTCTATCCGTCTCTCTCTATCCGTCTCTCTCTGTTGTTCTCTAGCTCTCTCTCTATCCGTCTCTCTCTATCCGTCTCTCTCTATCCGTCTCTCTCTAGCCGTCTTCTCTATCCGTCTCTCTCTGTTGTTCTCTATCAGTCTCTCTCTGTTGTTCTCTATCAGTCTCTCTCTGTTGTTCTCTATCAGTCTCTCTCTAGCCGTCTCTCTCTAGCCGTCTCTCTCTATCCGTCTCTCTCTATCCGTCTCTCTCTAGCCGTCTTCTCTATCCGTCTCTCTCTGTTGTTCTCTATCAGTCTCTCTCTGTTGTTCTCTATCAGTCTCTCTCTAGCTCGTCTCTCTCTATCCGTCTCTCTCTATCCGTCTCTCTCTAGCCGTCATTCTCTATCCGTCTCTCTCTGTCTTCTCTATCCGTCTCTCTCTGTTGTTCTCTATCCGTCTCTAGTCTCTCTCTGTTGTTCTCTATCAGTCTCTCTCTAGCCGTCTCTCTCTATCCGTCTCTCTCTATCTGTCTCTCTCTATCCGTCTCTCTCTAGCCGTCTTCTCTATCCGTCTCTCTCTGTTGTTCTCTATCCGTCTCTCTCTGTTGTTCCATCAGTCTCTCTCTATCCGTCTCTAGTCTCTCTCTCTCTCTATCCGTCTCTCTCTATCCGTCTCTCTCTGTTGTTCTCTATCCGTCTCTCTCTATCCGTCTCTCTCTTGTTCTCTAGCCATCTCTCTCTAGCCATCTCTCTCTATTGTCTCTGTCAGTCTCTCTCTAGCCGTCTCTCTCTCTATCCGTCTCTCTCTATCCGTCTCTCTCTGTTCGTCTCTCTCTGTTCTCTCTCTATCCGTCTCTCTCTAGCCGTCTCTCTCTATCCGTCTCTCTCTCTCTAGCCGTCTCTCTCTGTTGTTCTCTAGCCGTCTCTCTCTATCCGTCTCTCTCTATCCGTTCTCTAGCCGTCTCTCTCTATCCGTCTCTCTCTGTTGTTCTCTATCTCTCTATCCGTCTCTCTCTCTAGCCGTCTCTCTCTGTTGTTCTCTAGCCGTCTCTCTCTATCCGTCTCTCTCTGTTGTTCTCTAGCCGTCTCTCTCTATCCGTCTCTCTCTAGCCGTCTCTCTCTATCCGTCTCTCTCTGTTGTTCTCTAGCCGTCTCTCTCTATCCGTCTCTCTGTTGTTTTCTAGCCGTCTCTCTCTATCCGTCTCTCTCTATCCGTCTCTCTCTGTTGTTCTCTAGCCGTCTCTCTCTATCCGTCTCTCTCTATCCGTCTCTCTCTATCCGTCTCTCTCTCTCTAGCCGTCATTCTCTATCCGTCTCTCTCTGTTGTTCTCTATCAGTCTCTCTCTGTTGTTCTCTATCAGTCTCTCTCTGTTGTTCTCTATCAGTCTCTCTCTAGCCGTCTCTCTCTAGTCTCTCTCTCTCTATCCGTCTCTCTCTATCCGTCTCTCTCTAGCTCGTCATTCTCTATCCGTCTCTCTCTGTTGTTCTCTATCAGTCTCTCTCTGTTGTTCTCTATCAGTCTCTCTCTAGTCTCTCTCTCTATCCGTCTCTCTCTATCCGTCTCTCTCTATCCGTCTCTCTCTAGCCGTCATTCTCTATCCGTCTCTCTCTGTTGTTCTCTATCCGTCTCTCTCTCTGTTGTTCTCTATCAGTCTCTCTCTGTTGTTCTCTATCAGTCTCTCTCTAGCCGTCTCTCTCTATCCGTCTCTCTCTATCCGTCTCTCTCTATCCGTCTCTCTCTAGCCGTCATTCTCTATCCGTCTCTCTCTGTTGTTCTCTATCCGTCTCTCTCTGTTGTTCTCTATCAATCTCTCTCTATCCGTCTCTCTCTGTTCTCTCTATCCGTCTCTCTCTATCCGTCTCTCTATGTTGTTCTCTAGCCGTCTCTCTCTATCTCTGCGTCTCTCTCTGTTGTTCTCTAGCCGTCTCTCTCTAGTCTCTCTCTGTTGTTCTCTATCAGTCTCTCTCTAGCCGTCTCTCTGTTGTTCTCTATCCGTCTCTCTCTATCCATCTCTCTCTATCCGTCTCTCTCTATCCGTCTCTCTCTTGCCATCTCTCTCTGTCCGTCTCTCCCTAGCCATCTCTCTCTATCCGTCTCTCCTAGCCATCTCTCTCTATCCGTCTCTCTCTGCCGTCTCTCTCTGTTGCTCTCCAGCCGTCTCTCTCTAGCCATCTCTCTCTATCCGTCTCTCTCTAGCCATCTCTCTCTCGCCGTCTCTCTCTATTTGTCTCTAGCCGTCTTTCTCTATCCGTCTCTCTCTGTTGTTCTCTAGCCGTCTCTCTCTATCCGTCTCTCTCTATCCGTCTCTCTCTGTTCTTTTCTAGCCGTCTCTCTCTAGCCGTCTCTCTCTATCCGTCTCTCTCTGTTGTTCTCTAGCCGTCTCTCTCTAGCCGTCTCTCTCTGTTGTTCTCTAGCCGTCTCTCTCTATCCGTCTCTCTCTTTGTTCTCTAGCCGTCTCTCTCTATCCGTCTCTCTCTATCCGTCTCTCTCTGTTGTTCTCTAGCCGTCTCTCTCTATCCGTCTCTCTCTGTTGTTCTCTAGCCGTCTCTCTCTATCCGTCTCTCTCTGTTGTTCTCTAGCCGTCTCTCTCTCTATCCGTCTCTCTCTGTTGTTTTCTAGACCGTCTCTCTCTATCCGTCTCTCTCTATCCGTCTCTCTCTGTTGTTCTCTATCCGTCTCTCTCTATCCGTCTCTCTCTATCCGTCTCTCTGTTGTTCTCTAGCCGTCTCTCTCTATCCGTCTCTCTCTGTTGTTCTCTAGCCGTCTCTCTCTATCCGTCTCTCTGTTGTTTTCTAGCCGTCTCTCTCTATCTGTCTCTCTCTATCCGTCTCTCTCTGTTGTTCTCTAGCCGTCTCTCTCTATCCGACTCTCTCTGTTGTTTTCTAGCCGTCTCTCTCTATCCGTCTCTCTCTCTGTTGTTCTCTAGCCGTCTCTCTCTAGCCATCTCTCTCTATCTGTCTCTCTCTATCCGTCTCTCTCTGTTGTCTCTCTCTGTTGTTCTCTATCCGTCTCTCTCTTGTCCATCTCTCTCTATCCGTCTCTCTCTATCCGTCTCTCTCTCCTATCTCTCTCTGTCCGTCTCTCCCTAGCCATCTCTCTCTATCCGTCTCTCTAGCCATCTCTCTCTATCCGTCTCTCCTAGCCATCTCTCTCTAGCCGTCTCTCTCTATCCGTCTCTCTCTATCCGTCTCTCTCTATCCGTTCTCTCTAGCCGTCTCTCCCTAGCCGTCTCTCTAGCCGTTGTTCTCTAGCCGTCTCTCTCTATATCCGTCTCTCTCTAGCCGTCTCTCTCTGTTGTTCTCTAGCCGTCTCTCTCTATCCGTCTCTCTCTAGCCGTCTCTCTCTATCCGTCTCTCTCTAGCCGACATTCTCTATCCGTCTCTCTCTGTTGTTCTCTATCAGTCTCTCTCTGTTGTTCTCTATCAGTCTCTCTCTATCTGTCTCTCTCTATCCGTCTCTCTCTTGCCGTCTCTCTCTGTTGTTCTCTAGCCGTCTCTCCCTAGCCGTCTCTCTCTAGCCATCTCTCTCTAGCCGTCTCTCTCTGTTGTTCTCTATCCGTCTCTCTCTAGCCATCTCTCTCTATCCGTCTCTCTCTATCCGTCTCTCCCTAGCCGTCTCTCTCTATATCCGTCTCTCTCTAGCCGTCTCTCTCTGTTGTTCTCTAGCCGTCTCTCTCTCTATCCGTCTCTCTCTAGCCGTCTCTCTCTATCCGTCTCTCTCTAGCCGTCATTCTCTATCCGTCTCTCTCTGTTGTTCTCTATCAGTCTCTCTCTGTTGTTCTCTATCAGTCTCTCTCTGTTGTTCTCTATCAGTCTCTCTCTAGCCGTCTCTCTCTCTCTCTCTCTATCCGTCTCTCTCTATCCGTCTCTCTCTAGCCGTCATTCTCTATCCGTCTCTCTCTGTTGTTCTCTATCAGTCTCTCTCTGTTGTTCTCTATCAGTCTCTCTCTAGCCGTCTCTCTCTATCCGTCTCTCTCTATCCGTCTCTCTCTAGCCGTCTTCTCTATCCGTCTCTCTCTGTTGTTCTCTATCCGTCTCTCTCTGTTGTTCTCTATCAGTCTCTCTCTAGCCGTCTCTCTCTATCCGTCTCTCTCTATCCGTCTCTCTCTATCCGTCTCTCTCTGTTGTTCTCTAGCCGTCTCTCTCTGTTGTTCTCTAGCCGTCTCTCTCTATCAGTCTCTCTCTGTTGTTCTCTAGCCGTCTCTCTCTAGCCGTCTCTCTGTTGTTCTCTATCCGTCTATCTCTATCCGTCTCTCTCTTGCCATCTCTCTCTGTCCGTCTCTCCCTAGCCATTTCTCTCTATCCGTCTCTCCCTAGCCATCTCTCTCTATCCGTCTCTCTCTTGCCGTCTCTCTCTGTTGCTCTCCAGCCGTCTCTCTCTAGCCATCTCTCTCTATCCGTCTCTCTCTAGCCATCTCTCTCTAGCCGTCTCTCTCTATTTGTCTCTAGCCGTCTTTCTCTATCCGTCTCTCTCTGTTGTTCTCTAGCCGTCTCTCTCTATCCGTCTCTCTCTATCCGTCTCTCTCTGTTGTTCTCTAGCCGTCTCTCTCTAGCCGTCTCTCTCTATCCGTCTCTCTCTGTTGTTCTCTAGCCGTCTCTCTCCTAGCCGTCTCTGTTGTTCTCTAGCCGTCTCTCTCTAGCCGTCTCTCTCTGTTGTTCTCTAGCCGTCTCTCTCTATCCGACTCTCTCTGTTGTTTTCTAGCCGTCTCTCTCTATCCGTCTCTCTCTATCCGTCTCTCTCTGTTGTTCTCTAGCCGTCTCTCTCTATCCGTCTCTCTCTATCCGTCTCTCTCTGTTGTTCTCTATCAGTCTCTCTCTGTTGTTCTCTATCAGTCTCTCTCTGTTGTTCTCTAGCCGTCTCTCTCTATCCGTCTCTCTCTATCCGTCTCTCTCTATCCGTCTCTCTCTAGCCGTCATTCTCTATCCGTCTCTCTCTGTTGTTCTCTATCAGTCTCTCTCTGTTGTTCTCTATCAGTCTCTCTCTGTTGTTCTCTATCAGTCTCTCTCTAGCCGTCTCTCTCTAGCCGTCTCTCTCTATCCGTCTCTCTCTATCCGTCTCTCTCTAGCCGTCATTCTCTATCCGTCTCTCTCTGTTGTTCTCTATCAGTCTCTCTCTGTTGTTCTCTATCAGTCTCTCTCTATCCGTCTCTCTCTATCCGTCTCTCTCTATCCGTCTCTCTCTATCCGTCTCTCTCTAGCCGTCATTCTCTATCCGTCTCTCTCTGTTGTTCTCTATCCGTCTCTCTCTGTTGTTCTCTATCAATCTCTCTCTATCCGTCTCTCTCTATCCGTCTCTCTCTGTTGTTCTCTAGCCGTCTCTCTCTATCCGTCTCTCTCTGTTGTTCTCTAGCCGTCTCTCTCTAGCCGTCTCTCTCTGTTGTTCTCTATCAGTCTCTCTCTAGCCGTCTCTCTGTTGTTCTCTATCCGTCTCTCTCTATCCATCTCTCTCTATCCGTCTCTCTCTATCCGTCTCTCTCTTGCCATCTCTCTCTGTCCGTCTCTCCCTAGCCATCTCTCTCTATCCGTCTCTCCCTAGCCATCTCTCTCTATCCGTCTCTCTCTTGCCGTCTCTCTCTGTTGCTCTCCAGCCGTCTCTCTCTAGCCATCTCTCTATCCGTCTCTCTCTAGCCGTCTCTCTCTATCCGTCTCTCTCTATTTGTCTCTAGCCGTCTTTCTCTATCCGTCTCTCTCTGTTGTTCTCTAGCCGTCTCTCTCTATCCGTCTCTCTCTATCCGTCTCTCTCTGTTCTTTTCTAGCCGTCTCTCTCTAGCCGTCTCTCTCTATCCGTCTCTCTCTGTTGTTCTCTAGCCGTCTCTCCCTAGCCGTCTCTCTCTGTTGTTCTCTAGCCGTCTCTCTCTATCCGTCTCTCTCTGTTGTTCTCTAGCCGTCTCTCTCTATCCGTCTCTCTCTGTTGTTCTCTAGCCGTCTCTCTCTATCCGTCTCTCTGTTGTTTTCTCCGTCTCTCTCTATCCGTCTCTCTCTATCCGTCTCTCTCTATCCGTCTCTCTCTGTTGTTCTCTAGCCGTCTCTCTCTATCCGTCTCTCTCTATCCGTCTCTCTCTATCCGTCTCTCTCTAGCCGTCATTCTCTATCCGTCTCTCTCTGTTGTTCTCTATCAGTCTCTCTCTGTTGTTCTCTATCAGTCTCTCTCTGTTGTTCTCTATCAGTCTCTCTCTAGCCGTCTCTCTCTAGCCGTCTCTCTCTATCCGTCTCTCTCTATCCGTCTCTCTCTAGCCGTCATTCTCTATCCGTCTCTCTCTGTTGTTCTCTATCAGTCTCTCTCTGTTGTTCTCTATCAGTCTCTCTCTAGCCGTCTCTCTCTATCCGTCTCTCTCTATCCGTCTCTCTCTATCCGTCTCTCTCTAGCCGTCATTCTCTATCCGTCTCTCTCTGTTGTTCTCTATCCGTCTCTCTCTGTTGTTCTCTATCAGTCTCTCTCTGTTGTTCTCTATCAGTCTCTCTCTAGTCTCTCTCTATCCGTCTCTCTCTATCCGTCTCTCTCTATCCGTCTCTCTCTAGCCGTCATTCTCTATCCGTCTCTCTCTGTTGTTCTCTATCCGTCTCTCTCTGTTGTTCTCTATCAATCTCTCTCTATCCGTCTCTCTCTATCCGTCTCTCTCTATCCGTCTCTCTCTATCCGTCTCTCTATGTTGTTCTCTAGCCGTCTCTCTCTATCCGTCTCTCTCTGTTGTTCTCTAGCCGTCTCTCTCTAGCCATCTCTCTCTGTTGTTCTCTATCAGTCTCTCTCTAGCCGTCTCTCTGTTGTTCTCTATCCGTCTCTCTCTATCCATCTCTCTCTATCCGTCTCTCTCTATCCGTCTCTCTCTTGCCATCTCTCTCTGTCCGTCTCTCCCTAGCCATCTCTCTCTATCCGTCTCTCCCTAGCCATCTCTCTCTATCCGTCTCTCTCTTGCCGTCTCTCTCTGTTGCTCTCCAGCCGTCTCTCTCTAGCCATCTCTCTCTATCCGTCTCTCTCTAGCCATCTCTCTCTCGCCGTCTCTCTCTATTTGTCTCTAGCCGTCTTTCTCTATCCGTCTCTCTCTGTTGTTCTCTAGCCGTCTCTCTCTATCCGTCTCTCTCTATCCGTCTCTCTCTGTTCTTTTCTAGCCGTCTCTCTCTAGCCGTCTCTCTCTATCCGTCTCTCTCTGTTGTTCTCTAGCCGTCTCTCCCTAGCCGTCTCTCTCTGTTGTTCTCTAGCCGTCTCTCTCTATCCGTCTCTCTGTGTTGTTCTCTAGCCGTCTCTCTCTATCCGTCTCTCTCTATCCGTCTCTCTCTGTTGTTCTCTAGCCGTCTCTCTCTATCCGTCTCTCTCTGTTGTTCTCTAGCCGTCTCTCTCTATCCGTCTCTCTCTGTTGTTCTCTAGCCGTCTCTCTCTATCCGACTCTCTGTTGTTTTCTAGACGTCTCTCTCTATCCGTCTCTCTCTATCCGTCTCTCTCTGTTGTTCTCTAGCCGTCTCTCTCTATCCGTCTCTCTCTATCCGTCTCTCTCTGTTGTTCTCTAGCCGTCTCTCTCTATCCGTCTCTCTCTGTTGTTCTCTAGCCGTCTCTCCCTATCGGACTCTCTCTGTTGTTTTCTAGCCGTCTCTCTCTATCTGTCTCTCTCTATCCGTCTCTCTCTGTTGTTCTCTAGCCGTCTCTCTCTATCCGACTCTCTCTGTTGTTTTCTAGCCGTCTCTCTCTATCCGTCTCTCTCTGTTGTTCTCTAGCCGTCTCTCTCTAGCCATCTCTCTCTATCTGTCTCTCTCTATCCGTCTCTCTCTTGCCGTCTCTCTCTGTTGTTCTCTATCCGTCTCTCTCTATCCATCTCTCTCTATCCGTCTCTCTCTATCCGTCTCTCTCTTGCCATCTCTCTCTGTCCATCTCTCCCTAGCCATCTCTCTCTATCCGTCTCTCCCTAGCCATCTCTCTCTATCCGTCTCTCCCTAGCCATCTCTCTCTAGCCGTCTCTCTCTGTTGTTCTCTAGCCGTCTCTCTCTATCTGTCTCTCTCTATCCGTCTCTCTCTGTTGTTCTCTAGCCGTCTCTCTCTATCCGACTCTCTCTGTTGTTTTCTAGCCGTCTCTCTCTATCCGTCTCTCTCTGTTGTTCTCTAGCCGTCTCTCTCTAGCCGTCTCTCTCTATCTGTCTCTCTCTATCCGTCTCTCTCTTGCCGTCTCTCTCTGTTGTTCTCTATCCGTCTCTCTCTATCCATCTCTCTCTATCCGTCTCTCTCTATCCGTCTCTCTCTTGCCATCTCTCTCTGTCCGTCTCTCCCTAGCCATCTCTCTCTATCCGTCTCTCCCTAGCCATCTCTCTCTATCCGTCTCTCTCTAGCCATCTCTCTCTAGCCGTCTCTCTCTGTTGTTCTCTATCCGTCTCTCTCTAGCCATCTCTCTCTATCCGTCTCTCTCTATCCGTCTCTCCCTAGCTCTCCTAGCCGTCTCTCTCTAGCCGTCTCTCTCTGTTGTTCTCTAGCCGTCTCTCTCTATATCCGTCTCTCTCTAGCCGTCTCTCTCTGTTGTTCTCTAGCCGTCTCTCTCTCTATCCGTCTCTCTCTTGCCATCTCTCTCTGTCCGTCTCTCCCTAGCCATCTCTCTCTATCCGTCTCTCCCTAGCCATCTCTCTCTATCCGTCTCTCTCTTGCCGTCTCTCTCTGTTGCTCTCCAGCCGTCTCTCTCTAGCCATCTCTCTCTATCCGTCTCTCTCTAGCCATCTCTCTCTCGCCGTCTCTCTCTATTTGTCTCTAGCCGTCTTTCTCTATCCGTCTCTCTCTGTTGTTCTCTAGCCGTCTCTCTCTATCCGTCTCTCTCTATCCGTCTCTCTCTGTTCTTTTCTAGCCGTCTCTCTCTAGCCGTCTCTCTCTATCCGTCTCTCTCTGTTGTTCTCTAGCCGTCTCTCCCTAGCCGTCTCTCTCTGTTGTTCTCTAGCCGTCTCTCTCTATCCGTCTCTCTGTGTTGTTCTCTAGCCGTCTCTCTCTATCCGTCTCTCTCTATCCGTCTCTCTCTGTTGTTCTCTAGCCGTCTCTCTCTATCCGTCTCTCTCTGTTGTTCTCTAGCCGTCTCTCTCTATCCGTCTCTCTCTGTTGTTCTCTAGCCGTCTCTCTCTATCCGACTCTCTCTGTTGTTTTCTAGCCGTCTCTCTCTATCTGTCTCTCTCTATCCGACTCTCTCTGTTGTTCTCTAGCCGTCTCTCTCTATCCGTCTCTCTCTATCCGTCTCTCTCTGTTGTTCTCTAGCCGTCTCTCTCTATCCGTCTCTCTCTGTTGTTCTCTAGCCGTCTCTCTCTATCCGACTCTCTCTGTTGTTTTCTAGCCGTCTCTCTCTATCCGTCTCTCTCTGTTGTTCTCTAGCCGTCTCTCTCTAGCCATCTCTCTCTATCTGTCTCTCTCTATCCGTCTCTCTCTTGCCGTCTCTCTCTGTTGTTCTCTATCCGTCTCTCTCTATCCATCTCTCTCTATCCGTCTCTCTCTATCCGTCTCTCTCTTGCCATCTCTCTCTGTCCGTCTCTCCCTAGCCATCTCTCTCTATCCGTCTCTCCCTAGCCATCTCTCTCTATCCGTCTCTCCCTAGCCATCTCTCTCTAGCCGTCTCTCTCTGTTGTTCTCTATCCGTCTCTCTCTAGCCATCTCTCTCTATCCGTCTCTCTCTATCCGTCTCTCCCTAGCCGTCTCTCCCTAGCCGTCTCTCCCTAGCCGTCTCTCTCTGTTGTTCTCTAGCCGTCTCTCTCTATATCCGTCTCTCTCTAGCCGTCTCTCTCTGTTGTTCTCTAGCCGTCTCTCTCTCTATCCGTCTCTCTCTAGCCGTCTCTCTCTATCCGTCTCTCTCTAGCCGTCATTCTCTATCCGTCTCTCTCTGTTGTTCTCTATCAGTCTCTCTCTGTTGTTCTCTATCAGTCTCTCTCTATCTGTCTCTCTCTATCCGTCTCTCTCCTGCCGTCTCTCTCTGTTGTTCTCTAGCCGTCTCTCCCTAGCCGTCTCTCCCTAGCCATCTCTCTCTAGCCGTCTCTCTCTGTTGTTCTCTATCCGTCTCTCTCTAGCCATCTCTCTCTATCCGTCTCTCTCTATCCGTCTCTCCCTAGCCGTCTCTCCCTAGCCGTCTCTCTCTGTTGTTCTCTAGCCGTCTCTCTCTATATCCGTCTCTCTCTAGCCGTCTCTCTCTGTTGTTCTCTAGCCGTCTCTCTCTCTATCCGTCTCTCTCTAGCCGTCTCTCTCTATCCGTCTCTCTCTAGCCGTCATTCTCTATCCGTCTCTCTCTGTTGTTCTCTATCAGTCTCTCTCTGTTGTTCTCTATCAGTCTCTCTCTGTTGTTCTCTATCAGTCTCTCTCTAGCCGTCTCTCTCTAGCCGTCTCTCTCTATCCGTCTCTCTCTATCCGTCTCTCTCTATCCGTCTCTCTCTAGCCGTCATTCTCTATCCGTCTCTCTCTGTTGTTCTCTATCAGTCTCTCTCTGTTGTTCTCTATCAGTCTCTCTCTAGCCGTCTCTCTCTATCCGTCTCTCTCTATCCGTCTCTCTCTAGCCGTCATTCTCTATCCGTCTCTCTCTGTTGTTCTCTATCCGTCTCTCTCTGTTGTTCTCTATCAGTCTCTCTCTAGCCGTCTCTCTCTATCCGTCTCTCTCTATCCGTCTCTCTCTGTTGTTCTCTAGCCGTCTCTCTCTGTTGTTCTCTAGCCGTCTCTCTCTATCAGTCTCTCTCTGTTGTTCTCTAGCCGTCTCTCTCTAGCCGTCTCTCTGTTGTTCTCTATCCGTCTATCTCTATCCGTCTCTCTCTTGCCATCTCTCTCTGTCCGTCTCTCCCTAGCCATCTCTCTCTATCCGTCTCTCCCTAGCCATCTCTCTCTATCCGTCTCTCTCTTGCCGTCTCTCTCTGTTGCTCTCCAGCCGTCTCTCTCTAGCCATCTCTCTCTATCCGTCTCTCTCTAGCCATCTCTCTCTAGCCGTCTCTCTCTATTTGTCTCTAGCCGTCTTTCTCTATCCGTCTCTCTCTGTTGTTCTCTAGCCGTCTCTCTCTATCCGTCTCTCTCTATCCGTCTCTCTCTGTTGTTCTCTAGCCGTCTCTCTCTAGCCGTCTCTCTCTATCCGTCTCTCTCTGTTGTTCTCTAGCCGTCTCTCCCTAGCCGTCTCTCTCTGTTGTTCTCTAGCCGTCTCTCTCTAGCCGTCTCTCTCTGTTGTTCTCTAGCCGTCTCTCTCTATCCGACTCTCTCTGTTGTTTTCTAGCCGTCTCTCTCTATCCGTCTCTCTCTATCCGTCTCTCTCTGTTGTTCTCTAGCCGTCTCTCTCTATCCGTCTCTCTCTATCCGTCTCTCTCTGTTGTTCTCTAGCCGTCTCTCTCTAGCCGTCTCTCTCTGTTGTTCTCTATCAGTCTCTCTCTAGCCGTCTCTCTGTTGTTCTCTATCCGTCTCTCTCTATCCGTCTCTCTCTATCCGTCTCTCTCTTGCCATCTCTCTCTGTCCGTCTCTCCCTAGCCATCTCTCTCTATCCGTCTCTCCCTAGCCATCTCTCTCTATCCGTCTCTCTCTTGCCGTCTCTCTCTGTTGCTCTCCAGCCGTCTCTCTCTAGCCATCTCTCTCTATCCGTCTCTCTCTAGCCATCTCTCTCTAGCCGTCTCTCTCTATTTGTCTCTAGCCGTCTTTCTCTATCCGTCTCTCTCTGTTGTTCTCTAGCCGTCTCTCTCTATCCGTCTCTCTCTATCCGTCTCTCTCTGTTGTTCTCTAGCCGTCTCTCTCTAGCCGTCTCTCTCTATCCGTCTCTCTCTGTTGTTCTCTAGCCGTCTCTCCCTAGCCGTCTCTCTCTGTTGTTCTCTAGCCGTCTCTCTCTAGCCGTCTCTCTCTGTTGTTCTCTAGCCGTCTCTCCCTATCCGACTCTCTCTGTTGTTTTCTAGCCGTCTCTCTCTATCCGTCTCTCTCTATCCGTCTCTCTCTGTTGTTCTCTAGCCGTCTCTCTCTATCCGTCTCTCTCTATCCGTCTCTCTCTGTTGTTCTCTAGCCGTCTCTCTCTATCCGTCTCTCTCTGTTGTTCTCTATCCGTCTCTCTCTATCCGTCTCTCTCTATCCGTCTCTCTCTGTTGTTCTCTAGCCGTCTCTCTCTATCCGACTCTCTCTGTTGTTTTCTAGCCGTCTCTCTCTATCCGTCTCTCTCTATCCGTCTCTCTCTGTTGTTCTCTAGCCGTCTCTCTTTATCCGACTCTCTCTGTTGTTTTCTAGCCGTCTCTCTCTATCCGTCTCTCTCTATCGTCTCTCTCTGTTGTTCTCTAGCCGTCTCTCTCTATCCGTCTCTCTCTGTTGTTCTCTATCCATCTCTCTTTATCCGTCTCTCTCTGTTGTTCTCTATCAGTCTCTCTCTATCCGTCTCTCTCTATCCGTCTCTCTCTGTTGTTCTCTAGCCGTCTCTCTCTAGCCGTCTCTCTCTGTTGTTCTCTATCAGTCTCTCTCTAGCCGTCTCTCTGTTGTTCTCTATCCGTCTCTCTCTAGCCATCTCTCTCTATCCGTCTCTCTCTATCCGTCTCTCTCTGTTGTTCTCTAGCCGTCTCTCCCTAGCCGTCTCTCCCTAGCCGTCTCTCTCTGTTGTTCTCTAGCCGTCTCTCCCTAGCCGTCTCTCTCTAGCCGTCTCTCTCTGTTGTTCTCTAGCCGTCTCTCTCTAGCCGTCTCTCTCTAGCCGTCTCTCTCACACGCACACACACATGCACGCACGCAGTAATTCCTAGAGAGGATCTGTGTGTGATTCATATCTCTGAAAGTAAATGATATTCTTTGAGTATCTCCTCTCTTTCTATGGTCAGGTAGAAAATGAGACCAGCTTCCCTCCTGGTTTCCCGTCATTGATTAACCAGATATGTCTGATAGCGGCAGATAAAAAAAGTGGTTTATTCAATTTCTAAAGTGCTAGTCTTTTTTCTGATGAGAATGAGAATGGAAGAGTAAGTGACATAACTTTTACCAGATGGATAAGGTGATTTGGTTTTAAATACAGAAAGTTTGTTTTTCCCATTTTGCCCTACATGCAGCTTTGGTGTCTTCCACGTGGGAGACAAATCTGCTGGATGTTTGTACATTGTGGAATGATTTTGCTGACTATGAGAACCCTAACTCCCTCCATACAGCACATACCATACAAAATACACCCCCCATCAGCCCCCTCTTTCTCTAATACTCCACCTCTCAACCTATCCCTCTTTCTATATTTCCCTCCCACCCCACACTCTCTCTCTCTCTCTCTATCATCCCCCTGTCGGCCCCACCCATCCCTCCCCTCTCTCTCTCTCATCCCCTGTCGGCCCCACCCATCTCTCCTTCTCTCCACTCCTCCCACCTCTCCCCACCCTCTCTCTCATCCCCCTGTCGGCCCCACCCATCCCTCCCCTCTCTCCACTCGTCCCACCTCCCCCACCTCTCTCTCCTCTGCCCCTGTCCCCACCCTCCTCTCACTCTCTCTCTCTCTCTCTCTCTCTCTCTCTCTCTCTGTCGGCTCTCTCTCTCTCTCCACTCTCTCTCTCTCTCTCTCTCTCTCTCTCTCTCTCTCTCTCTCTCTCTCTCTCTCTCTCTCTCTCTCTCTCTCTCTCTCTCTCTCTCTCTCTCTCTCTCTCTCTCTCTCTCTCTCTCTCTCTCTCTCTCTCTCTCTCTCTCTCTCTCTCTCTCTCTCTCTCTCTCTCTCTCTCTCTCTCTCTCTCTCTCTCTCTCTCTCTCTCTCTCTCTCTCTCTCTCTCTCTCTCTCTCTCTCTCTCTCTCTCTCTCGGGCCAGACATGAGGCCTGTCCAGAGCTGAGTGGTCACTAAGCGCAGTAGAGCCTGGGCAACTGTGATGACATCAGGATTCCACGAGGCTCTAGACAATGGCTGTCGCCGGGCACAATTTATCCAGGGAGAGGGGGGTTGGTGTGTGTGTGTGTCAAATCAAATCATATCAAATGTTATTTGTCACGTGCGCCAAATACAACAGGTGTAAACCTTACAGTGAAATGCTTACTTACAGCTGTTAACCAACATTGCAGTTTTAAGAAAATACCTAAAAAAAAGTAAGAGATAAGAATAACAAATAATTAAATAGCAGCAGTAAATAACAATAGCAGGGCTATTATACAGGGGTTACCGGTACAGAGTCAATGTGCGGTGGGGACCAGTGTCGAGGTAATTGAGGTAATATGCACATGCAGTTAGAGTTATTAAAGTGACTATGCATAGATAATAACTGAGAGTAGCAGCAGTGTATAAGGGGGGGGGTTCAATGCAAATAGTCTGGGTAGCCATTTGATTAGCTGTTCAGGAGTCTTATGGTTTGGGGTTAGAAGCTGTTTGGAAGCCTCTTGGACCTGTGTGGAGGGCTACTAATCACAAGCCAAACAGACTCACTCAACCACTCACTCACTGATTTTTTCTCTGTCTCACAGATTCACACTCTCACGAACGGAAACCAACTCAATGGAGAGGCTCTGACTGCAGTGCTGGAGGTGAGGGAGGGCCAAGACAGCCTGAATGAAAGCTAGATGATGTTCTCCCTCACTTTATCATCCCTACCTATCTAATACCACAGTCACAGAGTCTATCCGGTCTTCTCCTTGGGCATGACAGTAAGGCATGTCATGGGTCAGTTTCTGATTGCTGCCGAGTACCTATGGGGCCCTCATGGATGTGACACAGGGTTGGGGAGTGAACTATATACTTACTATAGTAGGGTTGCAGTCACACCTGCTTTGATAAGACGGAATTGTAAATACAAATGACAGAAATGTCTTCCTTGTATCAGTCTCAGGGTCTGAGCGGTGGCGGAGGTGAGGTGTGAATGCTAACGCAGCTCCATCTGTGTGCCATCCAGAAAACAATCCATGCTAATGTCTCCACAGACAGGAGTCCAGTTAGCCCAATCAGCCAGGGGAATCATCTGGAGTGGCGAGGTGAGGGCTCCGGGAGCCAAGAGGCCCTGATTGCAGGCTGATTTACAGGCTGCATGGGGATAATGGCTGGGGAGGTCATGGCTCTGATGGAGAGGGCTCTGACTGCAGTGCTGGAGGTGAGGGAGGGCCAAGACAACCTGTATGTACTAGCTCTGGGCACAACACACACCTGTAGGAGTGGTGGTAGGGAAAGGATGTGTGCTGTGGCGTTCCAGGGTTGACCCGACCAGTTCACTACTGCTATATGACCTATGCATGCCCCTGGGTTTGACCCTCTAGTTACATCACAAAAGACAAAGCAAAACAACCCAGCAAGCTACTTCCTAACCCGGCCGCAAACAACCAGTAAAAAGGGAATCTGCTATTGGGCCCTACAGTGGGATTTGTAAATAGACAGAAAAGAGTGAGGCTCACAGCAATAAAGAAGGTTTTCAAATGGTAAGGAGGGAGGGGGGTTTCTATAGAGCATCCCTTTGATGTTCCTGAGTCCACCTTGCATCTGAGAGGGGAGAGGAAGGGCCCGACAAGGAAGAGGGGCCTCTTCAAAGTGGCCCTGTGGCCCTTTGTGGGTTTGGTGACCAGCCAAGGGGTGGGACAGGGGATATCCATGACTGGAGGCCATCTGAGGTTATCTCCATGGTAACACAAAGACATGGATCTAACGCAGACATCTCACTGGCTGGCTGTCCCCACCGTCACTTTTGGAGAGACGGAGAGATATCTAGTCGATTCCAAATAGGCCCATTGACGTAGGCCAGAGGGATGTTACTAATAGAACTCTGGTTGGGGTGGATGATGGTATTAGGGTAGGGGTTTGGTGTTGTGTGTTTTAGAGTGGTCTCTTCTCTCAGGTATCTCTATGAAGGGTTGGTGAGGGTTACTGGTTGGTTTAGACGGATTCACAGACCCCTCTCTCTCTCTCCATCTCTCTCAAACACCACAGGGCCCTCAGCAATCAATCACATCCACATGGCTGTGTTGGGGGGAAGTTTTAAAAGGAGGATATAGAACAAGTTCCTCAATCTAACCTAGGGTCAGATGTCAGATTGGATCTCAGATGATGTTGAATGATCAGTGTATCAGTTACCTTTTTACTCCAGACTTACAGTATATGTTGAACGTGGGTGAACTGAGCAGCAAGTCATTGAGTCTATTTTAGGATGCCAGCAACACCTGCTAGTGAGACAAAATGCCCGCAGGACAGTTTGATAAGGATTTAGGTCAATGGTGACTACTACGTGTTGTCTACGTATTTTAGCCCGTTTGAAGACATGATTCACGAATGTAAAAACAACAACGAAACAACAACGAGTTTGCCGTTTCAGGTGTTGTATTTCCCCCTTCCACTCTCTTTCAGAACAAGTGGGCAACCTACCCAGGCAACACACAGCCTAGGAGCAGAGAGAGGGGTACAGAGGGGGTTGAGAAGGGTAGTAAGGGGGTTTTGGGGGTGCATGGAGTTTCTGGGACTGAGTGGGTCTATTTAGCCCCCAGCATTACGCCCCTCACACCTCCTCCTTCTCCTCTACTAACCCTCTCCTCTCCTCCCCCTGGCTTTGTGCGCCCTGAGCCCACTCCTCCCCCTTTTGTCACCCTGCCATTCCGCTTTGGTTAGCACACACAATGGCCGCTCAGTGCTCAGCCTCCTGACACTGCATTCTGCCTGTGCACCGGGGTGCAGGCAAGGGGGGGGGGGGGGTCCTACAGGGGGGGGGGTTACAGCAACAGCACACCCCATGTGCCTAAATGCCATCAATTACGCCGCCATAACCATCCAACTTCAGCCCTCATGCCCCATCACATTTCCACACAGATGGGCCATAAAACAAGTGCCATTAGGCCAGAGCATGGCACGGGGCAAAACAAAAAGCTCAACTCAGCTAGCCAAACTAACAGGTGTCTCCTATGGCTGGCTATCTGCATGGGTTTGTGTCGTTGTTGTTGTTATAGCCAGCTAGCTTCTCAGACAGAACATGTGCCCATTGCCTAGCTACCTGTGTGTTCCCCTCATCTTATATACGCTATTGGGCACAGATCCCAAGTGGAATTTTAAGACCTGGCGAAAAAACATTTCTGTCTGAAAATTAATCCCCAACTTTCTCCCACTGAGTGTAAAATTGGGACAATTAAAATGGACTTTAGACATATTTATGAAATATGTCCCTTGTATAATGTTCCTGTAAGTTTACCTCAATGATGTCATGTCAAGTTACACCACTGTTTCCGTATCACAAGCATTTGTTACATTGTGATTCAAATAAGTGTTTTTGGCATAATGTTCCCCTTACCAACTATTCCCCTGTGTGATTATTTATATTGAATGTTGAATGTTGTAAATTATCATTTGAATAAAAGTTTGTGTGTGTGTGTGTGTGTGTGTGTGTGTGTGTGTGTGTGTGTGTGTGTGTGTGTGTGTGTGTGTGTGTGTGTGTGTGTAAAAAAGTCTAAGAGGGGTCCGTTTGAGTTTCAAAGCCCCTGCTTGTTCACCCATATTTCACACCATGGTGACGTCTTAAATCCTAGCCAGGCCTGGTTGCTTCGCCATCTCTTTCACTTTCTGGGGTGAAAAGGGGAATAGAGAAGTGGGGGGGAGTTGAAATATATGCAAATAGACCCCAGAGGGGATACGAATTTTATGGGTCGAGAATTTAATTCAGCCAACCTGAATAATCAAATGTGGGAACAAAAAAAAACACCCGCCTTCCCACCCTCCAACTTCCAAACCCTCTACCTCCAGCTCCCACCCTCACCTCAGGCCCCATCTCCCTTCCCTCCTGCCAAGTTCCTCACATATGAGGAGCTCAGTACATCCAAACTCTCATTAGGATCTCCTTACTAGCCAAAAAGAGGGAAGGAAAGGGAGGCACGGGCGGCGAGGAGAGGGAGAGAGGGGTGGGGGCTGGCGTACAGGATCAGGCAGAACATGCGGCTCCTGATTATGACACCATTTTCTCAGCAGGCCGCCCAGCTTCATCCTGGGCCTGTGAATATGGAGTGCAGGCCCAGCCAATCGCCTCAGCGCTGCCTCTCGTTGCTGCTCGCCTAATGGCAGAATTAGGGCCGTTTAAAGTGATTTCGTCAGCCTTCGTGGTTTTTCTTTCGAAAAGAAGATTTTTTTCCCTCCTTCTTCCAAATAGCTGTATTGTGGTGTGGGGGGTCTGGCGTGCATGGGGAGGGAGGGAAAAGTTCTCCATGACTGAACATTACAACAGGTGGGGAATAGACAGAGAGCAACGCTGCATATGATGATCAACGGGAATTTCATGACTTGATATGATTTACATGTGTTTAAGTAGTGAGGCTGAAATCCAAACACAGGGTTCAAGGTAATAAAACACAATGTATCGTAAATGAATAATGTGATTAATTAAACCACTGTGTTACCCTGTGAAAATCTGCTCAAAAATAAGGAATGTTTCAGTACTGTAAGGACCACTGTCATACGAACCTGTCCTACCTACCTGTCCTACCTACAGTACATACAGTGGGGCAAAAAAGTATTTAGTCAGCCACCAATTGTGCAAGTTCTCCCACTTAAAAAGATGAGAGAGGCCTGTAATTTTCATCATAGGTACACTTCAACTATGACAGACAAAATGAGAAAAAAAATCCAGAAAATCACATTGTAGAATTTTTAATGAATTTATTTGCATATTATGGTGGAAAATAAGTATTTGGTCAATAACAAAAGTTTATCTCAATACTTTGTTATATACCCTTTTTTGACAATGACAGAGGTCAAACGTTTTCTGTAGGTCTTCACAAGGTTTTCACACACTGTTGCTGGTATTTTGGCCCATTCCTCCATGCATATCTCCTCTAGAGCAGTGATGTTTTGGGGCTGTTGCTGGGCAACACGGACTTTCAACTCCCTCCAAAGATTTTCTATGGGGTTGAGATCTGGAGACTGGCTAGGCCACTCCAGGACCTTGAAATGCTTCTTACGAAGCCACTCCTTCGTTGCCCGGGCGGTGTGTTTGGGATCATTGTCATGCTGAAAGACCCAGCCACGTTTCATCTTCAATTCCCTTGCTGATGGAAGGAGGTTTTCACTCAAACTCTCACGATACATGGCCCCATTCATTCTTTCCTTTACACATATCAGTCGTCCTGGTCCCATTGCAGAAAAACAGCCCCAAAGCATGATGTTTCCACCCCCATGCTTCTCAGTAGGTATGGTGTTCTTTGGATGCAACTCAGCATTCTTTGTCCTCCAAACACGACGAGTTGAGTTTTTACCAAAAAGTTCTATTTTGGTTTCATCTGACCATATGACATTCTCCCAATCTTCTTCTGGATCATCCAAATGCTCTCTAGCAAACTTCAGACGGGCCTGGACATGTACTGGCTTAAGCAGGGGGACATGTCTGGCACTGCAGGATTTGAGTCCCTGGTGGCGTAGTGTGTTACTGATAGTAGGCTTTGTTACTTTGGTCCCAGCTCTCTGCAGGTCATTCACTAGGTCCCCCCGTGTGGTTCTGGGATTTTTGCTCACCGTTCTTGTGATCATTTTGACCACATGGGGTGAGTTCTTGCGTGGAGCCCCAGATCGAGGGAGATTATCAGTGGTCTTGTATGTCTTCCATTTCCTAATAATTGCTCCCACAGTTGATTTCTTCAAACCAAGCTGCTTACCTATTGCAGATTCAGTCTTCCCAGCCTGGTGCAGGTCTACAATTTTGTTTCTGGTGTCCTTTGACAGGTCTTTGGTCTTGGCCATAGTGGAGTTTGGAGTGTGACTGTTTGAGGTTGTGGACAGGTGTCTTTTATACTGATAACAAGTTCAAACAGGTGCCATTAATACAGGTAACGAGTGGAGGACAGAGGAGCCTCTTAAAGAAGAAGTTACAGGTCTGTGAGAGCCAGAAATCTTGCTTGTTTGTAGGTGACCAAATACTTATTTTCCACCATAATTTGCAAATAAATAAATTAAAAATCCTACAATGTGATTTTCTGGATTATTTTTTCTCATTTTGTCTGTTATAGTTGAAGTGTACATATGATGAACATTACAGGCCTCTCATATTTTTAAGTGGGAGAACATGCACAATTGGTGGCTGATGACATACTTTTTTGCCCCACTGTATCTGATTAAGTTCCTGTATTATTAGCTATAAGCTAAACAGACCTGAGCTGCAACACCAGATTGTATAGAGGACAGGCATGTTTAGGGTTAATCGGTTGTTAGCAAGTCACTTCTTATAGATGAGTATTGACACCAACCCATAAAGGTTACTTTATGGGACAGTTAGAAAGACCTGCCATAAAAAATACTGTAAACTCCTTACCTCTCTGTCTAACTACATTACATATAGTCTAAACAATGTGATATTACACTGTCCCATATCAAAAAGCAGCAGTTAGAAATTTCTTCCCCATGCTGTCTGACGGTGTCCCCCTCAACCCTCAGAACACCCAAATCCTTCAGCTCTACGGCCTGGACACAAGTGCTGCAGGTGCATGGGAGAGAATGGAGAGGAGAGGGTTGAGGGAAGAGGAGAAAGAGAGGGGTGAAGGGTGGGAAACAGAATGGTCAGAGGGGAGATGAGAGGAGAGGGAGCCCACCCCTACACCCCTTCCCTCCTCCTTTACCCTCTCCCTTTAACCCCCCCCTCCTCCATACCTCCCTGCTGCCAAACGTGACAGTGTGTGAACTGTGAGTGGTGCCGCCTGGCGCTACCGACCCTTCCTGGACGCAGGGCGGGCAGGCATGGACAGGGGGAGGGCAGCCTATGTGGCAAGGAGCCCCTTTCTTCCCAGCCACCAGAGGATCAGTAATGACAGTGTGGCTGCAGCTGTGCACCTCACCACACTACCAACACGAACTCCCCTACCCCTGGTCCTGCCTCACACACACCACTCAACAACCGTGAGCCCCCCTGGTCCTGCCTCACACACACCACTCAACAACCGTGAGCCCCCCTGGTCCTGCCTCACACACACCACTCAACAACCGTGAGCCCCCCTGGTCCTGCCTCACACACACCACTCAACAACCGTGAGCCCCCCTGGTCCTGCCTCACACACACCACTCAACAACCGTGAGCCCCCCTGGTCCTGCCTCACACACACCACTCAACAACCGTGAGCCCCCCCGGTCCTGCCTTACACACACCACTCAACAACCGTGAGCCCCCCTGGTCCTGCCTCACACACACCACTCAACAACCGTGAGCCCTCCTGGTCCTCCCTCACACACGCCACTCAACAACCGTGAGCCCTCCTGGTCCTGCCTCACACACACCACTCAACAACCGTGAGCCCTCCTGGTCCTCCCTCACACACACCACTCAACAACCGTGAGCCCTCCTGGTCCTCCCTCACACACACCACTCAACAACCGTGAGCCCCCCTGGTCCTCCCTCACACACACCACTCAACAACCGTGAGCCCTCCTGGTCCTCCCTCACACACACCACTCAACAACCGTGAGCCCTCCTGGTCCTGCCTCACACACACCACTCAACAACCGTGAGCCCTCCTGGTCCTCCCTCACACACACCACTCAACAACCGTGAGCCCTCCTGGTCCTCCCTCACACACACCACTCAACAACCGTGAGCCCTCCTGGTCCTGCCTCACACACACCACTCAACAACCGTGAGCCCTCCTGGTCCTGCCTCACACACACCACTCAACAACCGTGAGCCCTCCTGGTCCTGCCTCACACACACCACTCAACAACCGTGAGCCCTCCTGGTCCTGCCTCACACGCACCACTCAACAACCGTGAGCCCCCCTGGTCCTCCCTCACACACACCACTCAACAACCGTGAGCCCCCCTGGTCCTGCCTCACACACACCACTCAACAACCGTGAGCCCTCCTGGTCCTGCCTCACACACACCACTCAACAACCGTGAGCCCTCCTGGTCCTGCCTCACACACACCACTCAACAACCGTGAGCCCCCCTGACCCCAGACCACCATGATAGGATTATTGTGTCATCAGAGTTAATTTCATCATAGGAGAGTAACTCCGTTTCTGAATTGTCAGGAATTTAGATGGCCTTGACCCTAGCTATGGTTTGGGAGAAGTCCACCAAAGCCCATGTCAGAGCCTAAGCGGGCCTGTACGACCCACCTGTCAGGTAGTTGGGTACTCCAGGGTTGCTGCTGACCAGGAGAGGGTTTCTCTGGGTTGGGTGGAGGATTTCCTACGATTATCTTCAAACATACATCTCCAATGGGGTTGGCACGGCTACCTGTGAACAGATCACACGATATCCTGTTAAATGTAGCAATAAACATTTACATTTACATTTAAGTCATTTAGCAGACGCTCTTATCCAGAGCGACTTACAAATTGGTGCGTTCACCTTAAGACATCCAGTGGAACAGCCACTTTACAATAGTGCATCTAAATCTTTTAGGGGGGTGAGAAGGATTACTTTATCCTATCCTAGGTATTCCTGAAAGAGGTGGGGTTTCAGGTGTCTCCGGAAGGTGGTGATTGACTCCGCTGTCCTGGCGTCGTGAGGGAGTTTGTTCCACCATTGGGGGGCCAGAGCAGCGAACAGTTTTGACTGGGCTGCGCGGGAACTGTACTTCCTCAGTGGTAGGGAGGTGAGCAGGCCAGAGGTGGATGAACGCAGTGCCCTTGTTTGGGTGTAGGGCCTGATCAGAGCCTGGAGGTACTGAGGTGCCGTTCCCCTCACAGCTCCGTAGGCAAGCACCATGGTCTTGTAGCGGATGCGAGCTTCAACTGGAAGCCAGTGGAGAGAGCGGAGGAGCGGGGTGACGTGAGAGAACTTGGGAAGGTTGAACACCAGACGGGCTGCGGCGTTCTGGATGAGTTGTAGGGGTTTAATGGCACAGGCAGGGAGCCCAGCCAACAGCGAGTTGCAGTAATCCAGATGGGAGATGACAAGTGCCTGGATTAGGACCTGCGCTGCTTCCTGTGTGAGGCAGGGTCGTACTCTGCGGATGTTGTAGAGCATGAACCTACAAGAACGGGCCACCGCCTTGATGTTAGTTGAGAACGACAGGGTGTTGTCCAGGATCACGCCAAGGTTCTTAGCGCTCTGGGAGGAGGACACAATGGAGTTGTCAACCGTGATGGCGAGATCATGGAACGGGCAGTCCTTCCCCGGGAGGAAGAGCAGCTCCGTCTTGCCGAGGTTCAGCTTGAGGTGGTGATCCGTCATCCACACTGATATGTCTGCCAGACATGCAGAGATGCGATTCTCCACCTGGTCATCAGAAGGGGGAAAGGAGAAGATTAATTGTGTGTCGTCTGCATAGCAATGATAGGAGAGACCATGTGAGGTTATGACAGAGCCAAGTGACTTGGTGTATAGCGAGAATAGGAGAGGGCCTAGAACAGAGCCCTGGGGGACGTCAGTGGTGAGAGCGCGTGGTGAGGAGACAGATTCTCGCCACGCCACCTGGTAGGAGCGACCTGTCAGGTAGGACGCAATCCAAGCGTGGGCCACGCCGGAGATGCCCAACTCGGAGAGGGTGGAGAGGAGGATCTGATGGTTCACAGTATCGAAGGCAGCCGATAGGTCTAGAAGGATGAGAGCAGAGGAGAGAGAGTTAGCTTTAGCAGTGCGGAGGGCCTCCGTGATACAGAGAAGAGCAGTCTCAGTTGAATGACTAGTCTTGAAACCTGACTGATTTGGATCAAGAAGGTCATTCTGAGAGAGATAGCGGGAGAGCTGGCCAAGGACGGCACGTTCAAGAGTTTTGGAGAGAAAAGAAAGAAGGGATACTGGTCTGTAGTTGTTGACATCGGAGGGATCGAGTGTAGGTTTTTTCAGAAGGGGTGCAACTCTCGCTCTCTTGAAGACAGAAGGGACGTAGCCAGCGGTCAGGGATGAGTTGATGAGCGAGGTGAGGTAAGGGAGAAGGTCTCCGGAAATGGTCTGGAGAAGAGAGGAGGGAATAGGGTCAAGCGGGCAGGTTGTTGGGCGGCCGGCCGTCACAAGACGCGAGATTTCATCTGGAGAGAGAGGGGAGAAAGAGGTCAGAGCACAGGGTAGGGCAGTGTGAGCAGAACCAGCGGTGTCGTTTGACTTAGCAAACGAGGATCGGATGTCGTCGACCTTCTTTTCAAAATGGTTGACGAAGTCATCTGCAGAGAGGGAGGAGGGGGGGGGAGGAGGATTCAGGAGGGAGGAGAAGGTGGCAAAGAGCTTCCTAGGGTTAGAGGCAGATGCTTGGACTTTAGAGTGGTAGAAAGTGGCTTTAGCAGCAGAGACAGAAGAGGAAAATGTAGAGAGGAGGGAGTGAAAGGATGCCAGGTCCGCAGGGAGGCGAGTTTTCCTCCATTTCCGCTCGGCTGCCCGGAGCCCTGTTCTGTGAGCTCGCAATGAGTCGTCGAGCCACGGAGCAGGAGAGGAGGACCGAGCCGGCCTGGAGGATAGGGGACATAGAGAATCAAGGGATGCAGAAACGGAGGAGAGGAGGGTTGAGGAGGCAGAATCAGGAGATAGGTTGGAGAAGGTTTGAGCAGAGGGAAGAGATGATAGGATGGAAGAGGAGAGAGTAGCGGGGGAGAGAGAGCGAAGATTGGGACGGCGCGATACCATCCGAGTAGGGGCAGTGTGGGAAGTGTTGGATGAGAGCAAGAGGGAAAAGGATACAAGGTAGTGGTCGGAGACTTGGAGGGGAGTTGCAGTGAGGTTAGTGGAAGAACAGCATCTAGTAAAGATGAGGTCGAGCGTATTGCCTGCCTTGTGAGTAGAGGGGGAAGGTGAGAGGGTGAGGTCAAAAGAGGAGAGGAGTGGAAAGAAGGAGGCAGAGAGGAATGAGTCAAAGGTAGACGTGGGGAGGTTAAAGTCGCCCAGAACTGTGAGAGGTGAGCCATCCTCAGGAAAGGAGCTTATCAAGGCATCAAGCTCATTGATGAACTCTCCGAGGAACCTGGAGGGCGATAAATGATAAGGATGTTAAGCTTGAAAGGGCTGGTAACTGTGACAGCATGGAATTCAAAGGAGGCGATAGACAGATGGGTAAGGGGAGAAAGAGAGAATGACCACTTGGGAGAGATGAGGATCCCGGTGCCACCACCCCGCTGACCAGAAGCTCTCGGGGTGTGCGAGAACACGTGGGCGGACGAAGAGAGAGCAGTAGGAGTAGCAGTGTTATCTGTGGTGATCCATGTTTCCGTCAGTGCCAAGAAGTCGAGGGACTGGAGGGAGGCATAGGCTGAGATGAACTCTGCCTTGTTGGCCGCAGATCGGCAGTTCCAGAGGCTACCGGAGACCTGGAACTCCACGTGGGTCGTGCGCTGGGACCACCAGATTAGAGTGGCCGCGGCCACGCGGTGTGGAGCGTTTGTATGGTCTGTGCAGAGAGGAGAGAACAGGGATAGACAGACACATAGTTGACAGGCTACAGAAGAGGCTACGCTAATGCAAAGGAGATTGGAATGACAAATGGACTACACGTCTCGAATGTTCAGAAAGTTAAGCTTACGTAGCAGGAATCTTATTGACTAAAATAATTCAAATGATACAGTACTGCTGAAGTAGGCTAGCTGGCAGTGGCTGCGTTGTTGTTGTTCTATCTCTCTATAGTGCTGTTTCTTGTATTATGGTCTCTTGTTTCTTTAGAGGTTTCACTTTGTTGTCCTTTTTCTTTTCCTTTTTCTTCTGTCCTTATTTTGTCTTCCTTTCTTCTGTTAACTAGATATTTTTTGTTGTTATTCTTTGTAAGCTAGCTAGCTTCTTCCAGGAGAGTCCCTAGCAACTGCTTAGCAACAAGTAAACAATTCAGCTAGCAATTCAGCTAGCTAAGATAACTGTACAATTTTATGAAAAATAGTTACTTCTTCAAAAGCCTGTCTTTTTGGTTTGTTCCTTGTTTTGTCTTCTATTGAGTCTTGCAGTTTTCTCTTGATTTTTTCGATGTACTTCACTCTAAAAACCATTTAAATCTCAATATATACAGGAGCTCATTTTTCAGCAGCTGCTCAATAAACACGCCGTTGCCAAGTCCACAACCTCAAAAGAGTACGAGGCCGAGGTAGACAGAAACGCCACAGTTCATATGTGACCGAAGTCTTTCAGGACAGCATCTATCCTCTGCTAGCTTCCCTCACATCACCTCACCATCAAAGCCTCATCTGCAGCACTACGTATAAGCTGTTATGGTGATAATGAAGGAAGGCCTTTTGCCTCTGGGGGAAGGAAAGCTGTATGAGTCACAAACACTTAGACAGTATGGAGCCACAGAGGAGGGAGCAGTAACTGGAAAGGGTAAAAACAAGATATTTCGTTTTGGTAAAGGATAACAGAGGTGGCTTACATGCTGACGACACCGCCCGCGTTGCATGAGCGAGCCTTGCAAAATAAATGTACATGTAAATGTTACTCAATCATTTCATCCAAACTGCTCGTGCGCGTCTGCGTAGTAAGGCGCTAAAATAGAACTTGGTTCTATTTTTGATGTTTTGATGCGCTGCAAGTCCCGTCTCTCCCATCTCCTCATTGGTTTTCAGGAGCATATACCCACGTGGGTGATTGAAAGATGAACTGAGGTCCACACTCCGGTCCAGTTGGTGGTAATGCAACTTAAAGTTAGTTGGAAACCACCATATAAAGTCCACAGAAGAAGAAGACTGCGAGAGATTAGTAGAAACTAACTAGGTTTCCCCGTTTATCTGTGGATTAATTGTCGGAGTAGAGAACACATGATTTTGTTCTACAACGATCCATAAAAAAAAGACAATGTGCATTCCATGTAGAAAACAACCCAATGTTTATATCCCAGGACAAATGAGCTGGTAAGAACAAGCTAGCTAGCTAAATGTCCTTACATTTACATTTACATTTAAGTCATTTAGCAGACGCTCTTATCCAGAGCCTTGAATGTTTCATGTGTTTCAACCCGTCCCCAAATGAATATAGTTGGTTCAGAGTTTGTTTTGATATTTCAACCTGCGTGTCTTGATCGCGTCTGGCGTGGATGGACAAAATCAACATGCTCGCGTGCCCGATGTAAGTCAGCATGTTAATTACATCTGCAAGTCAGGAACTCAGCCAGAAAAATGGTATTAGTCACCTGTATTCCCCGTCACAACACACACACACACACACACACACCTGTCCTATGTCACTGGAGCCTCTCCCAGTGCAGAGGAGGACACACCCAGAGGGACCGGAATAACAGGCCACTGCAGCTGCAGCACATCGGACACTTGAGACGAGGTGGCACCGCACAGAGCAGATGTGTTAAAGAGCCCTCGATAACATCTCTTTATCTCTGTCTATAATCTTCGTCCATTTCACTATCATCAACTTCTCCTCCTCCACAGCTACTGTTTACAGGTCTGACAAGTCGGGCGGGAATGGCGTCTAGACTGGCGAAAGTGGACTTTTTTTCAAAGGAAAGTCCTCGGCTGAACACAGAGGAGTTATGCAAGCTAGGAGGAAAGCGAGGAGAGAGGGATTCCAATTTACATGACAACTTAGGAAAAATGCTTTTTTAATACTCATTCAGCCCCTAAATCACTCCACTCCCCCGCTCTTTCTCTTCTTTAGCCTGGGCTATTAAATCACCATCTTGACCCCTGATCTAGGGCCTAGGCCATAAAGAGCCCTCCGCGGGTCATAGGCCTGGAGTGTAGCGTTTGAATATGAAATGTTTGGCCTCCGTTGGGTATGGTAACAGCCCCATGCTCTGAGACTACTGAGACACGGGCTGGTCCCCAGGAGAGAGGGTTTCCCGCAGATCAGATCAGCTCAGTAGCCCTGGGGCACAGGCACTCTCCCTCTGTCATCCCTTATCTATCTCTCTCTCTATATATTACTCTTCCTCCCCTCCTCGCTCAGTAGTGGATTTACTTGGACTTGAGAGAGAGAGGAAGGGAGAGAAGGGTGGGGAGCGGGGCGAGAGCGAGGGAGAGGAGAAAGGGAGGGGGGCATTTGAATAAGAAACTAGAGGCGATTGGTGTTAGCATGACAAAGGAGCCCGCCATCTCCCCTGATTGGTGTCACAGCTCAGGCACTAAAGCCATGCAGGCCCCCTGGGAGGCCCCCTGGGTGGGGTGAGATGGGGAGCACTGGCATGTTTATGCGTCTGAGGTGTGATATTGGGGAGGACAAGCTTCAGGTTAAACTTGATGAACTGTGCACAGCTCCTAAATAGAGAGAAGAGTGAGCATTTCTTGAAGAACCAAAAAGTTAAATACAGGTTGCCAAGATTTTTATAAGGAAGAAAAAACAGCCTCCTACTTAACAGATTTTTTCCCCCATGACTTTTTTCCTAAAATGGAAATAAAGCAGACTACACTTCATCGCTTTGACAGGTGAGGCCTCCAGGCCAAGCCCACATTAACACACTCATGGCAGCCTTGAAGAAAGAGGAACCAAGGAAGGTGATAGGAAGATCTAATGCACTATAAACACTCCAGAGTGGCTGAGCTGCGCTTTGGCTTTCCTTATCTTCTGTCTTGTACTCTCCATCTTCCTTCATGTCTCTTGTCTCCTGCTCCCCACCTGTGGGCCCTCAGCCCTGGATGTCCATAGCAGGCCTCCCTTCAAGTCCCTGCTGCATGCTAATGCCCCCTGAGGTGTGAAGTGCAGATTGGCCCTTGGTGGGTGACGGCCTCTGAGCTCCAACCGGGCTGTCAGCTACTGTGTAGGTTTTACCTACTGCAGGTGGAACCCTGACACCACAGGGACCCTGTCCTCCAATGGGTCTACCATACCTTTGTCTCAGAACTAATGACCAGGGACAGGAGTTTTTCCTGATCTCAAATGACCTTGCCTGGGGAAAAAACTCTGGACCCTAGTCATTGCCTAAAGCTATGGCCCAGAGTTTTTCTGGTTACATCGTATAGTCAAGAAAAACTCATGGCCCCACTTATGACCATAACAAGGACAGTACATAGATAAGTGAAGAGGGATCATACAAGATAGCAACCCTGTGGTGCAGGGGGATTTCACAGCTCAATAACTTGAGCCTATTTACTTACAATCTATATTATTATCATGAGACTGGCTGTATGCATATTGTAACCAAGATGGAGGAGATGGACAGGGCTCTAGTGCAGATGAACTGAACCAGCATCGGGAGAGACACTCGCCTAATGACACGGTCCTAGAAACAAGTGAGAGAAGACAAAAGGGAGTAGGTGGAGAGAAGGAGAGAGGTCACAGCTCCCTCCAGACAAAGCCTGGGACGAATGAGGCTCATCTGGGTAGCACTGCCTGACTCTCCAGGACACATCTCCGTTCGGGAAAGAGAGAGCACTGACTAACTCACCATGGCAACTAATCAATAGGTGACAGAGTCAGTCAGAACTGAGCCGCGGCTGAGCTTGTCCCACCTCCCCCCACGTTCCCAGGGTAACCAACGCTCCCCTCCTCCGTAGGACAGGGCAGGAGGGGACCCCCATAAACCCCTCACAGATCAGGGAGGGAACTTTATCCCCCACTGCACAGGAGTTAGTGTGGTGGTGGGGTGTTTGTGGAGGGGGTCTATGTGTGATGTATGTGTGTGTGGGACGTGTGTGGAGGGGCTTTGTATGTGTATGGGTTGTGTGTGGGGGGGGGTATGAGTGTGTGTGTGGGGGAGGGTGTTGAATGGAGGGGCGGCATAGGTATTGAGTTTGAGACAGGTTACATCCAGGAGCTTAATGATCACAGATCGTGACAATATGAATACGATCAGGAGCCATCTGATGGGTCTAAGGCACCGCGCGCCAATTGTGTCTGTCAATCTGTGTTCCTTCTCACTGTCCCCCAACCACCCCTAATCAATATCTGTGGCCTAGATGAGAGGCCTAATCTGCCCCTTGCGTCGCCCCCTACCTCCATCAACCCCGGCGCCCCAATGGCTGCATTGTAACTGTATCGTCCCTATAGAATCCCGTAATCAGATCGCTGTCACTGGACATATCGCATATGTACCTCGGGCCTAACTCACACACACACACACACACACACACACACTTGGCCCCGTTTTCTAGGCTCTCAAGACGGGGTCAACTAGGGTCAGAGTAAATACTACTGCTCTTTGGGAATTAGGTGAAATCATGGTACATGCTCCAGTGTTCGTAGACAATGTGAAATAGGACATATTAGGTCACGCACAATAGGTCTGGTCAAAAGAGTATGACATTGTTGCCGCCCATAGCATTGAATGAAAGGGAAGCCAACGAGCATTTGGCGTCCCTTGATAAAAAATATTAAATAATAGCCAATCAGTGTTGAGCTCAACTGTGAATGGTCCTGGCGCACCAACAAAAAAGTGTCAAGGAAAGCCAGTTTGGATATGGATTCACACAATCACATCAAAAGCCAAACGTCATTGACAGAAACAACTTTTTAAATTATTGTATCTTGTTGTGTTGTTATCCTCTGGTGGCGGACTAACTAGCTCAAATTGGGTCTTTCCTGGATGGAGATAGGGATTTGCACTTGTGGTTTTATTTAATTCTCTGTACCGGCCAATGACTATAATGGAGATTCTGATCCAACCATTAAATTCATACATTGTGCCCCTGACCTGAGAGGACCAAAGTTCAATATGTAGCTAGTTGTAGTCGGCCAACGTTAACAAGCTGGCTAATTGTTGCCCAAGAAAGGAAGCTAGGCTAGCGAGCAAGCATTTTAGCCAGGTAGCCTAAGACCACAACTAGAAGTGTGTACTGTATGACAGAGTGATAGACCGTTTGGGCAACATGAAAGAGAGGAGGATGGCATTGGTGTTTTTCTACAAGTAGGGTGAGGCAACATGTATTTTTCTACTTACACCCCCCCCACACACACACACACAGAAATCAGTACCTTGGACAGCCACATGATATTTAGTTTGGGTCTATTGGACTCAATTGTTTTTGGTATCTTTTAGTTGTCACTGTATTAGACTAAGTATAGGTGATTTGATGACGATGAAATGTTGAAGTTGAAATGGTGCTGGAATAGTGGAGGCAGCTCCTGTTTCAAGGCAACTTGCGGTTCTAAATCAATAGCTGTTTAGTGGTCCGAAAATGTCAGTAACATTAACGTGATTGACCATGTCGTAGGTCATGTAACGGTTTGTTACATGCAATGTGCTTTCTGGAATCCACCGGACAGATGTTGCTTTCTGGTTTTGTGGTGAAACAAAGGTGTGGTTGAATTTATTCCCCCACTGTGTTCTTATTATCTCTGCCTTAGGCCTATATATCAGAGTGGCAAGGCATATGAACTAACCGGCTATAGAGCAAACATCGCAATTATTATTATTACACATGGGTTGTAATTTGGCATTTTTTCCCTGACTTGCTCAGTGATTTTACCAACTCACCACTTAAACAGGTTATAATGGAGGTACACTACATGGTCAGTGAGCACCAGGGGGCCTCCCTGCATTGCAGTGCTAGCTGTGCCACTAGAGATCCTGGTTCGAGTCCAGGCTCTGTCGCAGCCGGCCACGACTGGGAGACCCATGGGGCTTGGCATTGTGCATGGTGATCTTAGGCTTGTGAGCAGCTGCTCGGCTATGGAAACCCATTTCACGAAGCTCCCGACGAACAGTTCTTGTGCTGACGGTTGCTTCCAGAAGTATTGTTTTAACTCAGTAGTGATTGTTGCAACCGAGGACAGAGGTTTTTTACGCGCTACGTGCTTCAGCACTCGGCGGTCCCATTCTGTGAGCTTGTGTGGCCTACCACTTTGCAGCTGAGCCGTTGTTGCTCCTAGAAGTTTCCACTTCACAATAACAGCGCTTGCAGTTGACAGGGGCAGCTCTAGTAGGGCAGACATTTTACAAACTGACTTGTTGGAAAGGTGGCATCCTATGAGGTTGCCACATTGAAAGTCACTGAGCACTTCAGTAAGTCCATTCTACTACCAATATTTGTCTATGGTGATAGCATGGCTGTGTGCTCGATATTATACACATGTGAGAAACAGGTGTGGCTGAAATAGCCGAATCCATTCATTTGAATGGGTGTCCACATACTTTTGTATATATAGTGTATCTATGCTAACGTAGCTCCCTAACCCTGTTTCCCAATCGGCTGTGTATGTGTGTCATCCACCAATTACATACAGTCATCCTCCCAAACAAGTTCAAGTGAACGTCAACAACAGGGCTTTCTGTGACACAAACCAAAGAATCCCTGTAGGGAGAACCCTATAAAAATATCACCTCGCTATACCAACAACCACCACCCCCAGCGAATTGTACCTTCCCAGCCCTAGGTGTGATTTGTGTTTGTTATCATTGTGGACAAAGGGACTGTAATGCCTGTCTCATGTTTGATGAGTCTCATATTCACACACACTATATAAATGGAATCTTATTGAAGGATCCAGACATTTTTCACTTGGTTTGGAGAAACTTACCTCACCAGCGAATTCACTTCTGGAGTTCCCGGGTATCAAAAAACATTAACAAAGACTCCAAAAACACCCAAATGCATCCTTTTACAAACAGCAAAGCTCTCAGTATAGTGATGCAGGTCTTTAGATGTTGTACACGTGAAGTTGTGTCATTCTCACTTCTTCCTGGATGTTTTTGGAGTCTTTGTTCGTGTTTTTTGAACGCCCTGGAACCCTAGAATAAGGTTCAGGAAGTTAATCGGAATTGAAATGGCAAAAAAAAAGTGTTTGGACAGATTAGGTTCCTAAATAATGAAATATTGAAATTGGGAGCTGGGAGCTGGGTGTTGTTGAGGAAAGGTAGCTCTAGTGACATCTGAGGCATCTGTAAGGTAATCTGGCTGGTAGCGTGGCACGCCCCCACACTGGTGAGTCATGGGTGAGGCACCCATAAAGTCAGGAGTGAAAAGGAGATACTCTGGCTTGCCTTCCAACTATGTCTGAGTGGGCAGGTGGTATAGGACTATGCTGAGTATAGCATGCCAATTGAAGTTATGAATTTAAATTAAATTCATAAACAAAGTTTGCACTTGTCTATCAGAATTTCGATTTTCCTGTTTTTATTTTTGTTCATATTTTTCCTGAATAGAATTGACATTTACCCCAACCCTGAATGACTGGATATTATTAGTCACTCTAAGCCAGAGACAGTATGTCTTCATTCTGAGATTCCACACGCCTTATCAGAAGTCTCAATCGAAGCTGTTGGGCAACAATCCTAGATTAACACGCTCAAAGACTGCCATCTCTTTTCGCCCTGTTAACATAATATCACAGTAAGAAAATGGTACAGGCCTAGAAAGAATATACACAGTGTGTATGTTTGATTGAATCAAAAATAAAACCATTATTTTAAATTGGATTAATTCAAAGAACCATTCCCTAACACGCACGTCTTCACATTTACACCTGATTGCTGTCCAATGTCTATAAACCTTTCATTCTAATCATTTTACCGACTGACATCAATGGAAGTCATTTGGTCCTAAGGCTCTACTCTGATTCTGGAGTGGCGGTGGCTTTGCCTTTCAAGCGTCTCCCAATCTGCATTCTTTGTGTTTGTGTAACGCACGGCAATGCAACCATAAGCTATAATTAACAAGAGACATCTGCATTACGGAACACGTCTGTTGGAGGCTTGGTGCTTACAGTGAATTCGGAGACTATTCAGGCCATTTCCCTTTTTCCACATTTTGTCACGTTACAGCCTATTTCTCTAATGGATTAAGGACATTTTTTCCCTCATCAATCTACACACAGTACCGCATAATGACAAAGCGAAAAACAGAACCTACATACCTTATTTACATAAGAATTCAGACCCTTTGCTATAAGACTCGAAATTGAGCTCAGGTGCATCCTGTTTCCATTGATCATCCTTGAGATGTTTCTACAACTTGAGTGGAGTCCACCTGTAGTAAATTAAATTGATTGGACATGATTTGGAAAGGCACACTGCCTATATAAGGTCCCACAGTTGACAGTATATGTCAGAGCAAAAACCAAGCCATAGGGTCGAAGGAATTGTCCGTAGAGCTCAGAGACAGGATTGTGTCGAGGCACAGATCTGGGGAAGGGTACCAAACATTTCTGCAGCGTTGAAGGTCCCCAAGAACACAGTGGCCTCCATCATTCTTAAGTGGAAGAAGTTAGGAACCTCCAAGACTCTTCCTAGGGCTGGATGCCCGGGCCAAACTGAGCAATCGGGGGAGAAGGGCCTTGGTCAGGGAGGTGAACAAGATCCCAGTGGTCACTCTGAAAGAGCTCCAGAGTTCCTCTGTGGAGGACAACCATCTCTGCAGCACTCCACCAATCAGGCCTTTATGGTAGTGGCCAGATGGAAGCCACTCCTCAGTAAAAGGCACTTGGAGTTTGCCAAAAGACACCTAAAGGACTCTCAGACCATGAGAAACTATTTTCTCTGGTCTGATGAAACCATCCCTACAGTGAAGCATGTTGGTCGAAGCATCATGCTGTTGGGATGTTTTTCAGCGGCAGAGACTGGAAGACTTGTCAGGATTGAGGGAAGATGAATGGAGCAAAGTACAGAGAGATTCTTGATGAAAACCTGCTCCAGAGCACTCAGGACCTCAGACTGGGGTGAAGGTTTACCTTCCAACAGGACAATGACCCTAAGCACACAGCAAAGACAATGCAGGAGAGTATTCAGGACCAGTCTCTGAATGTCCTTGAGTGGCCAAGCCAGAGCTCGGACTTGAACCCGATCGAACATCTCTGGAGAAACCTGAAAATAGCTGTGCAGCGACGTTCCCCATCTAACCTGACAGAGCTTGAGAGGATCTGCAGAAAAGAATGGGAGAAACTCCCCAAATACAGGTGTGCCAAGCTTGTAGTGACATACCCAAGAAGACTCGAGGCTGTAATTGCGGCCAAAGGTGCTTCAACAAAGTACTGATTAAAGGGTCTGAATACTTATATAAATGTGATCTTTCAGTTTTTTATTGTTTTATACATTTGCAAAAATTTCTAAAACCTGTTTTTGCTTTGTCATTATGGGGTATTGTGTGTAGATTGATGGGGGGGAAAGCTGTTTAGAATAAGGATGTAACGTAACAAAATGTGGCAAAAGTCAAGAGGTCTGAATACTTTGCGAACGCACTGAATATCCACCCAGGAAGGGTAGGACTAGAGAGAGAACAGAGAAAATGTCAAATTAAATTTTTGGTTTATTGACTGAGGGCTGACTATCAGTCAGTTTGGGCCATTGTGAGTGTGAGTGGCTGGACAGGAGAGGAGAGAGGGTTGGTTGGATGGATGGCTCTCAGAGGGTCAGCCCCAAAGCCCTGACCCCAGGAGGATTTGATGCCATTTTCCCACGCAGGGAGCCGACCTGAGAGGAGCTTGTTAACAACATCTGCCCCAGTTCAGAAAGATTAACCCCCACCACATTGCCCCAACCCCCACACCTCCGCACACATACACACACAGACTGACACACGCAAACACACTCCTCTGCTGGCTGTCAGTCTTGCCGGACCCACACGAGTGTCACTACTCCGGACAGGCCTGCCCCAAGCTGGACATACAGGGCGCTCCAGGCCAGGCCAGCTGAGATCAGAGGGAAGGGCCTCCTGGAGATCCCAGCCATAGCAGATCAATGCCAATACATCCTAAGTCTGCTTCTGAACTGGAATGGAGCCTGATAGACAGACTAAGTCTAACATCTCCGATTAGCAGCACAACTTACACTCAACTTAACGACTTGATTAGTGTAGTGTTAGCTAGCTAGATAGTTGTCTTTGCTGTCTTCGTATCCAAGATAATTGTGTAGTTTAGAGTGTGTAGTTTTAGAGTGATTATCTTAATTTACCGAGGTTAGCTAGCCAGCTATTCGTCGTCCTTAACGTAACAGAACTTCCGCACTCAACAATCCGGTCGCATTTCGCTTCGCTCCACAGGTAGTATCACATTTTTCATTTCATTACAGTACAACGGCTTGATTTGTTTGATCGTAGCTAGCTACATAGCTAGCTACATAGCCGTCTTTGTATCAAAGATAATTGTGTAGTCTTGAGCGATTTCCTAGGTTAGCTAGCCAGCTATTGTCGTTCTTTTAACGCAACGTAACGTAAATCAACACTGCTAGCTAGCCAGCTAGCCCCGAATAGCAGCACAGTAGAAACCATTACACTCTACAGAACGACTTGATTAGTGTAGTGTCAACAACGCAGACACTGCCAGCTAGCCTACATAGTCAACAACGCAGCCTCTGCCAGCTAGCCTACTTCAGCAGTACTGTATCATTTTAGTCAATAAGATTCTTGCTACGTAAGCTTAACTTTCTGAACACTCGAGACGTGTAGTCCACTTGTCATTCCAATCTCCTTTGCATTAGCGTAGCCTCTGGTGTAGCCTGTCAACTATGTGTCTGTCTATCCCTGTTCTCTCCTCTCTGCACAGACCATACAAACGCTCCACACCGCGTGGCCGCGGCCACCCTAATCTGGTGGTCCCAGCGCGCACGACCCACGTGGAGTTCCAGGTCTCCGGTAGCCTCTGGAACTGCCGATCTGCGGCCAACAAGGCAGAGTTCATCTCAGCCTATGCCTCCCTCCAGTCCCTCGACTTCTTGGCACTGACGGAAACATGGATCACCACAGACAACACTGCTACTCCTACTGCTCTCTCTTCGTCTGCCCACGTGTTCTCGCACACCCCGAGAGCTTCTGGTCAGCGGGGTGGTGGCACCGGGATCCTCATCTCTCCCAAATGGTCATTCTCTCTTTCTCCCCTTACCCATCTGTCTATCGCCTCCTTTGAATTCCATGCTGTCACAGTTACCAGCCCTTTCAAGCTTAACATCCTTATCATTTATCGCCCTCCAGGTTCCCTCGGAGAGTTCATCAATGAGCTTGATGCCTTGATAAGCTCCTTTCCTGAGGACGGCTCACCTCTCACAGTTCTGGGCGACTTTAACCTCCCCACGTCTACCTTTGACTCATTCCTCTCTGCCTCCTTCTTTCCACTCCTCTCCTCTTTTGACCTCACCCTCTCACCTTCCCCCTACTCACAAGGCAGGAAATACGCTCGACCTCATCTTTACTAGATGCTGTTCTTCCACTAACCTCATTGCAACTCCCCTCCAAGTCTCCGACCACTACCTTGTATCCTTCTCCCTCTCGCTCTCATCCAACACTTCCCACACTGCCCCTACTCGGATGGTATCGTGCCGTCCCAACCTTCGCTCTCTCTCCCCGCTACTCTCTCCTCTTCCATCCTATCATCTCTTCCCTCTGCTCAAACCTTCTCCAACCTATCTCCTGATTCTGCCTCCTCAACCCTCCTCTCCTCCCTTTCTGCATCCTTTGACTCTCTATGTCCCCTATCCTCCAGGCCGGCTCGGTCCTCCCTCCCGCTCCTTGGCTCAACGACTCATTGCGAGCTCACAGAACAGGGCTCCGGGCAGCCGAGCGGAAATGGAGGAAAACTCGCCTCCCCTGCGGACCTGACATCCTTTCACTCCCTCCTCTCTACATTTTCCTCTTCTCTCTCTGCTGCTAAAGCCACTTTCTACCACTCTAAATTCCAAGCATCTGCCTCTAACCCTAGGAAGCTCTTTGCAACCTTCTCCTCCCTCCTGAATCCTCCTCCCCCTCCCCCTCCTCCCTCTCTGCAGATGACTTCGTCAACCATTTTGAAAAGAAGGTCGACGACATCCGATCCTCGTTTGCTAAGTCAAACGACACCGCTGGTTCTGCTCACACTGCCCTACCCTGTGTTCTGACCTTTTTCTCCCCTCTCTCTCCAGATGAAATCTCGCGTCTTGTGACGGCCGGCCGCCCAACAACCTGCCCGCTTGACCCTATCCCCTCCTCTCTTCTCCAGACCATTTCCGGAGACCTTCTCCCTTACCTCACCTCGCTCATCAACTCATCCCTGACCGCTGGCTACGTCCCTTCCGTCTTCAAGAGAGCGAGAGTTGCACCCCTTCTGAAAAAACCTACACTCGATCCCTCCGATGTCAACAACTACAGACCAGTATCCCTTCTTTCTTTTCTCTCCAAAACTCTTGAACGTGCCGTCCTTGGCCAGCTCTCCCGCTATCTCTCTCAGAATGATCTTCTTGATCCAAATCAGTCAGGTTTCAAGACTAGTCATTCAACTGAGACTGCTCTTCTCTGTATCACGGAGGCGCTCCGCACTGCTAAAGCTAACTCTCTCTCCTCTGCTCTCATCCTTCTAGACCTATCGGCTGCCTTCGATACTGTGAACCATCAGATCCTCCTCTCCACCCTCTCCGAGTTGGGCATCTCCGGCGCGGCCCACGCTTGGATTGCGTCCTACCTGACAGGTCGCTCCTACCAGGTGGCGTGGCGAGAATCCGTCTCCACACCACGTGCTCTCACCACTGGTGTCCCCAGGGCTCTGTTCTAGGCCCTCTCCTATTCTCGCTATACACCAAGTCACTTGGCTCTGTCATAACCTCACATGGTCTCTCCTATCATTGCTATGCAGACGACACACAATTAATCTTCTCCTTTCCCCCTTCTGATGATCAGGTGGCGAATCGCATCTCTGCATGTCTGGCAGACATATCAGTGTGGATGACGGATCACCACCTCAAGCTGAACCTCGGCAAGACGGAGCTGCTCTTCCTCCCGGGAAGGACTGCCCGTTCCATGATCTCGCCATCACGGTTGACAACTCCATTGTGTCCTCCTCCCAGAGCGCTAAGAACCTTGGCGTGATCCTGGACAACACCCTGTCGTTCTCAACTAACATCAAGGCGGTGGCCCGTTCCTGTAGGTTCATGCTCTACAACATCCGCAGAGTACGACCCTGCCTCACACAGGAAGCGGCGCAGGTCCGAATCCAGGCACTCGTCATCTCCCGTCTGGATTACTGCAACTCGCTGTTGGCTGGGCTCCCTGCCTGTGCCATTAAACCCCTACAACTCATCCAGAACGCCGCAGCCCGTCTGGTGTTCAACCTTCCCAAGTTCTCTCACGTCACCCCGCTCCTCCGCTCTCTCCACTGGCTTCCAGTTGAAGCTCGCATCTGCTACAAGACCATGGTGCTTGCCTACGGAGCTGTGAGGGGAACGGCACCTCAGTACCTCCAGGCTCTGATCAGGCCCTACACCCAAACAAGGGCACTGCGTTCATCCACCTCTGGCCTGCTCGCCTCCCTACCACTGAGGATGTACAGTTCCCGCTCAGCCCAGTCAAAACTGTTCGCTGCTCTGGCCCCCCAATGGTGGAACAAACTCCCTCACGACGCCAGGACAGCGGAGTCAATCACCACCTTCCGGAGACACCTGAAACCCCACCTCTTTAAGGAATAAATAGGATAAAGTAATCCCTCTCACCCCCCTTAAAAGATTTAGATGCACTACTGTTCCACTGGATGTCATAAGGTGAATGCACCAATTTGTAAGTCGCTCTGGATAAGAGCGTCTGCTAAATGACTTAAATGTAATGTAAATGTAAATCTCATTTGAGTTTCTGTCTCACTGCAACTGTCACCTACACTATATGGCACAAATCAGTCTTAACCCATTTTCCATGTTGGATGACGCACGTAGTGACTGTTTGAAGAGTAAGAGCTTGATTTAAGTATGTAAAAGTGTGTTCATTTTTGGAACAAGGTGTGTCCTGATATAGACTTGCTGAGCAGGTTCAGGCCACATAGTAGGCGTGTGATGTCACCAACATCAGTCAGTGGGCCTGTCACAGACTTTAAGAATTACTTTTCCATTTATGACATTGATGTAGATGGAACCCTCTAAAACACCTACTCATATTCCCTCACAACACCTAGTTAACATACTAGGACACCCATATAAGTGTGTCATGACTTGTCACAACTGAATGAAAAGACAACAGGAAAAACTGATAGAAATTCAAATTTGACACTGAAGCTCTGTAATACAAACATGTAATACAGGTACGTAAATGGAAGAGAATAAAAAAAATGCCCAGAAAAAAAATGATATCAAGCATGACGACACACACGCAAACAGTTAAACACGCATTAACACAAACCATCACAAGCACCACACAGCAGCAAATAGAATCCTCTGGGAATCCGCTGAATCCGTGTTCTACAGGGTATAATTAGGTTCGTTTTGGAGAGGGGGGTTAAACAAACAGGCCCAGTGAGGTCATAGGCAGATGGAAGTGGGGATATGCCCGCACTTGCTGAGTGTGCACAGGGCTCCACATGACAGGCCCTGAGAGAGGCCCTGTGGGCGATCAGCGGGCAGGGGGGTGTGGGGGTGCTGACGGTGGCCAACAGCACACCAACAATGTTCTCACTGCCAGAACATTCACACCCAATCAATAGATCAGGGTTTGACTACTTACTGTACAGTTTACGTTTTTCCAAGATCTCATTTCAGAACTAAATCAGGATTAGCCATGTTATAAGTGTCCTCGGGGAAAACAATACGGATAATAGTGTGGCTACTTGGCTACATGTACTGTATACGGTTTTCAAAGAACTCAGATGGGAAAACAATGCATTACACCCAAATGCACCAGAAAAACCTTGATAACTCTTACATCAAATGCAGCAGTAGAACTTTGATAACTCTTGCATCATGTTTCCTGTAGGGCATTGCTAACCAAATGGAAAAGTACCATAGAACTGAACCCTCCCCGGTTATCAAACAAACTATGAGGGCTGGAAGCCGCTCCGCTCGGGGATCACATACCAACTGACTGATCTAGCACATTTTGACAGATGGCACAGAACCACCATTCTCTCTGACTCCGGCTCAGTGCAAACACCTCTGACATGGCCGACCGGGGAGGGAAAAGCTGCTTAATTGCAAAAAAATGACTTGGAGAGGGTGATTAGCTGACGGGCGGCCGCTGGCGCACTAGAGTGATTTAAGACCCTTTCAGTGAATGCAGGGAGGTCTGGATAATCTTTCCCTCCACAAAGGTGTGTGGGGCTAATCCAGGCCGCTTTGCTGAGCTGTGGATGAAATCCCACAGGGAGTGTGGGAAGGCCAGCGGGACAGCCAACGCTCCAGCCATCTTGGTGTCCAGGGTGGCCTATCCCAGGGTGCTTTGCACCAGTATAGACCTGCCTGCTTGCTCCATACCTCTGCTGTAACGGTGTTGGACAGAAGGAGTGTACTGGGATGCCAAGAAACATGGTCTCAGATTGTTGTGTGTGTGTGTGTGTGTGTGTGTGTGTGTGTGTGTGTGTGTGTGTGTGTGTGTGTGTGTGTGTGTGTGTGTGTGTGTGTGTGTGTGTGTGTGTGTGTGTGTGTGTGTGTGTGTGTGTGTGTGTGTGTGTGTGTGTGTGTGTGTGTTTTATAAGGAGTAAGGAATTACATCCAAATGGACTCAATCCCTTCTTTAAGTATCTTACTTCCTAACAGCAGCAATAACTAAGCAGAAACCTGACGGAAACCTTTTCTGTGTATGAGTCGGTTTCATATTCAAGCGTTTTATTCAGTTTGTCAAGTCACATTCAAAACAAGGATGACTAATTAAATTACATAATATTTAAATGATTTAATCTAATACTTTTCAGGTTTTGAATATTCTGACAAAAAAAATATTATAAAAAGAATTGTGTCTGGAAATTAATTATTTAAAAAAGCTTAATGAAGATTATACTTTGTCAATAAAATGTGTAGACCTATGAATTCCTACATGAATTGTATGTTTTCTTGTTAATTCATTTATTCGAAACATATTGACTAATATATGCATATTCACACTCATTATCCAACCAATTGAACATGTTGGTGATAAACCGTGTGCAACAAAGGAATGGGTTTACAGGTATAGGCCTATATCCACATTTGTATCTGCTACTATTGTAGGGGAGAGTGGGGTAAGTTGAGCCAAAGGGGTCAATTGAGCCCCCCTTGTTACTTGGAAACCATACAGGAAGTTAATCATGTGACCAAATATTTAGGAAGAAGTCATCATTCTATGAAGTCTGAAGGAAGAAACCACATGGAAAAAGTTGATAAGAAACTTAAGTTAAACTATTGATTAAAGCGGTCCAATAGGCCTAGAAGTAAGAAGTTAAATTCAGGAGAGAGTAGATTAAACAATTTCCCTTCTCAGATTAGTATGGAAAAATATCAGCAATAACTTGGAATGGTTAGACATACTTTTTATAGGCCCATTATCTTTTACATTGAGATATTTAAAAGGTGCAGCGTTGTTTTCCTATGTCCCAACAAAATTGTACAAGTCATTAGGCTAGGCATTGATACCCCTTGTTTAGGAATAGGGCTACATATTCATGGAGTCAAAAATGTACTCTGCAACCAAAATTAATTAAAATAGGCCTGTATTTCAATAATTGGAAGAGATTAGGCTAGTCATTAAATTTAACAGAATTATCCAAAATATTGGGCTTACACGCTACTTTAGACCTAGATTTCACATTTTGTTTTACAGTAGGCCTATTTGCGGAAAACTTGAGTTATAGACCGCGTTCATCCAGCATGTTTGAGTGTATTAGTCACACCCATCGTCTAAGATAAATCACTCGCTGTTCAATGTTATTGCTCATTTCATTCTGTGAGGCGGCATCTCCGAGGATACCTGACAGAGTTCACCCATCAAACTCACGTCATATCCCCTATAGACAAGTACAACACAGGTGGCGCATACCCCCACACAATCACCAAAAAAAACATAGGAGTCGGTAATCTTGTTTCGTACAAATTTATTCATCATTTAAAGAATAGAGGATGGTCTTAAAGTAGAAACGTCAGTTTTAAATAAAACCTCTTGGCCCATGATATGGGTTAACCTGACACTGTCAAAACATCACAGAAAGGGAAATTGTCACAAAACAAAAAAAATGGAACATGACGTAAGCCTACAGAGGGTTCACAAGCTTAAAAAACAACGTACTATAAATAAACTTGCGCTTGCGACCCGCACAGTCTTACATTAAAACCTAGGTCATAAAGAAAAAGACTACAAAGATTGACATAGCCGACACAAACGGATATTCTACAAATTAAGTGTAAACATTTATGATCCAACTCTCCATCCAGCTTTTCTGAAATACAATGGCGTCTTCATGAGGCCATATGCCTTTTTCATAGAGAAAAAAAAATGGCATTAAAATATAGAAGTCCATTTCTCCTACAGAATTTGATTGCGTATACTCATGATAAAAGACTCTTTGCAATGCAATTTACTCTGGTGGGCTCAACATTCAACTTCAGTCCAGGATATGTAGATTTAAAAATGCTTTTAACATGGACAACTCATTGAGATAAAAATACAATTTCATTGTTTTAAACAAAACTACTGAACGTCGACACTTTTTAGCAATCAAAATGTTCAAGTATCCGAAGTACTTTAAGTTTAGTCATTTTTTCAAATGTGGGTTAGGGGTAGCGTTCCGTTCACGCCAGTCCCCGCGGTCTGATAGTGCGGATGTACACTGTGTAACCGACTGGTCTGAAGGGAAGAGTGATCCGCGCCGTCTCCACCCGGAGGCAGGTACATGCTGATCATATCCCTCAGATCCCCCAAACACGCTCTCTGGGAGTGGGAGGTAATCGCCGGTGGAGGTGAGCTCGGCTCGGTCTTGCACACGGATGCCATGGAGCCCAAGCCCATGGCGTTGGAGGTCTGCTGCGTGTATGCTGGGGACATGCTGTACGTGGACGCTGCGTTCATGTAGGTCTGCGCCGAGGACATCATGGGGTACTGGAGCCCTGCCATCTCATACCGGTGCATCTGCTGGATCTGAGGGCTGTTCATGCTGTGATGCGGAGGGTAGGCCAACTGGTCCTGCATGAGGGAGTACGCACTGTTTGTCCAGCCATTCATGTGTGCATAACTGTCCATCCGCTGTCCCACCGAGACGCCGTTGTTAACAGCGTTGGCACCTGGCGCTAGAAGTCCTCCTGGCAAAGAATACTTGTCTTTCTTGAGCAGGGTTTTGGTCTTCCTGCGGGGACGGTATTTGTAATCCGGATGCTCCTTCATGTGCATGGCGCGCAGACGCTTGGCCTCGTCGATGAAGGGTCTCTTCTCTGCGTCAGTCAAAAGTTTCCAGTCTGCACCGAGCCGCTTGCTGATCTCAGAGTTGTGCATTTTAGGGTTCTCTTGTGCCATCTTTCTCCGCTGTCCACGGGACCACACCATGAAAGCGTTCATAGGCCTCTTCACCCGGTCCTGGTCGTTGGCACTGTTGTTCTTGTTGCCCGCAGCGGAGCCCGAATTGGACTGCGGGAGCGGGCTCTTGATCTCGGTTTCCATCATGTTATACATTCAAACGGCTTTTAAATGTAAACTCTCAGGCGCGGAAAATGTATAACAAAATGCCCTCAGACTAAAAGAGAGGTAGAAATAGTACTGACCACCAGTCTCATGTGAGGAAAAAAAGTTGTCAAAAGAAGCTTAGGTATTGCTAGTTTGCCAGGTGCTTCCAATGTCTCACTTCTCGTCAGCAAGCTCTGTTCACCACGGCTCTAAAACAGAACTCTGCAAACTTGTCCGCCAACCTCAGCTGTTATTAGTGCCTGGGCCATGTGATTTGGATTGACAGTGTAACAATGAGTGGCTCTCGACCAATCACAGCGCTCTGTTTTGGGCTGAGTTGGAGAGAGATATGTTCAACTTTATACATAAATAACACGTTATAAGGCAGTTAAATTATATTTTAGTTCATCTAAGTAATTAAAGCGTACTCTAAATGTATATCTGTATTTTGACATGTTAAAATGTAGGTTACATGCACGAAACGTTGTAGAATATGTCTGAATCCGGAGTGAAACAAACGGAATTTTAGCCTGTAACGTTTTAAAATAAAACGAAAACATTTGATGGAACGGATCTCCTCGACAATTTAAATTGATCATCAAATATATTAGCCTAATAGTTCAATATATAGGTTGGAGTTTGTAAATGGTATAGATTTGTAAGTGCCTTACAATTTTACACGTAACACTTGCGTATAAAACTATTATAAATTAATTCTGGCAAACCCTTTCTATATATAGAGCAAGTGCGCCAGGCGTAATTTCTTAATTTGTAAACGGTCTTGGTAAAGAATAAGGTGGAAATCAAATAATCCCATTCAAGTGGCGACATGGAGGCGGGGTTCCAAAAGGCCTAAATGAGTGCAAGGCAAATATCGAGGCAGAAAAGTGGTATTCTCTCCCTTCATTCATGAATTCTCTCACGTCCTTTAAATATCAAGATAATACTATTGTGCTGGACTGGCATCTATAGGATTTGAGGTTATCGTGCTCCCTCATACGGAAGGGTTTGTGTCAATACCATTTCAATTACAGCCAATTTCAGACGCCAATCTGTTAAAAAAAAGGCCTATTGAAAATTTGTCTGATTATCATTTTCAAAGTGGAGATTTGTCATGAATTTAATTAGAATTAATTTATTAAATTGTTAATATGTTGACAAATTCTGATGAATCCAAAAAGCATCAACTTGAACATTTTTGGAAATATAAATAAATATAAATGTGGGTTAATTGGAATACACTGCAAATGTGCGTAATTGTCACAATTAGACTGGATTAAAATGTCCGTTTACCGTGTCCGTTTATATTTGCAAGTGCGACTTCACTTGCTATTTCTCCACTAGTTTTGGTTTATCTCAGTAGCCAGTTCTAAAAACAGCCAACATTGGGACTGGCACACCAGCGAAAGACAAAACCATGATACATCAACGACCTCTTGTGGAGAGAGGACTGCCTACAGCTCGAACAAATTATTTTGAATGGTTGATGGTGATCTGAGAATTTATATTCCGATTTTCCTTGTGGTAAAAATCGACAGCTCGTGTGCGTAAAACGTTTTCGCTCTGTAGTGCTAATGGTTATTAAAATAGTCACCGCGTATAGTCACTGATTTACATGTGTTGCTTTACAAACGACCCGAAACACCGCTCCTGTTGAGCAGCTTAAACCGATATGACATTCTCTTGCAGCCCTCAGGCAAACTTTACACCTGCTAATGACTACAAGCCTTTGCCAGTCGAAAACGTCCTCAATTAACACCTCCGCCACTCAACATTGAGTACCACAGAGTATCTGTGAGCAATCTAGGGTTTCAAATATTAATGAAAAGGAATTCTCCACACTAAAGACTTCACGATTTCACCTAAAGAAGTTCAAAATCTCAATTTACATCTAACATATTGGAGTTGTGTAAGCATATATATGCTTATGAATTGGATTTCAAAATCGAAAACATTAAATATTGTAACCTTTTTTCAACAATTATTATCAAGGCTTGAAAATACACAGGCCTGACATTAAATAATGTATCCATAAGGCCTACCACATAATAACAACTTGATCTAATACCTTTGACGATGGCGAACATTGAAAATGTGTCTATAGGGGATATAAATGTACTCGTCCGTCAGAGAACGAGTACATTTCATTTAGTTGAAGACAAAATAAATGAATAGCCATAGAAACGCAGTTCTACACTTGCTATCCAACTCATAGATCAAAATATTGATTTGCCTAGACGTTAAATCAATTGAGAGCAGACGTCACCCCGCGCATTTCAGTGAAAAGCTGTGTTGATTGGTCCGCCATTAACAGAGCACATGACACGTCGCTGAACCTCTGTACTTGAGTTAACCGATCTAATTCTCAGAAACCAATCATTTGTTTATCTGGGAAGATTCAAAAACGGATCCGCTTGTAATCGTTTTATGGAAATCGACCAGACAGCGGGAAAAGAAAAACTCGGGGCTCAGTAAGGAGGACCTATGATGTGTACCTAATTTCCTAATTAAGGACAGCGGAGGGCGAGGAGAACCACCAGCAAAGCCTGGCAGTGTTCGGCCTCAGCGAGTTCCATGCCCCTCAGGCCCCAGAGCGTCACGGCTTTCAGAATCACACTGTTGAACATTCACAAATGTACTCCAAATACTTTCAAGTATGCAGAGTAATGTGCAACGATTATGCAAACAATAGTAGCCATATCTGATAGTTTATTTCTGAACAGGACCTTCATTTTAATTTGATCAACTTGTCATGCATCACCAATAGATGCAGAAATTGAGTGGCAAATAAAAAAGACTATTTTTATAAAAGTGTCTTCAATATAGTATATCATCCAAGACACACACAGGTATTTTCTGTGAAATATCCAACTAAAGCCTCGTTCGATAACCTGCCCCAGCACCAACAGAAGCCCTGTCATCAACAATTGGCCAATAGCTCCCATTCATTGACAAGAACAGGCCAACCAAGCCTGTTTTTTTATAGTCCAATTTATACAAAAATATATTTTTAAATAAAAATGTATTGGGTAAAAGCATATTCCCCAGATGGTGAATTCAGGATAAAACACTATAGCCTACACTAATACATTTGCAACCCTAAATGTTGTATAATCTCTATTCCAGTGATTATCTAAATCTGGTTAATGAGCAGTAAATAAACAATATCAAAATGGAGGAAAGCCCCGCTATCGCATATCCGCACAATATGATAAGGGGGTAGATATACTAAATAGTATATAATGAACAACGCTATTTGCGCAGAGCTTTAGGCTAATTCAAATTCATTCTACTTCGGTCTAATTGACACAAAAGCTGCATTAATTCCCCCATTGAAAGGAGACGCAGTTCCCTATGCAAGCTTAGCGTAACTGACTGAATAAAGCTTTTGGTCAGAGAAATTGAGTTCAGGACGGACAATGTGCTGGCGCGGAGCTGCAAGGCGCATGAAAAACATAATATCCCCACTGAAATAAATATATTAGACATGGCCGTTTATGCGTTTATCATTTTTAAATAAAGACTTTTGGCTGATTTAAACCCCCCAAATTGAATAGAGAGGTGTATGTGTGCTATTTAACTAGCCTTATCAATATCACTGTAAATAAGTCATTGTGGTGCTTTTAGGTGCTGGCTATAAGGGTTTGTTGCTTGGCATACAATGAAAGAGAAAATAACTGTGTTATAAATGTGAAACTGATTCGCCAGTTCTCTATTTAATCCATAAGGGAAAACTCTACATTTGGCCTGGGAAAATATGGATATCCCCTCAAACGGACTATAAACCATTGCATTAGATGTCCATTTAAACCCCACGGCCTCTGGAATCAATAACTTTTTTTTGTTTCAGCTCAGTGACTGCGGACAAGGCCTTTGAGAAACAGTAATTAATAAAGAATGGGTTTTCAATTACAACCACAATAGAGACTGTCTCATTAAGATTTGCATGATTTTTGGACCAGGAATGCAAATGAAGATGCAATTTACGTACGGTCTGCTGTTCCCATTGTGCCAGTGTGAACGGCTGCGTCCTAAAATAATATGCATGGGTCACTTCAAGGAAGGGCAGTACAGTGGGATTATTACCCTCGTTTATTGTAAAAGTCATAACATTTGAACGAAGTCATGCTCCTGTAGATGTTTAGTGTTATTAACCGCATGCGTTGCTGCATATAGGCTACATTTTCATGTGTTTGATGTCTGGATGTAATGCAGGGTCATTTTAGCTTCTAATCACATTTCACCAGACATTACATAATGTGCCTATTGCATTGACAAAATGACCACAACTTTGAATCCCCCAAATGAAAGATTTCTACAAAGTTAAATAACCAGGATACACACTCCCTATGTCTATGAATAAAACTAAAGGGCGTACATTATTGTTCATTAATTTATAACTGAATGTTCATTTACATTTAGCCGGCTGAGTTTTTCTCATTTCCATATTTTTGTACAGTATGTTTTCAGTCTGCTGTCTGTAGACCCTTTAAAAATGGCATAATGTGCCATGCATAATGTGCCATGCATAATAGTCGATGGAACACCAAAGGTTATCACGAACTGTGTGCAGACAATATTCTTCAATTGTGCGTATAATTTTTTTACTAACGAGCAACAGCATCACTGCAGCAGACGAGAATTACTGTCTGTTTATTAATCCTAACGATATCACATCAGTTTGCATCATGTGCGCGGCAACTTCTACGTCACTGTTGTAGCCAAGCATATCAAGCAGTAGCCGACAGTGAGCAGCCGTGATTCATTTGTGCACGGTTCATTTAGCTGGCATCTTTAAGCATTTATCTGTCACATTAGCAACATTTCGAAAAACAGTCTATGTCAAGGATTGTATGCCATCTATAAATACATATTTGGGAAATATGTGAGGGTCAATTTCCAAAAGAAAACAAAAGACTGTGTTCTCTCTCTCCCTCTAAAACAATATAATGCCCAAATTTTGTTAACACATTGCAGAGAACAGACAGATGGAACAACTCCTCAACATTTGGTCTCTCCATAGGCTAAAGATACAAGAGATGCCTGTATGTATAGCATCACTGCTCCCAATGCATCACATAGTGGGTGTAAATGAGGGCTGGGGGAAGTGGGTTTCATGACTAAACAAGCTGTGTGATTGTGAACCAGAGGATGAGAGGCAGTGTGTGACTGTTAGGCCATCATGTCATTGAAAGCCATGTCCATGACCCAGTCAGTCATTAGCTGGAGGGACTGTTCGTGACACCTTCAAAAATAAACAAAACCAACACTCAGAACATTACTAACTTCCCCTTTTCACAGAGGGCCAATGACCTTTAGTGGTGTTTCATATGTCTGTTGGAGCTAATGGAGAGAGGTGCATTTTTTTCACTGCTGCAGAAGAGTCACTTGTTGTGTTTTCATTGCACCGGTGAGGCTCAGCTCTGAGGCATTATATTATGTCCAAATTGCACCTTGGGTAGTGGGTACGGCCCAGTGCATCACTGGGTCCAAGCTTCCTGCCATCCAGGACCTCTAGAGGAAAGGAAGACTCCAGCCACCCTAGACTGTTCTCTGCTACTGCACGGCAAGTGGTACCGGAGCGTCAAATCTAGGTACAAGAGGCTTCTTAACAGCTTCTACCCCCGAGCCATAAGCCTGCTGAACAGCTAATCAAATGGCTACCTGGACAATTTGCAATGACCCCCCCCCCCCCCCTTTTTTTACACTGCTGCTATTCACTGTTTATTTTCTATGCATAGTCACTTTACCCCTACCTACATGAACATATTACCCAAATTACCTCAACTAACCTGTACCCTCTGTATATAGCCTCGTTATTATTTTATTGTTGCCCTTTAATTTTTAAAATTTTAGTTTATTTAGTAAATAGTTTTCTTAACTCCTATTTTTCTTAACTGCATTGTTGGTTAAGGGCTTGGAAGTAAGCGTTCCACGGTAAGCTCTACACCTGTTGCATTCGGCGCATGTGACAAATAAAATGTGATTTGATTTTGTTGGGCCCCTGGAATGTAACCCTCTCAATTGAGCTGGGATGCAAAGACAACATGCAACATGTTATGTCCCTCCTGTAGCGGTCTGTGAGGAATGCCTGAAATGGAGGCTTGTTTTTTTCCCCAGCAGCCCAAGCATGTCTTTGCTCATTGTGTTCCAGTGTGAGCAGGGCCGGGCCACGGCTGCTGGCACACACAGTCCCTGGTGTAATCTCTTTAACCCACCACTGTCATCAGCAGACAAGGCGTGACCACCCAGCACTCTCTCTGCTCCATCTCAATTAGCCAATAGAGTGTCCTGAGGCTAGCCACTTCTGGGTTTATGTGTCTTACTTGTTGTCGTATTCGTGGCTGCATACATAAATACATTTTCTCAGGCACACCCACAGACTCACTTACTCACCTATACACGTGTGACACGCACGCACACCTGCACTGAGGAACTACAACTCACTTCACCTTTGAGCTTCAACTCTCAGGTCTAAATGGACTGTAGCAATAGCTTCTTCTTCTCCGGAAAAGGTTATTTCAAATGAATATCCTGAACACTAAAGTGTAATGGGTTGTTTACTTGTGTTTTAGAATAAATAAGTTGAATAGACTGAGTTTAGGAAATAATTTAGTCATTCCTGAAGGACTTCTTAAAGGTCCAATGCAGCTGTTTTTACCTCAATATCATTTCTGGGTAACAATTAAGTACCTTACTGTTAAATGTTTAAAAAGGGTCCAAAACTAAAATGGCCTCTTAGCAAAGGGACATTTCTCAAGCAAGAATTTTGCTAGAACTGCCTGGGAGTGGTTTGTGTGGGGAGGGGGTAACTGAAAATGAGCTTTTATTGGGAAAGAGGTTTGGAACTCTCCTTCTTATTGGTCTGTTAACTAATTTACCGCATGGTGATGTCACCATAGAAGGCAAAACACCATCCCACCAAAACAGGCTGAAATTTCAGGCAGTCTTTTCACACATATCTTAAACTAAAAAGGGCATTATTATAATTTTCACAATTTCACAGCCTTATTCCAACCTCATAGTGTGGAAATATATATAAAACATAGGTAATCACGTTTTTGACTGCACTGGGCCTTTAAGCAAAATATGCATTTCATATAAGGGTTATTAACCAATGAAACTCAAAGTTATAATTAACATATGTCACACAAAAAGGGCATTAGGGAAGAAGCATTTAAAATGAACATACCATTTCTTTTTTCTCCCTGGAGGTCATATTAAAACAATAATCCCTTATTTTTAGTATGGATGATTTAAAAAAACAGCCATAAGAACACATTTGGTATATGGTACATTAAATGAAGAATTACCTTACATTATAAGATCACGACCATTGAAAGCTAATTTCGATTAAGTTTTAATTAAGCAGAACGTTTCTATAAATATGCTCATTGCTTCTGAGCTAGTGAGTCAAGCCGGGGGTTCTAACAACCCATTGTTTCAGAATGAGGACCTAACATGACTACTTCCACGTTTGTTCAGAGCAGATTCTGTAGTTGACAATTTCATCAATTGAAAAAAACCCTTTAGATTATAACCTGTTGTAATCTCTGTCATCTCAGTTGACCCTATGGGCAAATCATATCCAGCCATCTCTTCTCTGGACGAACTGTAGCCCTGTATCTGTGGTGGTCTATTAGTCTTGTGGATGCCTTCACTATATGTGTAATGTGGCGAATACTATGCAGTCAGCACAAAAGATGTGTGCTGAGACGGAGGGGTAAGTATAGTCAGAGCCATAGAGAGTGTATATGACTCTGGGTAAGGTATGCTTAATGGCATTGTTCTAACCTAGGCTGCTGGCTTTATAACACAATACCCTGTCTGTCTGCAGGCTGATGATGCCTCCTTGTTTAGTGATGTTGCCACCTGTAAAACACATTTTATGAACCACCTCTGTCAACTCTGCATTATCGTTTTAAAGACTCTTATTGCCTGCTTCATGGTTAATTACAGCACTCATTATTTCCCATGTATCTTTTGAATCATTGGCATGTTCTACAGTTCTCCCAAAACAATAGAAACTTTCTCCTTTATTGTTTCGGAGAAAGTGCTGAATCGTCACTTTCTTGCTTCGCGTCGTGCCCCAGCACGTGGCTGCTTTTTGTTTTAGCCATAATTGAGATACCACTAATCTAGCCCCTTAAAAAAAAAAGAAACAGTCTCTTTGTCAAGCCTTCATTAGTTTAAGATAATATTGTGAGAATGCAAAATTAATTTGCAGAGTGTATCTTCAATTAATTAAATAAACCCAATGTTGTAATATGATTAATACCATGAAGTTGTTATCTGTATTTCCCCCCCAAATAAATGTGGAATAGGAGGAATACCTTGTGCATTAATTGCAGAAATGGATGCTTTTACAGTAGCCAAAGGTGGCTGAGGTAATTACAAAATGTAATTGAACAAATCTTTAAGAGAGAAACAAACAAGAATAAATTGATATATTAATCATTAGCGTCATTATGCCTAATCTATGCATAATTTGGGTGAAAATGACAAATCTCTGTTGCACGCCAAGCATTTGATAATGGAGATAGTGACCATACATTTTGTCTCAGTCATGGTCTCATTAAAAAAGGGCACAATTTAATTAAGAGTTAGCCATCGCCCTCCAAATACATTAATTACCTTGAGCGTGACGAGATGATTTTGGGGGATTACTGATGATTTCATTACAGCCATTGTTCTGTGCGGAGCCCAAAGTAAGGTGTGGAAGTGGGCGTGTTGACAAGATAATGGATGGGCTGGCCTCAGAAGAGGGTGCTGCTGGTGGTCACCTTGTCTGTGGTAAGGAGGGATGAGCTTAGCTCAATTTGAGAGGTGAAACAGAGGATTGTTCTCCCTGCTGGACCTCCAGAGGTAGCAACATATCAACTCACAACTTAACCAGGGTCTATTTAAGCAATAAAGCCAGAGGCGTTGTGCTACATGGCCAATATACCACGGCTAAGGGCTGTTCTTAAGCACGACACAATGTGGAGTGCCTGGATACAGCCCTTAGCCATGGTATATTGGCCATGCAGTGCATTCGGGAACTATTCAGATTTAGGTTACAGTCTTATTCTAAAATTGATTAAAATGTTTGCTTTTCCCTCATCAATGTATGCACAATACCCCATAATCACAAAGCAAAAACTGTTTTTTCAAATTTTTGCAAATGTATTAAAAATAAAAAACTGAAATGTGACATTTACATAAGTATTCAGACCCTTTTACTCAGTACTTTGTTGAAGCACCTTTGACAGCGATTACAGCCTCAAGTTTTCTTGAGTGAGAAGCTTACAAGCTTGGTACACCTGTATTTGGGGAGTTTCTCCCATTCTTCTCTGCAGATCCTCTCAAACTCTGTCAGGTTGGATGGGGAGCACTGCTGCAAAGTTATTTTCAGGTCTCTCCAGAGATGTTCGATCGTGGTTCAAGGACATTCAGAGACTTGTCCCAAAGCCACTCCTGCTTTGTCTTGGCTGTGTGCTTAGGGTCGTTGTCCTGTTGGAAGGTGAACCTGAGGTCTGAGGTCCTGAGCGCTCTGGAGCAGAGTTTCATCAAGGATCTCTCTGTACTTTGCTCATTTAATCTTTGCCATCAATCCTGACTAGTCTCCCAGTCCTTGCCGCTGAAAAACATCCCCACAGCATGATGCTGCCACCACCATGCTTCACCGTAGGGATGGTGCCAGGTTTCCTCCAAACGTGACGCTTGTCATTCAGGCCAAATAGTTCAATCGTGGTTTTATCAGACCAGATAATCTTGTTTCTCATGGTCTGAGAGTCTTTAGGTGCCTTTTGGCAAACTCCAAGCAGGCTGTCATGTGCCTTTTACAGAGGAGTGGCTTCCATCTGGCCACTCTACCGTAAAGGCTGCAGAGATGGTTGTCCTTCTGGAAGGTTCTACCATCTCCACAGAGGAACTCTAGAGCTATGTCGGTGTGACCATTGGGTTCTTGGTCATGTCCCGATTGCTCAGTTTGGCCAGGCGGCCAGCTCTATGAAGAGACTTGGTGGTTCCAAACTTCTTCAATTTAAGAATGATGGAGGCCACTGTGTTCTTGGGTACCTTCAATGCTGCAGAAATGTTTTAGTACCCATCCCCAGATCTGTGCCTCAACACAATCCTCTTTTTGAGCTCTACGGACAATTCCTTCGACCTCATGGCTTGGTTTTTGCTTTGACATGCACTGTCAACTGTGGGACCTTGTATAGACAGGTGTGTGCCTTTTCTAAATCATGTCCAATCAATTGAATTGACCCTAGGTGGACTTCAATCAAGTTGTAGAAACATCAAGGATGATCAACTTAACAGGATGCACCCGATGGCAATTTCTAATCTCATAGCAAAGGGTCTGAATACTTAAGTAAATCAGGTAATCATTTTTTAAATTTTTCATAAATTTGCAAAAATGTCTGAACACCTGTTTTCACTTTGTCATAATGGTATATTGTGTGTAGATTAGTGATGATTTTCATTTATTTAATCCATTTTAGAATAAGGCTGTAGTGTAACAAACCCCAAGGTGCCTTATTGCTATTATAAACTGGTTACCAATGTAATTAGAACGGTAAAAATAAATGTTTTGTCATACCCGTGGTATATGGTCTACTATACAATGGCTGTCAGCCAGTCAGCATTCAGGGCTTGAACCACCCAGTTTATCATGTCTGATATACCACGGCTTTAAGCCAATCAGCATCCAGGACCCAAACTACAGAGTTTATAAAAACATTTGGTAACATGTACAACACAAGCAATAGCACATGAACGTGTGCATAGTCTACACCACAGGAGGTTGGTGGCACCTTAATTGGGGAGCACGGGCTCGTGGTAATGGCTGGAGTGGAATAGGTGGACTAGTATCAAATACATCAAACATGGTTTCCATGTGTATGATGCCATTCCATTCGCGCCGTTCCAGATATTATTATGAGCTGTCCTCCCCTCAGCAGCCTCCTGTGGTCTACATATGCAGAAAACATCATCTGGAATGAGGACAAATGTTTTGAGGTGGTTTCAACATGGAACCTATATTAGAAAATACAGCTACCTCCTCAAAAAGACACTTCCCACCACACAAGCATTAAATAGAACTGACACCATTCTGGAAAATAAACAGACAGTATGGCATCACACTTACAGGACATTAGGTTGTGAACATTACTGACCGAGGGTAATATGCTTTTAGCAGTACTAACAATATAGGAATAGACTTAATAATGTATCTATGGTCCAGTAATGGAAGCTTTAATACTGATGGTTTGTCATGGTGCAGGTTGTGGCCTGTGTATACACTACGTTCAGAGAGCCGGTGCCTTTCACTTGTACAGGGGATCATTTTTTAAAAACATTTATTTTATTTTTTCTTTAACCTTTATTTAACGAGGCAAGTCAGTTAAGAAGAAATTCTTATTTACAATGACAGCCTACCCCGGCCAAACCCTAACGATGCTGGGAAAATTGTGCGCCACTACTAGGGTAGCCTAGTGGTTAGAGCGTTGGACTAGTAACCGGAAGGTTGCAAGTTCAAACCCCCGAGCTGACAAGGTACAAATCTGCCATTCTGCCCCTGAACAGGCAGTTAACCCACTGTTCCTAGGCCGTCATTGAAAATAAGAATTTGTTCTTAACTGACTTGCCTGGTTAAATAAAGGTCAAATTAAAAAATGGGACTCCCAATCACGGCCGGTTGTGATACAGCCTGGAATCAAACCAGGGTCTGTAGTGATGCTTCTAGCACTGAGATGCAGTGCCTTAGACCACTGCACCACTCGGGAGCCCCAAAATTAAATGAAGGGGATCTCAGTCAGAATGACACACACAGTTGAAGTCAGAAGTTTACATACACTTAGGTTGGAGTCATTAAAACTTGTTTTTCAACCACTCCACACCTTTCTTGTTAACAAACTATAGTTTTGGCAAGTCGGTTAGGACATATACTTTGTTCATGACAAGACATTTTTCCAACAATTGTTTACAGACAGATTATTTCACTTATAATTCACTGTATCACAATTCCAGTGGGTCAGAAGTTTACATACACTAAGTTGACTGCGCCTTTTAAACAGCTTGGAAAATTCCAGAAAATGGCTGTCATGGCTTTAGAAGCTTCTGATAGGCTAATGGACATCATTTGAGTCAATTGGAGGTGTACCTGTGGATGCATTTCAAGGCCTACCTTCACACTCAGTGCCTCTTTGCTTGACATCATGGGAAAATCAAAAGAAATCAGCCAACGCCTCAGAAAATAAATTGTAGACCTCCACAAGTCTGGTTCATCCTTGGTAGCAATTTCCAAATGCCTGAAGGTACCACGTTCATCAGTACAAACAATAGGAAGCAAGTATAAACACCATGGGACCACGCAGCCATCATAAAGCTCAGGAAGGAGACACGTTCTGTCTCCAAGAGATGAACGTACGTTGGTGCAAAAAGTGCAAATTAATCCCAGAACAACAGCAAAGGACCTTGTGAAGATGCTGGAGGAAACAAGTACAAAAGTATCTATATCCGCAGTAAAACGAGTCCTATATCGACATAACCTGAAAGGCCGCTCAGCAAGGAAGAAGCCACTGCTCCAAAACCACCATAAAAAAGCCAGACTACGGTTTGCAACTGCACATGGGGACAAAGATGGTACTTTTTGGAGAAATGACCTCTGGTCTGATGAAACAAAAATAGAACTGTTTGGCCATAATGACCATCGTTATGTTTGGAGGAAAAAGGGTGAGGCTTGCAAGCCAAAGAACACCACCCCAACCGTGAAGCACGGGGGTGGCAGCATCATGTTGTGGATAGAGGGAGGAAAATTATGAGGAGGAAATTCCTCCCATCATGAGGGAGGAAAATTACGTGGATATATTGAAGTAACATCTCAAGACATCAGTCAGGAAGTTAAAGCTTGGTCGCAAATGGGTCTTCCAAATGGACAATGACCCCAAGTATACTTCAAAAGTTGTGGCAAATGGCTTAAGGACAACAAAGTCAAGGTATTGGAGTGGCCATCACAAAGCCCTGACCTCAGTCCTATTGAAGATTTGTGGGCAGAACTGTAAAAGCGTGTATGAGCAAGGAGGCCTACAAACCTGACTCAGTTACACCAGGTCTGTCAGGAGGAATGGGCCGAAATTCACCCAACTTATTGTGGGAAGCTTGTGGAAGGCTACCTGAAACTTTTGGCCCAAGTTAAACAATTTAAAGGCAATGCTACCAAATACTAACTGAGTGTATGTAAACTTCTGACCCACTGGGAATGTCATGAATGAAATAGAAGCTGAAATAAATCATTCTCTACTATTATTCTGACATTTCACTTTCTTAAAATAAAGTAGTGATCGATCCTAACTGACCTAAAACAGGGAATTTGTACTAGGATCAAAGGAATTGTGAAAAACTGAGTTTAAATGTATTTGGCTAAGGTGTATGCAAACTTCCGACTTCAACTGTACTTTGCGCATACGACAGTGCTGACTTGAATCAGTGCACGCAAGTGTCCCACAACAGGGGTGAGATGAGGACAGCTCAATGCCCCGGAGACTGACATGTCAATGGCAGATACAAGCTGCTGCTCCAGTGGAGAGGAGATGTCTCACAGACTCACTGCACTCCTCACTGACAGCAACGCATTGACACTTAGCTACCGCCAACTGGAGCGCTCTCACTTTAATATTTTATTTCTTTCACTCACTCACTCACTCACTCACTCACTCACTCACTCACTCACTCACTCACTCACTCACTCACTCACTCACTCACTCACTCACTCACTCAATCACTCAAAATACGGACGCACGTGCTTGTACAAACACATGATCAGCAGCATAAACGCACAAAGGTATTCAGGCGTATGAAGGGAATAGTAAATCATGCCATGCATTACATAAACTGTTACGAGGGTTGTCTTTGGGTTGGTTTTGAAGTTTGATTTAGAGTCCTCTAAAACTGGTACCGATTGAATCCATGTGAGCTAGGCTAACGGGAATTTGTGTATGAATACAATTCAGTACATTGCAGTCAGCAAGCTGTATTGTGTCTGTATTTGTATTTATATATCACCAACTTGCCATTAGTTTGAGCTCTGATCTAAAGCAACACACCTGCCCTGAAAGCCATACTTATCACATTACCTCTTCTGTTGGCCGTGTCCACCATGTGACTTGAATTTTTGCCCTACAATTTTTACCAACTTTGTCACTCAATAGACACACAATACACAATGATGGCATCAGGACCAACAGATAATACCTTTACAGAGAATTAGATATCTGATATTTTTGCCAGACAGGACGTGACAATGTTTCCATGATTTATCGTACAGTAAATGCATTCCTACTCGATAAAAACATTGTGAAACATGAAGGCCAAAAACGTGTTGCCCTTAGCTTTTCTGCCACCTCGGAACTACATAGAGCTATAGAGAACCGAACTCAGAGAACAGAACGGAGCGACACACACCAGCTCTCTCTACACCACCCTCCCACTTCCCTCCCTCACAACTCCCAACCACCACTAGCTCACAGCACAGACACTCACCCAGCTCTGACTGGCCCCCGGGGCTCCTGCTCTCCGATCCCTGTGTGAGGTGTCACACCTTCAGGGGCTCCCAGACGACAGGGCCAGAGGCAGGGGGAGGGGAACCTGGGATGAGGATGGGTTCGCAGAGAGGACTGACGAGGGGGTGGCTTTCCCAGCCCCATGCAGACCCCAGCGGCTGGGCTGAGACAGGGACTAGAGGGACGGCTGCTCCTGCCTCCCCGATCCTGCCTGCAGCAGAGAGAGAGAGAGAGAGAGAGAGCCAGGCAGGCGCCAGTGGTGTTGCGGTGCATGCCGCAGCCAAGCCCTCCCTGCTCTGGGACCCATCTCATTCAGCCAAGATTGCTTCATACAAAAGTTGACAATACACCAGTGAAAGCCATTGTTGATATTCAACATTTTTTAAATAGCTGAGCAGAATGGACAACATGGCAGGCCGTAAAACTTGGAAAGGGAAACTGACCTGGAGCTTCCCGGTTTGAAAAGGGCTGCCTTGGAGCGGGAGAAAGGAGAGGGTTTCTGTGGGAAAAGGGAGCGCTGGTGTGAAAAGAGCACAAAAACAAAATGTCTCCTATCCCAGGAGAATGGACTACAATGCTCGTTGTGTGGCTGTGAATGGACAATACCCTTACTGGGTCAAAAGCATATTAGTATTCAACAGATTGTATTAAGAGAAACAATGCAATCCAGTGCTATTAGATCCACTGTAATACTGGATAATGCATTTTTGGATTTCTAAGACATACTCATGTCATCTGAGCAGGTTAACTAAGTACAAAAACATTAGTGATCATCTGAGTTCAAACTATAAAAACCATTTGGGGACAGAAACGGAATTTACAGCAATGCCATTAGAGGCTGATCTAGCCCTAATGTCCATAGAGATAGTGACAGTCAGGGCCATCCATCCACTTCTAGGATGTTGTTCTGATGATCCTGCGTGACACGTGCTGACAGCTAATGATGTTCTGTTTCCAGTCTTTGTCACTGTGACAACCCTGCAGATTGATATAGACATTTAAGAAGCCTTTAACCTCCCATCTCTCAGAGCATGAGCGCCCAATGGGGCTTTGGACTAACATGCTAGCAATCGATAAGGCAGTCAGTGTAATGCTTGATTGTGTGTTTCTGTGTGTGTGTGTGTGTGTGTGTGTGTGTGTGTGTGTGTGTGTGTGTGTGTGCGTGTGTTGGTGTGTGTGTGTGTCTGTGTTTGGGTGTGTGTGTTTGTGTGTATGACTGTGTGTGTGTGTGTGTGTGTGTGCGTGTGTTGGTGTGTGTGTGTCTGTGTTTGGGTGTGTGTGTGTGTGTCTGACTGTGTGTGTGTGTGTTGGGGGTGAGGGGAGGCTCATAGCCTTGAGCCTTGTCCCAGTGTTAAGTTTCATCTTCCCCGTATCTCTAGGTTGGAGTGAAGTGCGAGAGGAGGACACTCAAAGCTCCCAGTCTACCTGGGATTAATGAAGATTACAATGACCCTAAAGGAAACCACTTTACTTCCTGTGACCCCTCCCTTTCCCTGTGTGCTTTATACAGCCAATACAACACACACCTACAACATGGCCACAAGTATGTGGACACCCCTTCAAATGAGTGGATTTGGCTATTTCAGCCACACCCGTTGCTGACAGGTGTATAAAATCAAGCACACAACCATGCAACCTCCATAGAGAAACATTGGCAGTAGAACGGCCTCAGTGACTGTCAACGTGGCACCGTCATAGGATGCCAGCTTTCCAACAAGTCAGTTCGTCAAATTTCTGCCCTGCTAGAGCTGCCTTGGTCAACTGTAAGTGCTGTTATTGTGAAGTGGAAACGTCTAGGAGCAACAACAGCTTAGCCGCGAAGTGGTAGGCCACACAAGCTCAGAGAATGGGACCGCTGAGTGCTGAAGCGCGTAGCATCTGTCCTCCGTTACAACACTCACTACCGAGTTCCATACTGACTCTGGAAACTTCCGCACAAGAACTGTTCGTCGGGAGCTTCATGAAATGGTTTTCCATGGCCGAGCAGCCTCACACAAGGCTAATATCAACATGCACAATGCCAAGTGTCGGCTGTAGTGGTGTAAAGCTCACCGCCATTGGACTCTGGAGCAGTGGAAATGCGTTCTCTAGAGTGATGAATCACACTTCACTATCTGGCAGTCCGACAGCGAATCTGGGTTTGGCGGATGACAGGAGAACGCTACCTGCCCCAATGGTTAGTGCCAACTGTAAAGTTTGGTGGAGGATAAATAATGGTATAGGGCTGTCTTTCATGGTTCGGGCTAGGCCTTAGTTCCAGTGGAGTGAAATCTTAGCATACAATGACATTCTCGAGGATTCTGTACTTCCAACTTTGTGGCAACAGTTTGGGGAAGGCCCTTTCCTGTTTCAGCATGACAATGCTCCCGTGCACAAAGCGATGTCCATAAAAAAATGGTCAGTCAAGATCGTTGTGGAAGAACTTGACTGGCCTGCACAGAGCCCTGACCTCAACCCCATTGAACACCTTTGAGATGAATAGGAACGCTGACTGTGAGCCAGGCTTAATCACCCAACATCAGTGCCCAACCTCACTAATGCTCTTGTGGCTGAATGAAAGAAAGTCCCTGCAGCAATGTTTCAACATCTAGTGGAAAGCCTTCCCATCTAGTGGAAAGCCCCGCCTCCAACACTCTACTCAACAAACTGGATGCAGTCTATCACAGTGCTATCCGTTTTGTCACCAAAGCCCCATACACTACCCACCATTGCGACCTGTACGCTCTCGTTGGTTGGCCCTCGCTTCATACTCTTCGCCAAACCCACTGGCTACAGGTTATCTACAAGTCTCTGCTAGGTAAAGCCCCGCCTTATCTCAGCTCACTGGTCACCATAGCAGAACCCACTCGTAGCACGCGCTCCAGCAGGTATATCTCACTGGTCACCCTCAAAGCCAATTCCTCCTTTGGTCGTCTTTCCTTCCAGTTCTCTGCTGCCCATGACTGGAACGAATTGCAAAAATCTCTGAAGCTGGAGACTCACATCTTCCTCACTAGCTTTAAGCACCAGCTGTCAGAGCAGCTTACAGATCCCTGCACCTGTACATAGCCCATCTGTAAACAGCCCATCTATCTACCTACCTCATCCCCATACTGGTATTTATTTATTTATTTATTTTGCTCCTTTGCACCCCAGTATCTATACTGCCGATCTACCATTCCAGTGTTTATTGCTATATTGTAATTACTTCGCCACCATGGCCTATTTATTTCCTTAACTTACCTCATTTGCACTACTGTTCTACTGTATTATTGACTGTATGTTTTGTTTATTCCATGTGTAACTCTGTTGTTGTATGTGTCTAATTGCTACACTTTATCTTGGCCAGGTCGCAGTTGCAAATGAGAACTTGTTCTCAACTAGCTTACCTGGTTAAATAGAGGTGAAAAAAAAAAAAAAAAAAAAATTAAAAGTGTGGAGGCTGTTATAGCAGCAAAGGGTGTACCAACTCCATATTAATGCCCATGATTTTGGAATGAGATGTTTGGAATAAGATGTGTTTACTCCTCCCCAACATAGCCCCCAATGCAATACACTGAATATGAAATACAGGTGTCCACATACTTTTGGTGATGTAGTGTATATATATATATATATATATATATATATGTAGTGTGTGTTTGTGTGTGTGTGTGTGTGTGTGTGTGCTGAGGGGGCTTTATCAACAACATGGAACAGGACCAGTCGTGGCCCATTGACATTAGAGAAGGTGATGTGGAGATTATAATTATATTGATCAGGGAGAAATTACAGCTCTTAGAGGAGAGGCTGGGCCCATATAATCTTACAGGTGTGTCAGCGCCCAGCCGGTAGAGCGAGAGCGAGAGCGAGAGCGAGAGAGAGAGAGAGAGAGAGAGAGAGAGAGAGAGAGAGAGAGAGAGAGAAAAGCAAGCAAGGCAAACAACCTGCGGTGTCTTTACTGGAAGTTCCACATCAGTGACACCATCACATACTATTAGATGCCATAAAGCTCTCATTTTACTCTAGCATTACACCCCTTCCCCGCCTCCCCACTGCCCCCCTCCCTCTCCTGCTGGGCTGGATGGCGGAGCCTGGTGGGAAAACGACATTCAATCCGCCGCCGCCTCATTCAGGCCAAATTGGCAAATGACAGCTCTCCGCCTCTAGGATTTAGGGAAGTGAAAGGTACCACTGCCACCGTCCGCCTGAGCCATGGGGAACAGGGGAGCTGATGGTGGGGGCGGTACGTTCGAGGGGTGAGGCGAGGGGGCTGGAACTCCCCTGTCTCTTCCCCATGTCTGTTCCCTAGTTCTGGTGTGCAGGTAGAGAGAAGAGAGAAGGGGACCAGAATGCCTGCTCATCAGATCTTCCCTGTGACTGGAGGTAAAAAGCTTACACACCAACCAGCCCCACTATCTGAGCTTACACACTGCTGATAGAAAAGCCCTTGGCCTTACAGCAGACCAGAGCAGGGAGAGGACAGAGAGAGTTATTCTTCAAATAAACACACGCTTACACAGCACAGACCTGTGTGGCCAGCTTTTCTTTAAGGACCGGAAAAATTAGCACTTTCATGGCTGTAGTTTGGAGGGGATATGAGTTCCTGGGTATTTAAAACAAAATCTTAACCCTCAGCTAACAATGAAGACAAGAAGGCAGGCAAGAATGCGTGGCACACACGCACTTTGCACACACGTGCTAACAAAAGGAGGCCTTTTCCTTCACATTGGAGCATTTTGCCGTGACACACAGAGACAGAGCCAGAACATATTGTGTTGGACACTGACTGTCCCCTGCCTGAATGGTACTCTTACTGCTAATGAAGTGCTAATGGCAGTCCCCCTGCAGAGAATACTAATTAATGTTGCTGGGTGAGGACTTTATGTACTCCACCATGTCCTAATGAGCAGAGGCAGGAGGCAGGTTTGTCTTCACCATGTTCCAGGCGGGTAAAGAAGGAGGTCCATGTTGGGGTTTGGGGAGTGTTGGGTAAAGATGGGGGGGAGGACTGTAGGTGTCGAGGGGGCCAGCACAGTGGAGCCTCAGTCAACCACATGGATATATAATGGTGACGACGCTGCTGTATCTGATGGGAAAATATAGGACAAGGCCGGCCTTTAGATAACCAACGCAGCAACATACAGCTCTGTAGCTCCGTAACGTCACAAAGACTTCCGCCTGGTACAAGATACTAAAATGCTTACCGGCAGTAAATCGCTACACTTCACCTACTACAATATTGCTTTTCTCAAGGACATTTGGATTTGTAAAGGTCCAAAACCTTTTCCTTATGCGTTAAATAAAAGCACTCACAACCTTATCGCCTCGTAAACAAATACCTTGACACCTTGTAAACAAACTGGAAACGTGTGCATTTTTGAACAATGTTCATGCACCTTCAAAATAAATATAGATATTGCACATTGCATTTATCCTAAACCAATGAAACTGCTTCCTGGAAACGACTGACATCTCATAGAAAAGGACTTCAGTGTGATATAGTGTCTACCTTTATAAGCATATACACACCAGGGAAAAATAAATATATACATAACATATTTGGAGGCAGACAGCGTGTAGGGGAATCAGATTCAAAGTGTTAAAGAATGAGTGAGTGCGCAAGTGCGTGAGTGTGTGTAAACATAGATTGGGGACGGTATTGGAATTACCTGAGTGAGATAATGGCAGGGCATTAAATTAACTTTCATTCATTAAATGCAACACATTTAGGTAATCTTGTCCCCCAAAAACATGCCGATGGCGTGAAAGGCCTCCCTCTCGCTATCAGGAGCCTCTGGTCCCCCACACTGATGCAGCTGGCGAGGCGCTACCGTCGACTGTCGAAACGCAGCGCCAGATCTAGTTATAAAATAATTGAATTTTCATATCAGAGGGGACCAGAGTCTCTGCAGACAATAGGAGTGCTGAGTCCTCTCTGATATTGGCTCAGGCCCTTTGCCACGCGCATGAAATCAGTATGTTAATGTTCCGGGATTTTCTTTTTTTAAGGGCACTTGTGCTCTCTGCAATGTACTACCGATGTGGTTTCAAAAAATTGCAACTATTGATAAGTAGGCTGCCAGCAACCCCTGGACCCCCCCCCCCCCCCATGTGTAACTCCCCACCTCCTCTCAACCAAGCAAGACTCCAGACGTCCTCGTACCCCCACCCTACACCATTATTAAAATTGTAATTTATTTTTCTAAATCAGAATGACAGCTTGCTTTCTTTTCACTGCAGCAAGTGGTGAATCATGGAGCTTTAATTACTTTCGTAACTTTGCTGACCCTGTGAGAGCGCAACTCCAGTGGAAAAAATGGGCCCTCCAACAAAGGACTTCCACAGCCACAGACACCTATGTTAATTTAAAATGTGAGAATTTATCAAACTCTGGATTTTATACGATTTTGTTAACATTTCACCTCCTACCTTTCTTACACTCCCTACAACTTCCCTACTTGCAGCTTCCCTGCGACCACAATCTTATGACCCACCTCCTGAAGGGAATGGGTGCACACAGGAGAACTAAATAAACTCACTGCGATAGTGTGAGTGAGTGAGAGAGAGAGAGAGAGAGAGAGAGAGAGAGAGAGAGAGAGAGAGTCCACGTGTGTGCGTATGTGTGTTTGCCCTCTTGTGTGTTTAAGTGCATGCCTGTGTGGGTAAAGGCAACAGAGTCCATCCAGAGTTCAGGAGCTGGCCAGAGGTCATCATGGTGGTAGCCCCTTAGTCGCCCCCTCATATCCAGGCCACGAGCCCCACAGCAAGCTGACAGACAGAGCAGGATCCCACAGCAGGCTGATAGACAGAGCAGGATCCCACAGCAGGCTGACAGACAAACCAGGATCCCACAGCAGGCTGACAGACAGAGCAGGATCCCACAGCAGGCTGACAGACAAACCAGGATCCCACAGCAGGCTGATAGACAGAGCAGGATCCCACAGCAGGCTGACAGACAGAGCAGGATCCCACAGCAGGCTGACAGACAGAGCAGGATCCCACAGCAGGCTGACAGACAAACCAGGATCCCACAGCAGGCTGACAGACAAACCAGGATCCCACAGCAGGCTGACAGACAGAGCAGGATCCCACAGCAGGCTGACAGACAGAGCAGGATTCCACAGCAGGCTGACAGACAGAGCAGGATTGCACAGCAGGCTGACAGACAGAGCAGGATTCCACAGCAGGCTGACAGACAGAGCAGGATTCCACAGCAGGCTGACAGACAGAGCAGGATTCCACAGCAGGCTGACAGACAGAGCAGGATTCCACAGCAGGCTGACAGACAGAGCAGGATTGCACAGCAGGCTGACAGACAGAGCAGGATTCCACAGCAGGCTGACAGACAGAGCAGGATTGCACAGCAGGCTGACAGACAGAGCAGGATTCCACAGCAGGCTGACAGACAGAGCAGGATTGCACAGCAGGCTGACAGACAGAGCAGGATTGCACAGCAGGCTGACAGACAGAGCAGGATTCCACAGCAGGCTGACAGACAGAGCAGGATCCGGGAACCCAAAGAGATCAACAAGGATGAATGCTGCAGTGGATCACTTCACAAACCTTTGGTCCACAAGGACCAGGGTCAGGCTGACAGACAGAGGAAGCAATTAAGAGTCGTATCCATCAGCTTCCACTTCTGACCAGGAGTAAAGCCAGGATCTGACTTACTTTGATGCTTCTAAAGCGGACTGTAAAGCGTCTCAAAAACGATACACTGCCCAATGCCAAAGAAGACATTGATCGTCTCTTTCGCTGAGTTTCAAGATTAACACAAAAAAATACTTTTTTTTAAGCGACGGCACTTTATCATTTCATGCAGGGATCTTTGTTGATTCCTGTAGAGGTTCTTCTTGTTCACCGGCAGAGTCAGACTCCTATTGGTTCACATGCTGCCTGCCACCTGTCTAATTAAAGTTGCTAATATGGTGTAATCCCTACTATCTCTCTCCCCTTCTCACTGGTGCATCTCTGTTTTGGCTCCAGCGCTGGTGAGAACCAAGGGTAGGCAGGCGGGATTGCTCTTTGGCTGATAATTGAATGAGTGATTATCCCTCCCATTAATAGACAATGACACAGATAGCGCTGCCATATGTCCGGAATATTAATGGGTGGCTGCAGTGGCCCAGATAAGACGAGGCGCCATACCGTTGCTATAATAGGGGTTAAAACTATTTGCCAGGAGTGCCACAGCCCCCTCTCGCCCACCCGCCCACTCAGCAAGCAAGCCCGTCCGTCGGCTCCCCTGCCTGTCTGCCTCCCTCTTGCTATGCTAATCCCTGGTCCCCACTAACTAGGCCTCAACCACCCCCCACAGCCTGCCCTTGTGCTTGGGCCTGACCTTGCTGCTCCCGGGGCTATGAACACCATTGTGTTGTGGAGCTCATTGAAGGCCACTCTGAGAGGCATGATGACATGCTGATGACACGAAGCAGCCTGTGTTTGGTATTTATGGGATTTTACATTTTAAAACAGGAGAGAAGATGGAGGGGTGGTGGGGGGTCTGGTTGTTGCTGAATATCTGCCTCTGTTCTTTTCGGGTCCAATTAAGATTTGTGTCTACACAATGTTAGTGATGAAAGAGTGGAAGTACCTAACCATACCAAGTAAAGAAAATAAGTAAATAGATATCACCCTTGGCTTATGAATTTCCTCTCGAATTCAGTTTCCACACGAATGCACAAATCGCTTGCCTTTTCCAGTGAATTTAGTGTGGCTAGCCTGTGTTTTTCCATACCAAATGTTATGATCAGTGAGAGAAAGAGTTATCTGGGGTAGTCTAGGCCCTCAGTGCCTCACAGAGCCATCATGGAGAACCTCCGAGCCACTCACGCCAAAACTCACCATTTCCCAAAAGGCTGGAGAGCAGGTGATCATTTAGGGCACAGCTCTACATGAATCACCATGCCAATCAATATCTAACATCTATTAGCATTTGAAAGCAATATTTCCTCTTTTTACCTTGCAACATTTGTGCTTAATGCTGTGAAGTACCTTATCATAGGTTTGACAGCAAAAGAAAGGCTGGTTCCCATGGAGACTGTGAAAGCCATTGGTTTCCTTTTCAGCTGGATAATGAACTTCTCTCCTCTTTATGTCACTCTTCCCCTCAGCTCTCAGCCTCTCCAGTTAAATTCAAATCCGTGCGTCCTTGAAATCTTGAATTTCTTCCAAATAGTTCTTCCAAACAAGAACACAGACAGACAGACGGAGAGAGAAAGAGAGAGAGAGAGAGAGAGAGCGAGAGAGAGAGAGAGCGAGAGAGAGAGAGAGAGAGAGAGAGATTTGAAACCCCACAAATACCATAGGCCTGTTATATGGGATATTGATAAAAATCATAGAAATCTAAACATAAACTCATGTTAATTTACTTAAGACTAATATTCCAAAAACAATTTTTGGTTAGAAAATACATTAAATAAAACTAAAAAGGGTAGATAGCCTCCACTGTTCATTTTATGCTTTCTAGTAGGCTAACAAATAACCATATTAGGCAAAACACCGACCTCCAAGACTGACCTCTGTTCAGCAATGCACCAGTTTTCTTATCTTCTCCAACACTCATGGCTTGTATAATTTCTCTGCCAAACTCACCCTGCACCAAATTATAAGAACATTGGTTGTAATTGATAAACATTAAACGTTTATAATTCCAAAAGTATTAAACAAAACAAAAAACAATGGTGAAATTATTCAACAAATGTTGTCAACGATTTTGAGGGCATGGGCAAGCACTACCTCAATTCTGCTGTTTTGGCGCCTCTTTTTTCAGGCGATTTGCCCGTCTCATAGGAGATGAATTCAAATGGGCCTAACAGTACATTCTAATTTCTAGAGCACAGATATGATATTCGCAACTTGCCAAATTAAATATTTATTAGGCCTCCTACGGCTTCTTCCTTGATACCCTGTCTGTGCGACAACGTTTTTTCCCTGACCATTCGAAACATTTAAACGGCAACTGAACCAAAAACAAACAACTTCTCTTGTCGAAAACGGTCTGTGTGGTATCGATATGAGTCAGAAACATTTATTCTAGTGTCAGAATGAACGACAAAGTGTAAATATGATAATTTTGGTCACAAAGTCAGCATCGATTTGCGAGAATATAGGGTTCGTAACAGTTTTCATTGAGTTGGGTTTATTTCAATCCTGCCCACATAGCCAACATTGTATCAACGAACGAGGTGGCTCAGCTAATATTGAAACGTTTTGAATCAACTAGACTGCTCGGAGAATATTCATATTGCCAGCATGTCTCTGTCTGATGTCATTGTGTTGCCTACGCTGCATCTGGGTGTTCATTATATACAACAAAACAGCCCTACATCCACACTATAGTTAAATAACTTAGCACTATATAATAACGTTTTGCCAGCCAGATTGGCCTGTTACAATATAGAATTTTAATTTGAGAAGATGAACCAGCAAGACTGATAGAGTGAGAGGTGGAAATGCATTATAACAGAGGCAGGTAAGCTACAGGTAGAGATGAAGGCAGAGGATGATGATGTAGGCCTACAGCAAGACGTTTAAATAGTTAGCCCAACTAGATAATTATTCATTATTTGTATTATCTCAATTATCGTTATGTCACTGCATGACAATACACATTTGTTATAGTCTACAATTGTTATTGTCTTTGAAGCCAAAAACAAGACAGGTCTTTGGGGGAAATAGAAAATAGGCCTACACGAAACCAAAATTGCATTAGCCTACTGGGCAAATAAATGAAAATAACAATTAGGCTTACAGCTTTCACAACCTATATTTTAATTTCAATAAAATAGCAACAATGAGGGCTCCCCACCTCCCAATTCCAAATTAAATGAACCCCTGGCTCTCAGATTACAATAAGGTTTACAAGGCCAAGATCAAATGCCGACATCAAATTCAAAGCAATTGGTGCACTGCCTAAACAGCTGACCGACAAAGCAAATGGCACTCTTTTTAAAAGTGACAGAAAAGGTGCACAGGCTGGAAGCTGACCGACAAAGCAAATGGCACTCTTTTTAAAAGTGACAGAAAAGGTGCACAGGCTGGAAGCTGACCGACAAAGCAAATTGCACTCTTTTAAAAGTGACAGAAAAGGTGCACAGGCTGGAAGCTGACCGACAAAGCAAATGGCACTCTTTTTAAAAGTGACAGAAAAGGTGCACAGGCTGGAAGCTGACCGACAAAGCAAATGGCACTCTTTTTAAAAGTGACAGAAAAGGTGCACAGGCTGGAAGCTGACCGACAAAGCAAATGGCACTCTTTTTAAAAGTGACAGAAAAGGTGCACAGGCTGGAAGCTGCTCTACGAGCAATTCTCCGCATGGTCCTAAAGCCATCTCTTATGGTAAACAGCCATTGCATTTTAATCGGGATTGGGGGGGGTCTGAGAATTTGTCGTGGATGTTTATTTTTTACAGCTATATCGAACCGCTAACACAGGACTGGTAAAGGCCCAGTGTACTTCTTTTGTGATTTTTTTTTCCACAAAAGAAAGAAATATATATATAGTACGAGTCAAAAGTTTGACACACCTACTCAGGGTTTTTCTTTATTTGACTAATTTCTACATTGTAGAATAATAGTGAAAACATTAAAACTATGAAATAACACACATAGAATCATGTGGTAACCAAAAAACATGTTATATTTGAGATTCTTCAAAGCAGCCACCCTTTACCTTGATGACAGCTTTGCACACTCTTGGCATTCTCTCAACCAGCTTCATGAGGTAGTCACCTGAAATGCATTTCAATTAACAGGTGTGTCTTTTTAAAAGTTAATTTGTGGAATTTCTTTCCTTAATGCGTTTGAGCCAATCAGTTGTGTTGTGACAAGGTAGGGTGGTATACAGAAGATAGCCCTATTTGGTAAAATACCAAGTCCATATTATGGCAAGAACAGCTCAAATAAGCAAAGAGAAACAAAAGTCCATCATTACTTTAAGACATGAACTTTGAAAGTTTCTTCAAGTGCAGTCACAAAAACCATAAAGCGCTATGATGAAACTGGCTCTCATGAGGACCGCCACAGGAAAGAAAGACCCAGAGTTACCTCTGCTGCAGAGGTTAAGTTCATTGGATTAACAGCATCAGAAATGGCAGCCCAATAAATGCCTCACAGAGTTAGACACATCTCAACATGATCCAAACACACCAAGACAGTTGTGAAGAGGCCACGACAACACCTTTTCCCCCTCAGGAGACTGAAAATATTTGGCATGGTTCCCCAGAGCCTCAAAAGGTTCTACAGTTGCACCATCGAGAGCATCCTGACCAGTTGCATCATCGCCTGGTAGGGCAACTGCTCAGCATCTGACCATAAGGCGCTACAGAGGGTAGTGCTTACGGCCCAGTACATCACTGGGGCCAAGCTTCCTGACATACAGGTCCTATATACTAGGCGGTGTCAGAGGAAGGCCCAAAAAATGGTCAAAGACTCCAGTAACCTAAGTCAGACTGTTCTCTCTGATACAGCACGGCAAACGGTACCGGACAGCCAAGTCTATAGGACTAAAAGGCTCCTTAACAGCTTCTCCTCCAAGCTATAAGACTGCTGAACAATTAATCAAATGGTCACCCGGACTATTTACATTGATCTCCCCCCTTTGTTTTTACACTGCTGCTACTCACTGTTTATTATTTATGCATAGTCACTTTACACATTACCTTGACTAACCTGTTCCCCCGCACATTGACTCGGTACCGGTACCCCCTGTATACAGCCTCGTTATTGTTATGTAATTTTCTTGTTACTTTTTAAAAGTTATTTAATTTTTTTACTTTAGTTTATTTATTAAATATTTTCTCAACTATATTTCTTGAACTGCATTGTTGGTTAAGGGGATTGTAAGTAAGCATTTCACGGTAAGGTCTACATCTGTTCTATTCGGGACATGACAAATAAAATTTGATTTGATTTTTTATATATATATATATATTTTAAAAAATGTAATGGCTCCAAATGTCAATGGCTTAAAAGCCTCCAACTATAAGTTGTAGAAATGTTTATGGGTCTACACATATTGAAAGTATTTAATGAGAAAACTAAAAGGTGTGCAATATGAATATATTGTCCTATTTTCATTATGTAATTTATTGACTGTCCCTAACTAGCCCCACTATCCAAAGTCAAACCAACTTTGGAAATTTGCAAAGGAGTTGGCTAGTTTGCTAGCTAGCCTAGGCTACTTCCAAACCCAAGACCTGGGTAGACTGTTTACATGTATTTAACTGTGTAATGTGTTGGCAGACTGAATGAACTAAAACTTCCCACATGTAAACACACACATAATGACACCCATCACACCTCCAAGACCCAAATCTCGTTTTCAGTCGCATTTCCTAATAAGGAGGCTTGAAACCAAGGCTAAATCAGTCAGTTCAGACCTCCTTTAATTTGGATGCTACCATTGTCCTTGAGGGCGGGGGTGGAGTTCGATGGATAGCCTATTGTAGATTCCCTTTTTTAAAAGCCTCCATAGGCCTAAAATGTGAACCTGTTATTAGTAATATGTTCTTATTTAAAAAAAAACATATGCACATTTCTATTGAAATATACGTTCCCGCTTCTTCTGTGGACATCTCAACTGTTGGTCTCATATGTCAAATTCCTTCCAGGCAATTGATCCAGTGATTGGGGGCCGGAGTGGTGTCACACTTGTTCCTCATCCCTAGCAGACACAGCTGATTAAACTAATTGCGTTCTAAACTGAAGATCATGACTAGTCAGATGCGTTAGCTGGAGCTAGGGAAAATGTGTGACGCCAATCAGGCCCCCGAGGACAGGAGTTTCCCACCCCTGACGTAGATCGTGAGAGGTTATAATCTCACACGACGAGAGTGGGAGAGACTCCACAAACGTTGGGTAAAAAAATACATTGTTCCTCGGTCAACAAAAAAAACTGGAGAATATATTTTGCTTCGCCCGCAGAGCTCAATTCAGTGCAGAATGCGTCTCTTTCCTTTCACACTTGATATAATACACTACTCAGTCCTCAGAGTAACTAAATTATTAGAAACGTATTATCCGTTGGGTATTTTTTATATATTTTTTTACATAGACTGGTGTCTACAATATTGTGACCCTGAGTATTCAGCACAGATGTTCTTCACCTGCGGCAGAGCCATGTCCTTGGAGCAGCGGCGCCTTTCATGAGGCGAGCGCGATGTGTGTGGATCAACGACAGAGGCGGGGGGGCGCACGGATCCCTCTTTTTTCTAACGGTGTAATTAATAAGTGTATGAAGAGTAATACATAGATTACAGTACAATATAGAGTTAAATACAGCGATATGTATCATGCATTACTTTGAAACACTGCATGCATTGTCAAAAATAACTTTTGATTACCCCCCCAAAAAACGTGGGGAAAAATGAAAACATTCAGGAAAAAACGGCCAATTTGTAATCTTTCCTGTGTTTATTTAAGGAATATACATTTTCAATTAAATCAGTACATTATGAAACTCATCAAGCTTTTAAAACGTATAAACCCATATCCTGAAAAATAGCCGAGATGTTTAGGGATGATTATAAACATTCAATAACTTAACATATTTTTTATTACTCTATTAAAATATGTTTACCTTAATACTCTGAAAGTTGTAGGCTTTCAGTGCATAGTTTCCATATGCATGTGGTATGCTCAATATAATATTTACATAAGACCTATTTACATCTATAAAAATATACAATTTGCAAATTACAAAAGTTATTTTCTAAGTCCATTGCATTTTACAAGTCCAACAGCATTCATAAATGTCAGAGAACTTATGGCATTAATAAATGTTCTCATTACTGAGGTCTGAAAGGAACAACAATATTTTACCCAAATGTTACCCTATATCAAGAGACAATATGTTCCCATATATTTACCGAATAGAGGTTTCAAAAAATAATGTTTGTATTTAGCTTATTTTTATACCAAGTTCTAGCATTAAAATATCGTCTGCTGTAAATGAATTGCTGAGACTAGGCTACTTAAACTTGCTTTATGATAAACATTATGCTTTTATTACACATTCTGCAGTGAGCTATACAATGCCTGTTTACTTGCCTGTTTATACTATACCAATGAAAATGTATAAATTCATAATCTTTAGCTATTATAGAAAATATTGAGGCCCTTCGTATAGTAAATGTCTATAACAATTCAATTGACTTGGTACTGACTTCACTGAAAAAAATATAGTCGAAGAAACTCCTTGCTAAACTTCCCCTCTTTTATTTTGGGTTAAGATTATTTTCAACTCAACATCACTCGTAACAATCTCAACCTATATCTCAATAAACGCGATAAGCCCATAGGTAATTAACTGATATAGTTTGACATGATGCCCATGATTTAGTAAAGAAACCGATGGGGCCACCTACTGACCAAGCTGAGAACATCCTACATGAGATGACTGAATCTTCTGTAAAGATGTGCAGTGGTATATACTATTGGTAATTATATTGTATATGGTTGGTTTATACAACGTTATATATCCTAACAACAGAGTACAGTCGTGGCCAAAAGTTTTGAGAATGACACAAATATTAATTTCCAAAGTTTGCTGCTTCAGTGTCTTTAGATATTTTTGTCAGATGTTACTATGGAATACTGAACTATAATTACAAGCATTTCATAAGTGTCAAAGGCTTTTATTGACAATTACATGAAGTTGATGCAAAGAGTCAATATTTGCAGTGTTGACCCTTCTTTTTCAAGACCTCTGCAATCCGCCCTGGCATGCTGTGAATTAACTTCTGGGCCACATCCTGACTGATGGCAGCCCATTCTTGCATAATCAATGCAGGGACTTTGCCAGAATTTGTGGGTTTTTGTTTGTCCACCCGCCTCTTGAGGATTGACCACAAGTTCTCAATGGGATTAAAGTCTGGGAAGTTTCCTGACCATGGACCAAAAATATCGATGTTTTGTTCCCTGGCCACTTAGTTATCACTTTTGCCTTATGGCAAGGTGCTCCATCATGCTGGAAAAGGCATTGTTCATCACCAAACTGTTCCTGGATGGTTGGGAGAAGTTGCTCTCTGAGAATGTGTTGGTACCATTGTTTATTCATGGCTGTGTTCTTAGGCAAAATTGTGAGTGAGCCCACTCCCATGGCTGAGAAGCAACCCCACACATGAATGGTCTCAGGATGCTTTACTGTTGGCATGACACAGAACTGATGGTAGCGCTCACCTTGTCTACTCTGGACAAGCTTTTTTCCGGATGCCCCAAACAATCGGAAAGGGGATTCATCAGAGAAAATTACTTTACCCCAGTCCTCAGCAGACCATTCCCTGTACCTTTTGCAGAATATCAGTCTGTCCCTGATGTTTTTCCTGGAGAGAAGTGGTGTCTTTGCTGCCCTTCTTGACACCAGGCCATCTTCCAAAAGGCTTTGCCTCACTGTGCGTGAAGATACACTCACACCTGCCTACTGCCATTCCTGAACAAGCTCTGTACTGGTGGTGCCCCGATCGCGTAGCTGAATCAACTTTAGGAGACGGTCCTGGCGCTTGCTGGACTTTCTTGGACGCCCTGAAGCCTCTTCACAACAATTTAACCGCTCTCCTTGAAGTTGATGATCTGATAAATGGTTGATTTAGGTGCAATCTGCCTGGCAGCAATATCCTTGCCTGTGAAGCCCTTTTTGTGCACAGCAATGATGACGGCACGTGTTTCCTTGCAGGTAACCATGGTTGACAGAGGAAGAACAATGATTCCAAACACCACCCTCCTTTTGAAGCATCCAGTCTGTTATTCGAACTCAATCAGCATGACAGAGTCATCTGCAGCCGTGTCCTCGTCAACACTCACACCTGTGTTAACAATAGAATCACTGACATGATGTCAGCTGGTCCTTTTGTGGCAGGGATGAAATGCAGTGGAAATGTTTTTTGGGGGATTCAGTTCATTTGCATGGCAAAGGGGGATTTTGCAATTAATTGCAATTCATCTGATGACTCTTCATAATAATCTGGAGTATATGCAAATTGCCATCATACAAACTGAGGCAGCAGACTTTGTGAAAATTAATATTTGTGTCATTCTCAAAACATTTGGCCATGACTGTACATTTTTCTGTTGGGCCTAAGACTTATGTGACAAATTATTTTGTCATTCAAATGAAATATATATTTTTTTATGGATAGGTACATCAGTACTAAACATCTACATTTAAGCCTAGATATAATTTGTATTCCATTTTAGATACTTAAAGGCACCAATGCACACCACTAATCAGCTTTGTCACAGTCATCCCACAGAGTGGCGCTAGTGCTCATGGGATTCCAAATCTGACCAGACTACAAATCTTCAGATAAATATCCATGGGAATCATATTCTTCCTGGGGCTTGCTATTACATCAGTGTACGGCTTTAGCAACTAGCTGGTCTCTTTGAGCACAACATCTGTATTTAAATATGCCCTTTAATGCACCCTTGTTTGAAAGGAGAGCAGAGGTATGAAGGTAGTGGGGAATACAAGACAACTAAATCATTGCAAAACACTGAATTGCAGACAATTAGTTGAACATTAGTTTGACTAGTTTATGACAATGGACAACCAGTAACTGAAGGCGTACAACAAACAATGCATAAGTAAATGTAATTGCTAAAATATACATAAGTATCAAAACTAAAAGTGGAAATTATTTCTAGTTCCTTATATTAAGCTAACCAGACGGCACCTTTTTCTTGCTTTTTTTCATTATATACTGATAGCCAGGGGCACACTCCAACAGTCAGACATAATTTACAAACGAAGCATGCGTTTTTAGTAAGTCTGCCAGATCAGAGGCAATATGGATTACCAGGAATGTTCTCTTGATAAGTGTGTGAATTTGACCATTTTCCTGTCCTGCTAAGCATTCAAAATATAACAAGTACTTTTGGGTGTCAGGGAAAATGTATGGAGTAAAAAGTACATTATTTACTTTAGGAATGTAATGATGTAAAAGTTGTCATTGACAACAACTAACAATGCTCTACAGAAATATGGAGAATACACCTGCTGTGTACTGTGACTATTTTAACACCATCTCTTGCTTTGTGGAGAGTTGGTCTTCCCCTATTTCAGATGTCAATATCAGTTTGTTTATGGATGATTACGATGGATAATCAATATGGAGCCTTGGCTGGAAAGTGGAAACACAAGATCTTTTCCATGGGGTGTTGGTGGGGCCAGCTTGGTTTTCTTGGCACGGACCAGGGAAGGAAAAACCCAAACAGTCCAGTACCATGACCAGCTCACTTCCTGCTCTTGTTTCTCCATCCGTCCTGTCCTCCCACTTCCTCAGGTCTCCTCACTTTCACCCATGTCTGATTCATGGAGGACCTACATCCGATAACGCCTCATGTTTGGATGAGACACGCAACCAACCATTACTTTCCCACACTCTCCCTCTATCATAACCCCATTCAAGTCTGCAAGACACTGCAGCATGAAGGAGTTCAATTTGATATACGCACACAACTTAGATTTTGGTTAATCAACCAATGTCATGGATAAATATTGACATAATACATAACAAAATACAATTATAACCAAATGGCAGTAAGCAAATGTGGATTTATAAAAATAGATTTAATGGCATTATATTGTTATAAACCTATTGAACCATGTGCCTTCCTATCATACCTTGAACCTGAGTTATAATGCCTTATATAAACACGACCAGTAGCTTTAATATGAAGTACAGCAGTATAGTACTTCAAATACCCTTAGGAATGAACCTCTGACCTGCAATCTGCTTTACAGAGACATCTGCTTTCACATGGAAAGTAAGGCAGTCTTTCTGAGAGAAACAACAACAACAACCAAAACTAATGTGGAAAAAGACTGTGTTGGGTCAAGTAATGAATCCAAATTGGGTAATGCAGGAAAATCTCCTCTTTATCCAAAGTGTGGGTTGTTGGATGGAGTTGATACTCCAGCCTACACACCCTTTCAGTCCCTCCCCTGGTTTCCTCACAGCAGAGACAGACAGATAGACAGCTGTGGGGACTGTGCTGAAGGACACAAACAGCTGGGAGAGGACTAGTGCTTTAGCTACCACACATTTTTTGGATAACACACACTGTTTCTGTTGAACTGTTTCAGCTTGCCTCAACCTTTGAGTTTTTTTAAAATTATTGTAACGTCACCTCCACTCTGACTGGAAGTGTCACGTTCGTAGTAAGGATCGTACCAAGGCGCAGCGTGAGTAGAGTTCCACATAATTTTAATAAATCGAAACTGAACAAAACAACCGACCGACCGACCGACCGACCGACCGATCGATCGACCGACCGACCGACCGACCGACCGATCGACCGACCGAAATGTGCCGCTACTGATGTGCACTAAGGCAACCAAACATAGACAAGATCCCACAACACAAATGAGGAAAATGGCTACCTAAATATGATCCTCAATCAGAGACAACGATAAACAGCTGTCTCTGATTGGGAACCATATCAGGCCAACATAGACATACAAAAAACCCTAGACATACAAAAACCCTAGACATACAAAAACCCTAGACATACAAAAACTAGAGTACCCACCCTAGTCACACCCTGACCTAACCAAAATATATAGAAAAACCGAGATAACTAAGGTCAGGGCGTGACAGGAAGACATTTTTACCAGCCAAACTCCTTGGATCATATTTAAAAAATGTTATAGGAAGAGATGCTTTTGATGATCACAGTAACCGATAATCCATAATAATCCAATCTGTTATACCCATCCACAGAGCCTCTCTCTGAGTACGTGCTACCATAATAACACAAATCTGAACAAACAGATTACAGATTACATACATTTCCTCCTGCTCTTCAGAGTCCTGTAGCTACTGTGCATAACAGGCTTTGCATAACAGGCTGTGGTAATATTTTTATTTGATTTTATTTATTTAACCTTTAATTAACTAGGCAAGCCAGTTAAGATTTTATTCTATGAGACGACAGTCTGGCTCAGACAGAGGCACATAAACTGTTTTGTTCCCCTGGTTGAAAGGATTTGAACTCTTGTCTTACAAGCACAGCAACCGGCAGAATTAAATTAATAGACAAGTATTCAGAGTAGGAAGAGACTGTACAGTACATGTATAAAACAGACTTGGCTTTTACATTTTTGCAGAAGCTCTTATCCAGAGCAACTTATCGTAGCAATTAGGTTTAAGTGCCTTGCTCAACAGATTTTTCACCTAGTAGGCTCGGGGATTTGAACCAGCAACCTTTCAGTTACTCTTATCCACTAGGCTACCTGCCATAGCTTCTTACTAACAAGGGGGAATGTAGATGTCTCACGGTACTACATACTTACAACACTGTTTTAAAGTGTTAGTGGTGATAAGGAACTTTAAAGTACTACTTAAGTCGTTTTTTGGGGGTATCTGTACTTTACTATTTATATTTTTGACAACTTTTACTTCCTAAAGAAAATAATGTACCTTTTACTCTATACATTTTCCCTGACATCCAATAGTACTCATTACATTTTGAATGCTTAGCAGGACAGGGAAATGGTCCAATTCACGCACTTATCAAGAGAACATCCCTGGTCATCCCTACTGCCTCTGATCTGACGGACTCACTAAACACACATAAATAAAAAAGCAAGAAAAAGATGTCGTCTGGTTTGCTTAATATGAGGAATTGGAAATAATGTATAGTTTTACTTTTACTTTTGATACTTAAGTATATTTTAGCAATTACATTTACTTTTGATACTTAAGTATTTTTAAAACCAAATGCTTTTAGACTTACTTACTCAAGTAGTATTTTACTGGGTGACTTTCATTTTTACTTCACTCAAGTATGGTAATTGGGTACTTTTCCACCACTGTTTTCTGAACTCAACCGTACTCTCACTTCTTCATTCTCTTTAATATGACATTGACCGAACAGCCTTATAGGAACTGAATTTCTCACTCAGGTCTGAGCTCTGGCAAGAGGCCCCTTCGTTCACCCTGGACAGTAGTCATCCTGTGTCTGAAATGACAGAACAGCATCCAAAGAAAGTACAGCTGTGTAGTGGCCAGCCTAGGGCTATTAACTGTTTCCTTCCTGTTTATATTATGGAGGTTAGGCATATCTATATGATGCCCCATAGTTGTCCATATGTATAACCCACTATCTCATAGGTTCAACGCTGGCTTTAGGCTCTGGGTTCTTATAGACCAGCGCGATCTCATGGTTCTTTTTGGGGCGCTTTTTCAGGCAGGCAGCAGAGAGGCTGGTGGTTGTCGGTCTATTTCCAGTGAGAGCTTTGACCAGCTTAGAGCGGTAGTGATCCCCAGCCAGGAAATACAGGAGGGGATCAATACAACTGTTCACACTGGCCAGAGGCCTGGTGATCTTATAGGCAAAGTTGACTTTGTTCAGGAATTCACATTTGGCATTCAGTACACGGTAGGTATAGTAGAGGGTGCGTGTGATATGGAAGGGTACAAAACACACGGCGAACACCACCAGCACCACCACAATCAGCTTGATGGACTTGGTGCGGGAGGGTGAGTTCTGCTGGCTGGACGAGAGCCCCCGTCTGGGCCGACACAGAGCCAGTGCCATCAGACAGTAGCAGACCATGATAACCATGAAGGGGACGCCGAACAGCAGGATCATGACCGCAGAGCTGTAGTCCACATACTCCTCAAACTGCTCGGGATTGGTCGTATCGTGACACATCGTGTCGTTGTCCCTCTGGCTGGTGGTGACAAAGATGAGGTTGGGCACCAGACACGCCGTGACAGCAGCCCACACCATTCCACACACGGCGTGGGCATGGCGTGGCTTCACCATGGTCAGGGCCTTGATGGGGTGGCAGATGCCCAGGTAGCGGTGGACGCTGATGCAGGTGAGGAAGAGGATGCTGCTGTAGAGGTTGGCGTAGAACAAGAAGCGGACGATCTTGCAGGCGGCCACGCCGAAAGGCCAGTGGCTGCGGTTAGCGTAGTAGTAGATGAGGGTGGGCAGGGAGAGAACGTACAGGAAGTCTGAGAGGGCCAGGTGGAACATGTAGACGGTGCTGGTGTTCCACGGTCGCATCTTGGTCAGGAACATCCACAGAGCCACAGAGTTCAGCACCAGACCCAGAACACACACCAGGCTATAGGAAACAGGCAGTAGGATGTACTTAAACTCCTCATCAAAGCGACAGGTCTCGTTGGAATAACCAGCACTCAGAAGAATGGACAGGTTCTGCACAAGGTGGCTGTTAATGGCTGAGTCCATCTTCTGTCTCTTCAGCAGAGAGCTAAGGCTTGGATTGTAATATCTGTGGAGACATTGAATACATTTGGAATCGACATGGCATCACTCTGAAAATGACAGTTTCACCAATAATAATATATATATTATACTATTATACTATATATATATAGTATGAATTCTCATTTTGAAGCAGTCCCTGATTCAATTTTTTTCCGGAAAGAAAAATATTAACAGCATGTTGTGTTAGAAATACAAATGTCTTGTTGACATATTTGAAGAATGAACTGAAGTTCAACATGCTCATAAAAGTTTACTGCAATGCATATAGCCAGGGCCGGCTCCAGGCATAAGCAATATAAGCAATAGCCTTTTTTTAGGAACTCAGTCGCAACTTGTTGAGAGTTAGAATAATAGAATAGACCAGGTGCAAGTTCGAAATTTGGTTGTGCATTAGCAGTTTCTCTCTTGTTTTGTCAGTCACTGACTGTCACTCAATTAGCCATGTCAGCTAAGAATTTGGTATGTTAGTATGTTAGTCTGCCAGTTATCTAAACGTGTTGTAATTATGGTTGAATACTAACCGGGCACGCAGAGCACATTGATTTTGTTAGTCACTCTCGCTCAGATATGTTTAAATTCGTTTTAAACGGCAAAAACACTTCACCCCACCCCATGGCAAGATGGGTAGAATTGCATAAATTAAAAATAACATGGCAACATTTGATCATTTTATGTGTAGAACTGCATGAAATACATTTTCAAATGTACATTTTTCTCTCAGCTGTCAAAAGGGTTCCACTAAAAGATTAGGCCCGTTTGGTGTGCCACCCCAACCGAAAAGTCTAGAGCCTGTTCTGCTCTGCCTAACCTAAAAAAAGAGTTTTAATTTCCTACAAAGCCTATCCTGAAATGAACCCCAAATATCGAGCTATAACCATAAACTGAGAACATTGGTATTGTATCTAAATCTGTAATCCAAATAGTTCGGCGGAAGATTACAGAGAAATGCGCGCATGATTTAAAAAATACATTTTAAAAACTGACGAGGATACGCACTTCTAGAAAACCTGGCAAAGCAATGTGACTCGTCGTAATAATTGTAATATAGCTAATAACCCGGACATAAGGGTTAACTCCAACGTTGAACTGAGATGTACAACTTACCCACCGAATATACAAAATTGACTTGCCGAGACGGACTTGATTTGTGACCGCTGCTCTCAGCGCAGTGAGTGCACTATCTCTGCAAACGGCTTGGATAGAAATGGGATATGCATGCGTCTGACTGATTGTCTGGTCTAAAGGAAATATGCCAGGTTCTTCTCATCCTTCCCCCTGAAATACAACTCCGATATTACTGAGGCAAGTTATTCGTTTTAAACCCGATATTCAATCAATAGTTTTGCATGATAATAACACTGATTTCAAATAGTGCTCAATATGAACTTTTTGATTACTTCTATTTTGTGCCTTTTGAAGTGATGTAGCATAATTCTCACAATATTGCTTCATGTACACAGAGTGTACAAAACATTAAGAACACCTGCTCTTTCCATTAAATAGACTGACCAGGTGAATCCAGGTGAAATCTGTCATCCCGTATTGATGTCACTTGTTAAATCCATTTCAATCAGTGCAGATGAAGGGGAGAAGACAGATTTTTTTTTAAATATATAGTTTTAACCCTTACGACAATTGAGACATGAATTGTGCGTGTGTGACATTCAGAGGGTGAATGGGAAAGACAAAAATATTTAAGTGCCTTTGAACGGGGTATGGAAGTAGGTGCCAGGAGCACCGGTTTGTGTCAAGAACTGCAACACTGCTGGGTTTTTCACGCTCAACAGTTTCTCGTGTGTATCAAGAATGATCCACCACCCAAGGGACATCCAGACAACTTGACACAACTGTGGGAAGCATTGGAGTCAACATGGGCCAACATTCCTGTGGAACTCTTTCGACGCCTTGTAGAGTCCATGCCCCGACAAATTGAGGCTGTTCTGATGGCAAAAGTGGGTGCAACTCAATATTAGGAAGGTGTCCTTAATGTTTTGTACAGTGTATTTGCAGGAATTGGTGATTTCTCAAAAATAAATCATTCACATATAACCGCAACCACAAATATCATATCAAGTAGAAAAACACAAACACACGGCGTATGGAGCTGTGTCGGGGACCAAATTGGGAAGTAAAATCGATGAGATGTGCTGACACTGCGTGCATGTCTGACCTCCTACATTTACATTTACATTTAAGTCATTTAGCAGACGCTCTTATCCAGAGCGACTTACAAATTGGTGCATTCACCTTATGACCTCCAGTGGAACAGTAGTGCATCTAAATCTTTTCAGGGGGAGGGGGGTGAGAGGGATTACTTTATCCTATCCTAGGTATTCCTTAAAGAGGTGGGGTTTCAGGTGTCTCCGGAAGGTGGTGATTGACTCCGCTGTCCTGGCGTCGTGAGGGAGTTTGTTCCACCATTGGGGGGCCAGAGCAGCGAACAGTTTTGACTGGGCTGAGCGGGAACTGTACTTCCTCAGTGGTAGGGAGGCGAGCAGGCCAGAGGTGGATGAAGTCTGCTAAGTCTGCAACTTCCTTTCAATAGAAGAGGAATCAACCCTAACAATTTCATGAGAACTGGCACATAACCAAAAGCGCCGAAATCTTATGACTCAACACCGTCGGCGACCCACTGTGTATGAAATTGGAAAGAATCTGTATTAAATCAAAGTGGAACTAACATGAACTGCGATTAGCTGTATAATGACCTACAGTAGGGCCTACTGCACTAGCCTACTAATTGACCAGGGCAGCTGTATCAATATGCAGAGTAATGCAAGACTTTTATACCATTCCTGTGAAGCTCAGATGATAGCCCATGGCCCTTGCAACACTAGTGTTGTGGGTTCTATTCCCACAGGGCACCAAGAAAATATATGCACTCACTACTGTAAGTTGCTCTGGATAAGAGCATTTGCTAAATGGCAGAAATTTAAATAGCCTTTGTTTATGTATTTGATTTTCCAAATGAGTGTTAAGGTTAATATACAGTGAAAGTGATTAATCAGACTGTATTCTACCAAAAAGTATGCTACTGTTTCTCTTCAACTCTGTCCTGCTTGTCATCATTCTCATGTTACTCTACTGCCAGCCAAGCCTGATATCGGTGGGTCATTGCTACAGCTTTAAGGTTAATATTTAGAGAGTTCTGTAAATGGTTGTCTCAAAGTAGCACATTTACACAGCGGTTGATCCTGGCATGACAGGAGAAATGTACTAATGACTCTGGCCACCTTTCCACGTCATCGTCATAATTTGCCGGAAATGTGAGTGATAAAATGATAAAACAGGATCATATTTTTATAATTTTTTTATTTCACCTTTATTTAAACAGGTAGGCTAGTTGAGAACAAGTTCTCATTTGCAACTGCGACCTGGCCAAGATAAAGCATAGCAGTGTGAACAGACAACACAGAGTTACACATGGAGTAAACAATTAACAAGTCAATAACACAGTAGAAAAAAAGGGGAGTCTATATACATTGTGTGCAAAAGGCATGAGGAGGTAGGCGAATAATTACAATTTTGCAGATTAACACTGGAGTGATAAATGATCAGATGGTCATGTACAGGTAGAGATATTGGTGTGCAAAAGAGCAGAAAAGTAAATAAATAAAAACAGTATGGGATGAGGTAGGTAAAAATGGGTGGGCTATTTACCGATAGACTATGTACAGCTGCAGCGATCGGTTAGCTGATCAGATAGCAGATGTTTGAAGTTGGTGAGGGAGATAAAAGTCTCCAACTTCAGCGATTTTTGCAATTCGTTCCAGTCACAGGCAGCAGAGAACTGGAACGAAAGGCGGCCAAATGAGGTGTTGGCTTTAGGGATGATCAGTGAGATACACCTGCTGGAGCGCGTGCTACGGATGGGTGTTGCCATCGTGACCAGTGAACTGAGATAAGGCGGAGCTTTACCTAGCATGGACTTGTAGATGACCTGGAGCCAGTGGGTCTGGCGACGAATATGTAGCGAGGGCCAGCCGACTAGAGCATACAGGTCGCAGTGGTGGGTGGTATAAGGTGCTTTAGTGACAAAACGGATGACACCTTGATAAACTGCATCCAGTTTGCTGAGTAGAGTGTTGGAAGTAATTTTGTAGATGACATCGCCGAAGTCGAGGATCGGTAGGATAGTCAGTTTTACTAGGGTAAGTTTGGCGGCTTCGTTGCGGAATAGAAAGCCGACTCTAGATTTGATTTTCGATTGGAGATGTTTGATATGAGTCTGGAAGGAGAGTTTACAGTCTAGCCAGACACCTAGGTACTTATAGATGTCCACATATTCAAGGTCGGAACCATCCAGGGTGGTGATGCTGGTCAGGCGTGCGGGTGCAGGCAGCGAACGGTTGAAAAGCATGCATTTGGTTTTACTAGCGTTTAAGAGCAGTTGGAGGCCACGGAAGGAGTGTTGTATGGCATTGAAGCTCGTTTGGAGGTTAGATAGCACAGTGTCCAAGGACGGGCCGGAAGTATATAGAATGGTGTCGTCTGCGTAGAGGTGGATCAGGGAATTGCCCGCAGCAAGAGCAACATCATTGATATATACAGAGAAAAGAGTCGGCCCGAGGATTGAACCCTGTGGCACCCCCATAGAGACTGCCAAATAAATGTGGGCAGGATGAGCATTAAGCTAATGTTGGCAGAGATGCGTAGTCCATGTGTTATCTATCTGGGAATGTCAGTTTTCACGTGACTCCAAACAGGACGGTCAGAAACTACAATATTTATGTTTTTAGTTCCATATAGCATGCATCAGATCTGGGCCCGTATTCACAAAGCATCTCAGAGTAGGAGTGCTGATCTAGGATCAGCTTTGCCTTTTAGATCACAATGAATAAGATTACATGGACAGGGGGGACCTGAACTTAAATCAGCGCTCCTACTCTGAGACGGGACCTGATTCCTGTACTGTAGCTTGTGGTATGCATACTGTGTGTGTACGAGCCCATGTGTGTGGCCCTGTTGGGATTGTATATTTGAATATCTATGGCTCAAGTTTTCAAACGCAGCATACTGTTACACTTTCTGTATTTTGACTGTTCTACATCTTGAAAACTTGATCACTGACAAAATTTTTTGGGACTGTATCAAAAGTGGAGTAATGAAATGGAATTTTCCTTTACCCTTGCAGATGCCCTTGTTAAAACAACATAACTTTCACGTGTGAACGAATGCTATTGAGGATTTATACTGTAAGTGACTATTTAGCGTAATTGTGCTTCTTTGGTTCTTCAAACAAATAAGGCTCATTGCAGTATCATGGTGTCATGGTGCTAATTTACTATGCATTTCTTCTGTTCGGCCGGCAGTTCTCCTGCTCATATCCTGGGGTCAGTGCAGCCCCTCTTCTCCCTTCCCTTTAAACCCTGACCCCTGACTCATGGAGAAGTCAGAAACCCACTCAGTACCAATCAAAGGACAGGCTGATTTGCTTTATATGACTTTCACAGACAGAAAGTCAGTGTATTGTATTTTTTTTTTTATGATCAAATCCAATACCATCTGTAGTAGACTACCAGGGTGATGAGTTAGCATCAGATGAGCACTCATACAGATAATATCAATGATATTCCTCTGCTGATGACACCCAGCTATATGTGAAAACCAGTGGAGGCTCCTCAGAGAAGGAAGGGGAGAACCATCCCCCCTCTGTGATTTATATGTGATAAATATTTTTTAAAGTAATCCTTTTTAGATAAATCTATACCAAATATACGTATTCACATCACCAAATACAGCGCATTCGGAAAGTATTCAGACCCGTTCCCTTTTTCAACATTCTGTTATGTTACAGGCTTATTATAAAATCTACACTACACAAAATATGCCATAAGGACAAAGCGAAAACACGTTTTTATAAATGTTTGAAAATGTATAAAAAATCCAAATCAGAAATACCTTATTTACATTAGTATTTAAACCCTTTGCTATGAGACTCCAAATTGAGCTCAGGTGCATCCTGTTTCCATTGATCATCCTTGAGATGTTTCTACAACTGGATTGGAGACCACCTGTGTTAAATTACATTTATTGGGCATGATTTGGAAAGGCACACACCTGTCTATATAAGGTCCCACAGTTGACAGTGCATGTCAGAGCAAAAGCAAAGCCATGAGGTCAAATAAATTGTCCGTAGAGCACCGAGACAGGATTGTGTCGAGGCACAGATCTGGGAAAGGGTAACAAAACATTTCTGCAGCATTGAAGGTCCCCAAGAACACAGTGGCCTCCATCATTCTTAAATGGGAAACGTTTGGACCACCAAGTCTCTTCCTAGAGCTGGCCTCCCGGCTAAACTGAGCAATCGGGGAAGAAGGGTCTTGGTCAGGGCCATAGCACTCCACCAATCAGGCCTTTATGGTAGATTGGCCAGACAGAAGCCACTCCTCAGTAAAAGGCACATGACAGCCCACTGACGTTTTGAACACTGAAGTCCACAAGCGAAGGGAAAAGGTGAGAGGAGGAGAGCATATGGATGCGAGAAGGAATTATACAACGATCAAGGGATCATGCTGTTTCTATGTGGCTTCTATGAAAGTGAACTGTGTTTGCATGTGATCAGGGGTGTATTCATCCCTCCGATTCTGTTGAAAAACGTTTCTTAAACGGAAGCAAACAGAACAAAACGGGGATAAACATATCCTGAATTTGTCCAATAGAAACTCATTTGAAACTGTTGGACTAATGATTACACCCTAGATCAGCTAGATGCAGGCAAAGGTGTGCAAGGCGGTATTGAATGTGCCAATGTCTGTCACCTTGACTACAAAATGTATCTCGACCTGTGCACCTACGTTGAAAAACTTTCATTCATAGGCTAGGTTGTAGCAACCTCACGAAGGGTATAGGGAAAACTAGAGTATCATGTAGTAGCCTAAACTTATCGATGTTACATTGAGCTGGGTGAATGTAATATAAATGACAGTCACCCAATATGCTGTTATAGAAATAAGACCATGCCCATAATAATACAATAAAAAAAAAATGTGTATCATCCTCCCTCATCTTAAACAACCCTGATCGCCACTGGTGAAAACTGCCCCAAGTCTCTCTGCTGCCTGTGCTCGTCGAAACACCTGCCTTAAGGAGATAAGAGCTTGGATGAAGAAAAACTCCCTTCAACTTAATAGCCGCAAAACCGAGGCTCTACCCCTCACAGGTCCATTGTATCATTTCAAATCCAAGGTGCTGGAGTACAGAGCCAAAACAACAAAATATGTGTCCCAATAATTTTGACGCTCACTGTAGACGTGTTTCTTGTTGTGTTTGTAGCGTCAGCTCTGCTTTTTGTTGTTTGTCCCTTTGTTCTTTGTTTCAGGTACCCTGTCTACTTGTGCCCTTGTTTTGTGTTTTTTTATTTGATTTATTTTAACACACTCACTGTGCATTATACATTCAGGGTATTATTATTATGGAGTGGCTGAGGATCCAACTTTTCCCAGACCTTTTTTGTTCGAACGTTAAAGGTCCCCAAGCTCCTGCGCATGTGTTAATTCTCTCCTTATGTGCTCTCCGTGCTCTACTTTTAGAGAACTCTTGTGAATGGTGCTTGTTTAATAAAGATAGATGAAAGATGAATCAATGTCTGCAAGATCCCATGAGGATAGTACTCTACATAAAATAAAATAATATAATAGCATTGCGTTACTGTAAGACAACAAACACCACCACATTTTCCTCTCATGTGGCTAAAACTCAACAGGTCATTCCGCTAGGCAAAATAAAAAGGTCGGCTCTGTAGGCTACTACGAAACCACACTGTATAGTATAACTAAAGAAGATCTAAGCGCATATCCCAATGAAACTGATTTGAGATCAAATGGTTGGTATGCAGACGCTGCATGGACGTTTCACCAGTAAAACGCTGCCAGTCGTGAATTATCATTCACACCTGGCAGCGAGAAATGTGAAGGGAAGGAGACCAGAAAAATATGTGCATAACGTAGAGGTAAAGAAACACATGCACCCGGGAAAAAAAGGTCAGGGAAAAGTCAGCTCCGCAGTCACAGCCTTATTACTATTAGTAGTAGCAGTTGGATTAGAATGATTTGAAAGGAATCACAGACACACTGTCATCTTGTTCCTGGCTTTAAACTAACCTACTGTAGTGGACAAAGGCTGTTGGGTTTATAGAGGAGCAGACAGGATCACTATGTTGACGTTCTGCTAAAAGTCCCAGAATCCCCTGAGGATGTCCTGTGATGACATCACGAGAGTTCCACCGGAGCCAGTCTGACCGGGGGTCTTATCAGTCCAGGAGGGGAGACCAGTACACATTTGCCTCTACGGTCAGCCAGGGGGTCACAGACACATACTTGCTGTCAGGGGATACAGAGGGATGTGTTGGCTCATTTTTGAATGACTAACTTGTACGTATGCACCACCACAGGACGCAAACACACAGGCCGATAATATCAACAGATTTCTCAGAATCTCACATGGACACGCATCCTCCACTCTTGCCTGTGTTAGAACGAGTAGAACTTACATGGCCAGCGCAGACAGGAAATGGTTCTGGGTTCCGAAGTTATATCAGACCCACATACAGCTCGTAGTTATAGAACATTTGCTGAAAGGACAAATGCCTTTTATTTTCCCATAATGACTGTCGCTCCATGGGTACACTTTAAATTGGAATTTTCATAAGAGTAAAAGTATTTCTCCTGTTCAAACATGCAGGCCTTGATAACATCCACTGAGCTAGTGTGTGGTACTGACATTGACATTCATTATGTAAAAGACCCAAATCATGTCAGGGGAACAAGTGAGTACAGCAAAGAGACAGAGTAGTGTGGTTTTTGTGGGTGTAACTGGCAATATAGTGTGAAACCAGACACAGGAAATTTTGGGGAAGATATCCAACAAAGGCTTCAAGAAAAAATAACAATGAGCAAAGATAACTAAACCTGTTATAATTTTGCAAATTAAGCAAATTATGACAGCTATTCAATTGAATTTCTGTCATTTCTATTAAGATTCCAATATCATTGTGTTTATATGCTGTATCTAGGTATACCATTTTAGGTTGATGGTTATATCAAGGCATGGTCGATGTGTTTTTCCGCTATTGTATTTTTGTGCCAGCAAGGCCTGCACCATTAAGAGTGTGGCTAGTTTATAGTTTTATATGAAGACAAAACAAACAGAATTCCATAGTACAGTCTGGGATATGAAACCTCCCCATGCTCAATCTCCTTTGGATTATATGGTCCCAAATGTCCTAATAAATATATAGAGTTCATTTCATAATGTTGACACAACATTGTTTTATTCACGTGGTGTCCCATTTGGTTGAACAAATTTAACATCACCTGCATGTAACACTTCATTACCTTAATTCAACAACCTTCAGCAAATAAAGTAGTACAACTTCTATGATCCACAGTTAAATGTATATCTAAAACTCAGATGATGACCAAAGTAGCGCCACTGGCAAAGAACCACAGGCGGCAAGCACAAGTTTTACGCCCTCAAACCTCCCACAGTAGCAGTGTCTAAGAACCCACATATGTCAACAGTTAGTTTTATACAATAACGTTTTAAAAAGGCAGTAAAAAAAAAGAAGCTAAGTTCACAGAAGCATTGATTAAGTGACTGTAATGTTCATCTTAAATGGGTGGGTGCCACTTTATTATCTTGTGAGCTCACGAGAGTTATGGGATAAGGGAGAGAATAGAGAAACATGTACAATGTCATAGTAAGAATGTAAATAAACGAGCCCAGGGTTCGCATTTTCCTCCCACCGGATTCCCCTCTTATCACTAACAGCTACACCACAGTGACAAGATAATAATACCATCGGACAGTAAACAGAAAGCGAGGCCTTATCATTAACTTTCCAGGCCATGTTAAAATGTGTACTGGTAAATATGTACAGCTGTACATTTCATCCTCCATGGCCCTTAGTGAGTGATTTTACAAGCTCTGTGCTGTTCTTTATAAAAGGCAGAGCAGTGGAAAGGGCAGGGGAGGAGGTGATGCGTGTGAATGCTCAGTAAACACTCTCGTCTGGTGACTGCTGGGGAGACAGAAAATCAATATTTAGCTATGTGGATCTAAAATTGGATATAAAAAATGTTTGACCATTTTAAGGTGGACACGTGAATGGAAACGGATATGAGATGAGGATTTCATGGGACAGGCACCATGTCTGTGTGTGTGTGCTTACTAGATTTTTTTTTACTGTATATAAAAGGACGTGAGTGGAAGAGATGACGAGTTGTCCATTAGGGCAGGCATCTGTCATTGGGTTCAGTTTGAGAACTCAAACAAAGTGAGTAGGTCTATAGTGAATCCCAGATCCTGGGTAGGTTCTCCAGGATCCTCCGGCGATGCGACGGGTTCGACACTCCGGCTGCACGCAGGTCCTCCTCTGTGATGCCACTGTGGAGAGAGCAAAGGTCATTTAGGTATCCAAACCACCGAGACCAAACAAATCAGGTTCCATCTACCGTTATTCCTCCTCTCACCTGAAGTAGTCCAGGTCGTCCCAGCCGTTGAGGCTGAGTCCCAGAGTGTACTTCTGTAGACCCAGGGTGCTGAGTAGTTCTCGCACTGTCTCTGGAGCTCCATAGAGGACCTGTATCAAACACCAAAACAAATGTCTAGTCAAAAAACGGAATGATAAAGCCTTAGGTCTGGGCCAATTACTAGGCACCTACAATCTAAGATAGGTACAACCCCAAATCCGTAAACACGGGCACCCTCATAGATATCATCCTGACCAACCTGCCCTCCAAATATACCTCTGCTGTCTTCAACCAGGATCTCAGCGATCACTGCCTCATTGCCTGCGTCCGTAATGGGCCCGCGGTCAAACAACCATCCCTCATCACTGTCAAACGCTCCCTAAAACACTTCAGCGAGCAGGCCTATCTAATCGACCTGGCCCGGGTATCCTGGAAGGATATTGATCTTATCCCTTCAGTAGAGGATGCCTGGTTATTCTTTCAAAGTGCTTTCCTCACCATCTTAAATAAGCATGCCCCATTCAAAAAATGTAGAACTAAGAACAGATATAGCCCTTGTTTCACTACAGACTTGACTGACCTTGACCAGCACAAAACATCCTGTGGTGTACTGCATTAGCATCGAATAGCCCCCGCGATATGCAACTTTTCAGGGAAGTTAGGAACCAATATACACAGTCAGTTAGGAAAGCAAAGGCTAGCTTTTTCAAACAGAAATTTGCATCCTGTAGCACAAATTCCCAAAAGTTTTGGGACACTGTAAAGTCCATGGAGAATAAGAGCTCCTCCTCCCAGCTGCCCACTGCACTGAGGCTAGGAAACACTGTCACCACCGATAAATCCACGATAATTGAGAATCTCAATCAGCATTTTTCTACAGCTGGTCATGCTTTCCACCTGGCTACCCCTACCCCGGCCAACAGCTCCACACCCCCCGCAGCAACTTACCCAACCCCCCGCTTCTCCTTCAACCAAATCCAGATAGCTGATGTTCTGAAAGAGCTACAAAATCTGGACCCCTACAAATCAGCTGGGCTAGACAATCTGGACCCTCTCTTTCTAAGATTATCTGCCGCAATTGTTGCAACCCCTATTACTAGCCCGTTCAACCTCTCTTTCGTATCGTCTGAGATCCCTAAAGATTGGAAAGCTGCCACTGTCATCCCCCTCTTCAAAGGGGGAGACACTCTAGACCCAAACTGATATAGACCTCTATCAATGCTGCCCTGCCTTTCTAAAGTCTTCGAAAGCCAAGTTAACAAACAGATCACCGACCATTTTGAAACCCATCATATCTTCTCCGCTATGCAGTCTGGTTTCCGAGCTGGTCATGGGTGCACCTCAGCCACGCTCAAGGGCCTAAACGATATCGTAACCGCCATAGATAAAAGACAGTACTGTGCAACTGTCTTCATCGACCTGGCCAAGGCCTTCGACTCTGTCAATCACTGCATTCATATCGGCAGACTCAACAGCCTTGGTTTCTCAAATGACTGCCTCGCATGGTTCACCAACAACTTCTCGGATAGAGTTCAGTGTGTCAAATCGGAGGGCCTGTTGTCCGAACCTCTGGCAGTCTCTATGGGGGTGCCACAGGGTTCAATTCTCTGGCCGACTCTTTTCTCTGTATACATCAATGATGTCACTCTTGCTGCTGGTGATTCTCTGATCCATCTCTACGCAGACGACACCATTCTGTATACATCTGACCCTTCTTTGGACACTGTGTTAACAAACCTCCAGACGAGCTTCAATGCCATACAACACTCCTTCCGTGGCCTCCAACTGCTCTTAAATGCTAGTAAAACTAAATGTATACTTTTATACCGATCGCTGCCTGCACCAGCTTCCCGCCCAGCATCACTACTCTGGACGGTTCTGACTTAGAATATGTGGACAACTACAAATACCTAGGTGTCTGGTTAGACTGTAAACTCTCCTTCCAGACTCACATTAAGCATCTTCGAATCCAAAATTAAATCCAGAATCGGCTTCCTATTTCGCATCAAAGCCTCCTTCACTCATGCAAACCCTTATAAAACTGACTATCCTACCGATTCTTGACTTCGGCAATGTCATTTACAAAATAGCCTCCAACACTCTACTCACCAATTTATATGTAGTCTATCACAGTGCCATCCGTTTTGTCACCAAAGCCCCATATACTACCCACCACCTGTATGCTCTCGTTGGCTGGCCCTTGCTTCATATTTGTCGCCAAAACCACTGGCTCCAGGTCATCTATTTTTTTTTTTTTTACTTTATTTAACTAGGCAAGTCAGTTAAGAACAAATTCTTATTTTTAGTGATAGCCTAGGAACAGTGGGTTAACTGCTTGTTCAGGGGCAGAATTACAGATTTGTACCTCTTCATCTCGGGGATTTGAACTTGCAACCTTCCAGTTACTAGTCCAGGGCTCTAACCACTAGGCTACCCTGCCGCCCCATCTATAAGTCTTTGCTAGGTAAAGCCCCGCCTTATCTCAACTCATTGGTCACCATAGCAGCACCCACCCATAACACTTGCTCCAGCAGGTATATTTCACTGGTCATCCCCAAAGCCAACTCCTCATTTGGCCTCCTTTCCTTCCAGTTCTCTGCTGCCAATGACTGGAACGAATTGCAAAAATCACTGAAGCTGGAGACATATATCCCTCACTAACTTAAAGCATCAGCTGTCAGAGCAGCTTACCGATCACAGCACCTGTACACAGCCCATCTGTAACTAGCCCACCCAACTACCTCATCACCATATTGTTATTTATTTTTGTCTCTTTTGCACCCCAGTATCTCTACTTGCACATCAGCATCTGCACATCTATCACTCCAGTAATAATTTGCTAAATTGTAATTATTTATTTACTATTTATTTCCTTACCTCCCTAATCTTAGTACATTTGCACACACTGTATATAGATTTTTATTTTTTCTATTGTGTTATTGACTGTACGTTTGTTTATCCCATGCGTAACTCTGTTGTTTTTGTCGCACTGCTTTGCTTTATCTTGGCCAGGTCGCAGTTGTAAATAAGAACTTGTTCTCAACTGGCCTACCTGGTTAAATAAAGGTGAAATAAAAAATAAAATAAACATTTTATATCTACCCACCTCTTTCTCCCAGCAGTATCCTCTTTCTGCAGCTATGGCCAGGTCATTCCTCTGGGCCGGTCTCTGGCATGGGGTAGATGGAGCCTCAAGGTCCAATGGGAAGAAGTCTACCTCGCTGAGTGACTTGGCTATCTGCAGGGCTGTGAGGGAGTGGTCCCCAAGGGGCCCAACTGGCTGCTCCACCACCCACGGTGCTGAGGCCTGGGTGTGGGGTACACAGGTGGACACATATGGGTAGAAGGCTGGGAGTTTGCTGCTCCGTACAGAGATGGCTTGTTCCAGTTGGTGCACCCTAGGCTGTTCTCTCCTGGGGGTCTCTCTGATGATGGCGGAGTGGTTCATGTACATGTTCCTCAGGTTCTTGGCAGGCAGGATGGAGTCCTGGACAACATTGTTTTTGCTTGGTCGTGGTTGTATGGGTTGTTCATGATAGTGAGAAGTGGGGCTTGGGGCAGGGGGGATTGGCGATGGGTCCTTTGCTGGGAAGAGCTGATAGGAGGAGTTAGTCTGGGGTGGATGATGGTCATTGGTGGAAGGATAGTGGGGCAGGATCCCTGGAATCTCGATTTCAGTGAAGTTAGACCTGCGAGGGGACTTCCTGTCACAGCCACGCCCCCCGAAGAGTTTGGGTAACTGCAGCGCGGAGTCGCCGGCCCAGACCACCTGAGGGTCCCTGCGAGGGGGTGGAGACTCCTCTACTCTTCCCAGGACAGACACACCTTCAAATATGAAGTAGGCAGGGTTTGTGTAACTGCTAGGGGCCGGCTTGGGTGGAGGCGGTGACGATCTGAAATGGGTGGACAGATAATAATGAAAGTAGGCTAAATGACAAACTATACTATAAACTCCCATCACTAATTATGTCTCGGAATCATATGCTGACAATGTATGTTGGCTAGTTTTACAATGAGTGGCTTGAAAAACACCAAAAAGATCCTCACCGGCTGATAGGTGCCCGAGTGGACGGAGGAGACAAGCATCCCCTCACCAGACCCTTCTCATCCTTCTCAAAGCAGAACCATTCTGAAAAAGACAAAACAAATGTTTATTGGACACCATCTAACTAATGTCTTCTCCATATGTCCTGTGCTATCTGGGGTAAAGGTTGCCCGTGGCGTGTGGTGGCAGTGTTTATGTGTGTTGTCATGGCAATGCATAATGCCTGACCTATAGGGCAAATGGCACCCACTCACACTGTGTGTCTTTTGAATGTCTCAGGATGCATCTGGTCAGGGTCAGTCAGCGGGGAGCCAAAAGAGGAAGCCAGGGCAGAGACCACAGAGAGAGAAAGCCAAGCCTTGGATCAATCAGGAACCAAATAGAGGAAGCAATGAGAGATACACAGGAGAACCAGAGGGCATATTAACTGTCGCAACAGAAGCCCAGCGGGAAGTGATAGTGTGAGCAGAGGAAAGAGAGGAGAGCAGTGATGAGGTTGGTGGGAGGGCAGCCAGGCGAACCCACCGTAGATCTTCTCCCGTGTTCCTCGCCGGTCCTTGGGCACATGGACCCTGACCCGCCCACGTATGGAGCCCATCTCCTCACCCCGGTGGGTCAGAAACGTCTCAAACTGCTCTGCCGCGCCGATAAGGGAGCGCAGTGCCACACAGCACTCACCTACAGAGTCAACAGTAGGATCAACAATGGAGTGGACACTGATCCCTGGTCAGTTTAGCTTTTTTCTCTCCTAATAGTTAAGATTTGAAGACTGTACACTGGTCTTTGATCTGTGCCTAAAATACACTTTAAAAAATCTAAACATCTCAATGACTACGGTCAAAGGGCATTGATTGACTAAGTGACTGATGAGAGGGGAAATAGTGAATGGTGGTGGTTACGAACAGGGAGGGAAGGAGTAATGACCAACCGTATGACTCAAACCCGTCACATGACTTGACAGACAGCAGGAGGTGCTGATCCTGAAGGTACTCCATGTCTGAGACGATCGGGAGAAGCTATGATATGTAGACACACACAAACAGGTTAGCTATGAGTCTTTGGTATGAGTTTGCTCATCTAGCTCCAGATTGATGTATTTACCTTGGGCAGCTGCTTGGGGGACCAGCCCAGTTTGAGGAAGCCAGGCACGTCACAGCTCTGTGAGTCATTCTCTACGGAACGGCGGATCTCTGCTCAAAACAGATATCGACTTAAATTATTCATCACATAAGTCACAGAGTTTGTTATAGAACTTTAGATGAACTAGGTGAGAAAGGGTTAAGGACAAAGCACCTTCAAGGCAGGATGAGTGAAACTCAATGAAGAACTTGGCTTTGCTGGCTGTCTTCACAATGGCCTCAACACCTTCCAACTCCATCCAGGCCCTCTCCATGCTCGAGTTTGGGTCTGTTTTGTAGTGCAAAGAAATCGAGGCTCACAAGCAAGTATCACAGTGATATTATACGACGTATATTAATCCAAATTCTTATGTCAAAATAACCACAAGCACCTGTTTTGGAAATGAACTGTGACGTCACCCCTACATGGAATGTGGCAAAAACAGGCGAGTGGTCGCTGGTGAAGATGTCATCTGTACAACCTGGAGACAGAGAGATCTCAGTCGTAATGATACAACCGTGTCCATTATCCTTATTCTGTTAACTGTACCATCATACAAGCATTCTTATGTCACTAATGATCACTTCAGCACTCTATGCTTTTCAACCTTTTTGTCAAAACCTGTGGCATAGACTAAACTAATGATCCTCTAATGGCTATGACGGAGTATGCTGCATGGTATGCTGCATGGTATGCTGTATGGTGAGTATTTGCTGAAGGAGGTCAAAAGCAGTGCCCTGGAGTCAGGGCCACAGTGAGGAAGTGACTGTTCGTCTGAGGACCACAGACCAGAGGACGTAGGAGTTGCCAATCATACCTTAAACAGGGACTCTCGCATTTTACAGGAAAACAATCAAAGAAATGGCCACAAAATATCTAATTTAGGAACGCCACGAGAAATAATACTATGATATCCAATTTGCTGTGCCTGAATGCTAAACTACAACGCTGTTAGAGTGCCTTCGGAAAGAATTCAGGCCCCTAGACTTTTTCCACATTTTGTTATGGTTACAGCCTTATTTTAAAATGTATTAAGTTGTGTTTTCCCCTCATCTACACACAACACCCCGTAATTACAAAGCAAAAACAGGATTTTAGAAATGTTTGCTAATTTATTAAAAATAAAAAACGGAAATATCACATTTACCTAAGTATTCAGACCATTTACTCAGTACTTTGTTGAAGCACCTTTGGCAGCGATTACAGCCTCGAGTCTTTTGGGTATGACGCTTTAAGCTTGGCACACCTGTATTTGGGGAGTTTCTCCCATTCTTCTCTGCAGATCCTCTCAAGCTCTGTCAGGTTGGATGGGGAGCGTTGCTGCACAGCTATTTTCAGGTCTCTCCAGAGATGTTCGATTGAGGTCAAATCCAGGCTCTGGCTGGGCCACTCAAGGACATTTAGAGACTTTTCCCGAAGTCACTCCTGCGTTGTCTTGGCTGTGTGCTTAAGGTCGTTGTCCTGTTGGAAGGTGAACCTTCGGCCCATTCTAAGGTCTTCAGCGCTCTGGAGCAGGTTTTAATCAAGGATCTCTGTACTATGCTCTGTTCATCTTTGCCTCAATCCTGACTAGTCTCCCAGTCCCTGCCACGGAATGCTGCAACCACCATGCTTCACTGTAGGGATGGTGCCAGGTTTCTTCTAGACATTATGCTTGGCATTCAGGCCAAAGAGTTCAAACTTGGTTTCATCAGACCAGAGAATCTTGTTTCTCATGCTCTTGAGTCTTTAGGTGCCTTTTGGCAAACTCCAAGCGGGTTGTCATGTGCCTTTTACTGAGGAGTGGCTTCCATCTGGCCACTCTACCATAAAGGCTTGATTGGTGGTGCTGCAGAGATGGTGGTCCTTCTGGAAGGTTCTCCCATCTCCACAGAGGTACTCAAGAGCTCTGTCAGACTGACCAAGTCACCTCCCTGACCAAGGCCCTTCACCCCCAATTGCTCAGTTTGCTCGGGCGGCCAGCTCTAGGAAGAGTCTTGGTGGTTCCAAACTTCTTCCATTTAAGAATGATGGAGGCCACTGTGTTCTTGGGGACCTTCAATGCTGCAGAAATGTTTTGATACCCTTCCCCAGATCTTTGCCTCGACACAATCCTGTCTCTTTGAGCTCTACGGGCAATTCCTTTGGCCTCATGGCTTGGCTTTTGCTCTGACAAGCACTGTCAACTGTGGGACCTTATATAGACAGGTGTGTGCCTTTCCAAATCATGTTCAATCAATTTAATCTATCACAGGTGGACTCCAATCAAGTTGTAGAAACATTTCCCGGATGATCAATGGAAACAGAATGTACCTGAGCTCAATTTCGAATCTCATAGCAAAGGGGTCTGAATACTAAAGGAAATAAGGTATTTCTGTTTTTTTATTATTAATAAATGAGCAAAAATGTCTAAAAACCAGATTTGGCTATTTTATCACGTGGTATTGCTGACTATTTTTATTTCTTTAATCCATTTTAGAGTAAGGCTGTAATGTAACAAAATGTGGAAAAAGTCAAGGGGTCTGAAAACTTTCCAAAGGCACTATGTATGAGGATAATGTTACGAGCCAACAAAAAAGAAACTCAGCAAAAAAAAAGAAATGTCCTCTCACTGTCAACTGTGTTTATTTTTAGCAAACTTAACGTGTGTAAATATTTGTATGAACATAAGATTCAACAACTGACATCAAACTGAGTTCCACAGTCCAGCCTCTCTCAGCTTATTGAGGACAATCTGAGCACTGATGGAGGGATTGTGCGTTCCTGGTGTAACTCGGGCAGTTGTTGTTGCCATCCTGTACCTGTCCCGCATGTGTGATGTTCAGATGTGCCGATCCTGTGCAGGTGTTGTTACACGTGGTCTGCCACTGCGAGGACGATCAGCTGTCCGTCCTGTCTCCCTGTAGCGCTGTCTTAGGCATCTCACAGTACGGACATTGCAATTTTTTGCCCTGGCCACATCTGCAGTCCTCATGCTTCCTTGCAGCATGCCTAAGGCACGTTCACGCAGATGAGCAGGGACCCTGGGCATCTTTCTTTTGGTGTTTTTCCGAGTCCGTAGAAAGGCCTCTTTAGTGTCCTAAGTTTTCATAACTGTGACCTTAATTGCCTACCGTCTGTAAGCTGTTTGTGTCTTAATGTCTTAGTGTATGTTCATGAATTGTTTATGGTTAATTGAACAAGCATGGGAAACAGTGTTTAAACCCTTTACAAGGAAGATCTGTGAATTTTGGGGGATTTTTACTAATTATCTTTAAAGACAGGGTCCTGAAAAAGGGACGTCCCTGGTTTATGTTCTAAACCAGGGATGGGCAACTAGCTGCCCACAGCCCCCCTTTTGTAGGCCTGTGGCCCAATAATAATAATAAAAATTATATTTTTGTTGGAACTCAATAGGGGTCTCAACTTTCTGTTGAGCGTTGGAATAATAGAATCGACAGTGTGCAACTCAGAAATTTGGGTGTGCATCAGCAGTCACTCAATTAGCACGTCAGCATTTTTTTTTTAGGATTGGTAAGTTAGTCTCGCGGCCAGCTATCTAAACTTGTAGTAAGCAGGGTCTAATTACCGACCGAGGTGGGGCCCATTGATCATCAGTTATTACATAAAAAACTGCAAACATTTGCCTGCACCCTGTGACAAAATGTGTTGAATTGCCGGAAATTAGCTTCAAAACTGCTAATGTTTTTCTCCGCCCCATGGCAAATTGTGTTGAATTGCAGGATATTCACCTTCAAATGTAAATATTGTTCATGGCTGTCATGAGTGGGGCTGCTAAAATGTTCTCTCACAAGGGGATGGGGTTGGGGGGGTACGCAGACCCATGAGCCACTGCGGCCCCTCATGATGAGTTCCGTTTTTTTTGTGGCCCCCAGCCCCATCAAAATCCTCCATGTCGTAAAACCTAAACCCACCATAGGAGTTGCAGGTGATATGTGTCTCTGAGTAAGACTTCCACAGAATCCGGTCACACCATGATGGCACGTTGACACGCACCTGTAGACACAGAATAGAAGGATGGCTATATTTATTGTGTGTTTGTGTGTGTTCGATGCGGACACATTGAACATATAATTGATTTATAAAAATTGTGTTATAGAATGTAGGGAACACTGCACTCCAATCATACAAGCCATTTCACTCTGTGAGGTAGTTTTAGTAGTCATGAGGACAGCTGCCGTCAAAGCACCCATCCCGTGACCCCAATAGAGACTGATTGGGTTACACATACAGTAAATCCAGTCGTGAGCTATACTTCTTTGTGTAGAATATTTAGGGGGGCAGGTTACACTAGTTGCAAAAGCGAAGGTTTCCAAAATAGCATTATGCAATTCCCTTATTTGCTGACTGCTTTCACAAGGCTCACAATGATGCTTTGTGTGGATTATTCATCACTTACTGCTTGAATGTCATTCAGACAACACGCTGATTTGGACACAATGTAGCTTTGAGAGGTTGCGTCAGAGTGTGTCACAAGGAGATAGACTCACGCCAGAGGTCTTGTACTTCTGCCACAGGTAACTGTCCCTGGACCCCCTCTCGTACCGATAGGTGGGGGGAAACGCAATCTTCTCTTCCTCTTAACCAGGACAAAGTGAGAGAAAGGGAGAGAGAAGGGGTAGATTCAGAGACAAAAGCAACGAAGGGGAGAAATTATTGACAAGAATAAATAGCACAGGTATTTTCACCCACACAGGAACACACAGTTGGACATGACGTCAGTAGGATGCTACTCACTGAAATTGAGGAAGGCCTTCCTCTTGTGTCGTTCTCGCGTCAGCTGGTCAGCACACATGAGCTCATCAAACTCCCGCTTGGAAACATGTTTGAGAATGTCCTGTAAAGCAATAGCGATCCAGTATGAGAGAGTTCAAGGTACGGCTCTGGATCTATAGAGATTCTTGATTTCGGGTTAAACTACATTTGATCTATTTGCTGGGGAACAACGAAACAGAGAGCGGAGAGCAGACAGGGCTTGTCTGACCTGTACGTCCAGATCTAGTCTGTAGTTGAGGTCTCCACACCAGAAGAGATGTGTGAAGCGCAGGCTGACGTCAAAGGCACTGAGTTGCCGGTCACCCAGGGACAACAGTCTGAGGATGTCCGCACAGTTCTGGTTCCTCCTGACAGGACCACAAGCACAGGGAGTGACAACATCAACTCACACACATAGACATGCTGCGTACATACATTGGAAACGTATACACTCTACAGCCCTGGCATGTCCTTATATAGAACGGACACAGTGGACATCAATCTGATGATAGTTGTGTTGAACATTACCCTAATGTTTTATCTGTCAACTAACACCCACATGATATACCAAAGAGCTGAACATTGGAAATAGGTGTGTATACAGTTGTGTATACCACAGGAGGCTGGTGGCACCTTAATTGGGGAGGACGGACTCGTGGTAATGGCTGGAGCGGAATTAGCGGAATGGTATCAAATACATCAAACACATAGTTTGATGCCATTCGCTCCGTTCCGGGCCATTATTATGAGCCGTCCTCCCCTCAGGAGCCTCCACTGTTGTATACAATATGTACATACCTGACTACTTTCTCACTGCCAGAGGTCAGATGGCAGTTAACAAATCCAAAAGAAGTACTGTTGAAGAGTAAGGAAACCCCAACAGCACCTTTATTTCCTGGAAACAAACAGATTTGACATTTAAAGGTTTTAACCTCATTTAGTTGATAAAACACAACATCTCGTTCCTGTTGATCATGCTCTGATATCATAGATCAGGGGTGTAAAACTCATTCCACGGAGGGCCGAGTGTCTGCAGGTTTTTGTTTTTTTCCCTTCCAATTAAGACCTAGACAACCACATGAGGGGTGTTATTTACTAATTAGCAACGTTAATTCATCAATTAAGTACAAGGGAGGAGCAAAAACCCGTAGGTCCTCCGTGGAATGAGTTTGACAAGTGTCTTTGGCTGTAGGCTATGCCAAAGATACAGGATGTGTCCGTGGAGGCTGCTGGCGAGAGGACGGCTCATAATAATGCCTGGAATAGAGTCAATGGAATGGTATCAAACATGTGGTTTCCTTGACATTCTATTGACTCCATTCCATCCATTACTATGAGCCGTCCTCCCCTCAGCAGTCTCCACTGGTGTGTATGTGTATACTATGCATTCATTTCTGAGACGAGGAGGAGGGTGTGGTGTTATGGGTAGCCGACCCATAGACGACCCAAGTAGGGGCCTGGTATCATACCCAGTGTGTTCCCCAGGCCAGTCTTCACACTGGCTGTGTTTACATGGCTGATGCGACTCTCGTGCTCCGGCTTCACGAACACTGCCAGCCTCATGTTCCACAGTGACTGTACTGCCACCTGCAGGACACATAATCACAGAACACCATAACAGAGCAATCAAGACATCGGCCTACAGTACTGCTGATTGAAAAAATCTAAAGTAATGATAACATATATGTCTTGATTTCTCATGGAAGTATCATAATCATAGACATAAGCAATTGTTTTTAGACATTTTATTGCGAGGCTAACTCCAGTGAGTATCAGGTAAATGAATAAGCAATAAACCTTAAGATTCTCTAGACTTCCAGTTTATACCAACGATTTATATATACACTAGAGGACTAACAAGGAAAGCTGTTTTGAAGCCACCGCGCCCCCATCTTGGCACTCCTCCACTGTTGTAACATTTTTTTGGGGGGGAAGCTATAGAAATGCATAGTTTTTGCCACGTTTATTCCATTACAGACACATTAATGCACACTTTTTCATTATATTATGTGAGCTAAACATACAAATAAAAAGTGTAAAATATATACAATTATTTTCCTTAAAGCATACTTTTTGAAAGTCTGAATGTTACTGTCCCCCACTACAACAACAAAATACTGAAATCGATGTAATTTTGTCCTTAAAACGTTTAATTGAAATACTGTAGAATTCCAATCATTACTATGGAGAACCCTCTCTACTAGGGAGTGCCAATATGGCCCACTGGTGGTTTCAAATCCTCTCATTGGCCAATACATAGCATCCGCAATCCAGGGTTTATAGAAGTCATTGGTTTATACACCCTTTTTTATGACCTCTTTGTGCAAATACAACGAGCATGTAAAGTAACTGTCACAGAGAGATAAACAGCTATCATTGCTTCAGGATGAATGGTAAAAGAAAAAGTACATCAGACAGATATCCTATAAGGTGAGCAAGGACATAATGACTTAATGCAAACACATGACAATCAGAGACACTTGAAAGCTGGGAGAAAGGGCCAATAAGGTATAGGGACAGAAAGAAAGAGACAGATGGAAAGATGGCGAAAGAGCAGCACATACAGTAGAGATGGAGGAAAAGAGGGACATGGCGATGGAGAAAAAGAAGCAGAGAGAGATGGAGAAAGAGGACTGGGGGACAACAGATGGAAATGAGCTGTTTGCTAAATCTGGTGCAACATTTCCTTTCTCCGTGTGTTTTTTAAAACGTATGTTTTTGTTGTACATTGTCTGTGTCCCAAATTTGTTTTGAGTTAAATGGAGGACAATATAAGTGATGCTCACCTGTTTGTACTCTATATGCGTGTAGCTGTGTAGGGTAGCCTTGACGTGCTCGGTCCACTCCTTCTCCCCCTGAGAGTTCTCCTGGGTACCCAGGGCGTAGATGTCGTGAGGCAGCAGAGCTGTGGACTCATCTGGGGTTCGCCCCAGACCACAGCACGTCACCCAGGACTGCAGACTGCGAGGGGGAGGGGAGCCACCTGGACACACAGCCAATAAGATCATTAGTGAGGGTCCTACTCAGTATAGACCACTATCTAGTGCTTCAAATAAAAAAAACAGAGTTTCTAATAAGAAAATTGTGGCTTTCTAGTGTAATAACCCTGTAACAACCGTAGCCATACCAGGAAAAGTACTGATGTCAGACAGTGACAGCGGAAGACATATTACTCTAGGACAGTGAGGTTCTATTGATGTCGTAGTTACCCATATTCCAGCTGCCCACAAACACAGAGATGACATCAGGTTCACTCAGATGGGAGTGTCTGGTCTTCATCAGCTGTAGCAGCTGGCAGAACGCCTCCCGCTTCTGGAGGGAAGAGAGAGTGTTCTCAGTCAATACAATGGAATCCAATGGGTGGCGACATACACAGACGAATGTAGACCTGTATGTACCCTTGCACTCTCAAACATGAGCTCTCGTGGGGTGTTGTGATGACTGTCCACTACCATGCGCAGCTTGGCTGGACTGCTCTGGAACTTGACTAGCTGCAGAACTGGCACGTGCGCACGCACGGGAAAAGAAGGAATCGTTAGGATCATTGAACACTTCTTCATCGAACTCGGTCAAGTAATGTCAGATGTTGATGTTAGTCTCTTACTCCGGTCGTGTGAGACTGTCTCCGCTCCGAATGACCCGGCCTTCCTGTCAAACAGCAGCACTCCTGTGTCCAAGTCCACTGACACGGTCTGTCTGCCGTAACGCACCATCTTAATCTAGACACACACACAAAGATGATACAAGATATACAATACTGTACCACAAAAATGATCAAAATATGACTAAACAGCTGGTATGCCCCCCTAAAAGTATGAAGTGCCCTTTGCCTCTCTCTGTCACCTGAAAGGAGTGGACAGGTATGGGCCTGGCATTGTTCTTAGCTACAGGGACTAGTGCTGGAGCAGGGACTGGGGCTGGAGAAGGGGCTGGAGCATGGGCAGGAGCAGGGGATGGAGCAGGGACTGGTGCTGGAGCAGAGACTGGGACTGGAGCTGGGGCAGGAGCAGGGACTGGAGCTGAGACAGGGGCGGGTTCACGGAGAGGGGCAGGCTGCACAGCCAGGTTGTGATTGGTCACAGCATCTTGAAGAGCTTTCAGCACCTGCACAGTAAGAGCATAGAGAGCTTTAGACTGGAAAGTAAATTAATATCAGACTGGTTTGCATTGGGGGGGGGGGGGGGGGGTAGTGTGTGTGTGTATGTATGTGGGTACAAACCCTCTTCTCCAGGGAGGACAGCAGGCTGACCAGGGAAGAGATTTTACACAGCAGGCTGTCCAACTCCATGTCTGGACCTCTACCCATATTCTAAAAGGGGGGACAGTAATATTAAGTAGCTGTGTGCTATGTGAAATACAGGTATAAATATAGAATTGTACCCCATGAATGGAACATATTTAGAGGTGTTTTATTTTCAACTTTTTTAACAGTGATGCGCTGTGAAAGTTATTTTTCTCAATTAGTGCACTAGAGGGCGCAGCAGATCAGATTTCCATTCATCTTCTGTCTTCTTTGTTTGTGGGTCCATTGTGGACCATAGTAGAGTAGACAGGGTAAGACAGACAGGGTAGGACATCACCGGGTAGGGGCCTTCCAAGTGGCACAATGGTCTAAGGCACTGCATCGCAGTGCTAGCTGTGCCACCAGAGATTCTAGGTTCGAGTCCAAGGCTCTGTCGCAGCTGGCTGTGACAGGGAGACCCATGGGGCGGCTCACAATTGGCCCAGCGTCTTCCAAGTTAGAGGAGGGTTTGTGTCCGCTGACACGGTCGCCAGGTGCACGGTGTTTCCTCCGACACGTTGGTGCGGCTGGCTTCCGGGTTAAGTGGGCGTTGTGTCAAGAAGCAGTGCGGTTTAGCTTGGTTGGGTTGTGTTTCGCCACCTCAGAGTCCGTACTGGAGTTGCAGCAACGAGACAAGACTGTAACTACCAATTGGATGCCACGAAATTGAGGAGAAAACAGGGTAAAAAAAAGGACAGACAGAACGGGTAGGACAGACAGGGTATATCACAGATGGGATGTACCTGTGACTTGGTGGAGGTTAAAGGGCAGGTGGGATGGTCAAACACTTTGGCCAGCGTCTCCAAACTGGACATGGTCAGATCAATCTCACTGTGGATCAGACAATCAGTTTCATTTTCTCCCTGTGATAACTAACAAATCCATCACATCACAAACACTAAATGACATACAGCACTAACTGTAGTAGCAGTAGCAAAATGCTGAAACCCACCTGTTGAGTCCCTGGCATGCTGTGCCCAGGGTTTGGTGTAGATGGAGTAGGCCTTTTGCTCCTCTACGCAGACCCTCTACATCCAGAGGCAGCTCACTGCACAGATACTCACTGAGCAACCCAACCACCTCACCTGCCATGCTGTGAAACCACAGTAAAAAAAAATCTACATTTTATGTGGTTTATCCATAATTTTAACGGAATGGAATAACGGAATGGAATGTTCCATAACGGAATGGAATGTTTGTGTATAAAAAATTAAAAAATCAACACACTCTTGAAAAGAAACAAAGTTTATCGTGAGTGTTTGCAAACGTAAGCCTTGTTGAAAGCAGCACTCAGGCAATCTGACGAGGAAGGGAAAGGGGATACCTAGATGCCACAGGAAAATACTATGGTGCTAAAGTACCCCAAATAGCCCCAGACCAATAGTGCACATTTTTCCCTATTTATGTGTGGAACTGGAAGTATATCTGCATTCTCCAGATGTGTGATTGGTGTTAGGGAGTGTGTACCTGGGTGTGTTGAGCTCCTGCAGCCTGTGGAGGAAGAGGAGATGGGGGGATGGGGTGACTGGAGGTCCTTCTGGGGGAGATGTACTGACTGCGACTGGGGCTGGGCTGGGACTCCACACCAGCCCTGGCTTCTCATCATCACCTGAGCTCTCCTCACCAGGCTCTGTGTCCCTCCCCACAGGGTACAGCAAGGGGATGACCAGACCCTTATGAGGGTGCTGGTACCCCAACACCAGGTCCCCCAGTGTTCGGAAACAGTTCACCTGCACCCCTTGAGATGTCTGTGGAGAAACACACATACAGCATAGACAGAATTATAATATAAATAGACATTCACAGACATAGCGATTTGCTCAAACACGTAAGAATGAACATATATGGGCTGTGGTTATACATACATGGGCTGTGGTTATACATACATGGGCTGTGGTTATACATACATGGGCTGTGGTTATACATACATGGGCTGTGGTTATACATACATGGGCTGTGGTTATACATACATGGGCTGTGGTGATACATACATGGGCTGTGGTTATACATACATGGGCTGTGGTTATACATACATGGGCTGTGGTTATACATACATGGGCTGTGGTTATACATACATGGGCTGTGGTTATACATACATGGGCTGTGGTTATACATACATGGGCTGTGGTGATACATACATGGGCTGTGGTTATACATACATGGGCTGTGGTTATACATACGTGGGCTGTGGTTATACATACATGGGCTGTGGTTATACATACATGGGCTGTGGTTATACATACATGGGCTGTGGTGATACATACATGGGCTGTGGTTATACATACATGGGCTGTGGTTATACATACATGGGCTGTGGTGATACATACATGGGCTGTGGTTATACATACATGGGCTGTGGTTACCCAGAAAGGTCAAAAATACCATAAACACATGATACAGAACCTACACAACACAAGTGATCTTCATGAGAGTTTCCTTTATGTACAGGATAGATGAACAAATTCCCTGAACTGATGAATGAGCTGCAAACCGTCCATCAAGATAATGTTTATAAACTTTTTCTCTAAAGTTCCTAAAGCTTGGAAGACCGTACAAATGTCTCAAATCCATATGAACCTGTTCAGGATACGCATGTGTTGTCCGAACAGTGTCCACCAAAACAAAATGGACCTGGATATACTCAGGGGGATCCCTTGGAGTAGAGGTGCGGTCTCTTGGGCCCTGGAGGTGCCAAACAGAAGCCACAACCACTCACCTCTGTTTGCATAGCCAGAACAAGAACAACATCAAACACTCATTGCCAAGCAGGCTGCAGAAACCACTGCTAATCAGCCACAGGACAGGAGATAATATCACAAACCTACCCCCCAAATTCTGGTCACTGGCAAGGTTGGCTGCCATGAGTCACAGTGTTCCAGCAGTTTACTAGCCGACCTCTGTGTTCTGAGCCAGTCTACCGTACACACGCACAAACGCTGCCCGCTATAAACAACACTCCAACAGCCAGCTGTCTCAGATACGTACAGTAAACATGGAGGGGAAACAGATATTCAACAGCCATCGACAAACGCATTAAGTGCCAGTCACACACACACACACACACACACACACACACACACACACACACACACACACACACACACACACACACACCGCGGGCATAGACATATTAGATGCCACGGACACACTCTCAGACACAGGACCCAAAGGGCGCACACAGCAACACTGCAAACTAAAAGCCCCTTTCCTGTACGTCTTATTTTAGAAACGTTTGTTTTCATTGTGTGGTTTGAAAAACCATTTTTGGCAGACATTACCTGCCCCAGTTGCCAGGGACTCCTCTAATGGTTTATGCATTTTTTCGAGGAACTCTTGAGAAGTAATTACAAAGAAAATACAGACTAAACGACTCAGGGAGACAAAAACGGCCTGTCTTTTAGCTCAAAATATCCCTTCTATAAAATAGCCCCCTCAGAAAAACAAGAAAGCAACCACGCAATCCCTATGTGGTAATGTTTTTTAATAGCAAAGCCAGTGAGACAATCTGCTTATTGGGGACTTTACTGACTTCCGTGGAAAACAAGTGAGGCAGTGATACAGTACATGGAGCACAGCCCTCATCTGAAAAGAACATTTACATGGTGTTTTCAAATCAAAGACTCATTAAATGACTGTCTCTATGAGACAATTGTTATTGAGCTGGTTTTGCACCAGATATGGTAAAGGAATGCACAGGCTGGTTTGCGGGCTGCCTCAAATGTTTTTTGTTACTGTGTTTTTTCCCTCATTCCTGATAATTAGGACCAGGAGCTGTGGCTCTTGAAAGGAGTCGTCCCCTATAGTCACTATCTAAAACACCCATACAACCGCCACACACAAACTAATCCGAACCATCCCTATCCCCCACCCAACTAACCCTCAACACACACATCCTTGTCCACGGCACATTCACACACAAAGCACAAACAGACCCATCCTCCTTAGAGCACTGGTCAATGAGTGGGTAGGTCAGGAATCTGTGAGACACACACACAAATTTCTCCTCTGTGCAATTGTCATTCTCCAAGCATGCAGCCGCATGGCAGAGATGCCATTCAAACAAAAAAGGCCTAAGGCGGAATGAGCCTAGTATATGAACACAAGACACTTCCTGTTTCCCTTACAACATACAACAACACAACTCTTTTGTAACGATAACAACTACAGTATTGAACAGTCCATTCTTTCTCGAAAGTGGTTGCTACAAGAGGATAATATCATGATTGCACATGTAGGATATGCTACAGTATTAGCCTAGTTACTGTCAGGATTAGGTCATGTGTGTATGTGAGGGGGGGTTGGAAAGTTAAACTGATGATGGTCACTCACCTGTACAGCCAACAGGCCGTCTGCATCAGGAAGAATACGATAAGTGTGAACGTGCCGTTGGTACCTGAAAAGGGGGAAATAACATTGACAAATGTACTGTATACCCCAAGACAGCACTACACATAACTATACCACTGTCATGGGCAGAAATAAACATTCAAAGGCTAAACACGCTTTAAAGTAACAATGAAATAAGGATGAGCAGATGTGCTGCCCTTGTTAAAGATAAACAAGATGCTAATTTGTTGATGGTGTGACTCAGTTAGATGGTTATTTCAGCAACTTCTTGGTCCACTGTACAGCATGGGATTACATGACTACTACCGGGCAATTCCATGGAAACGGAACTGCGCTGAGACTCAGATTTTTCCCTTAAAATGTATGCCAAACAAAAACCATTGATTTCAAAGTTAAACAAACCATACAACTCCATGCACAATGACTGCTTTTAACAATTTACACAGAACAGTTTACAGAAACATTTACTGGAAGAACTGTGCATATGCAAAGTTTAGTGAAATGATTTCGGTAAAATCTCCCTCTCCCTATTTTTTTTAACCCCTTTTTTCTCCCCAATTTCGTGGTATCCAATTGTTGTAGTAGCTACTATCTTGTCTCATCGCTACAACTCCCGTACGGGCTCGGGAGAGACGAAGGTTGAAAGTCATGCGTCCTCTGATACACAACCCAACCAAGCCGCACTGCTTCTTAACACAGCTTCTTAACACAGCGTGCATCCAACCCAGAAGCCAGCCGCACCAATGTGTCAGAGGGTACACCGTGCACCTGGCAACGTTGGTTAGCGCGCACTGCGCCCGGCCCACCACAGGAGTCGCTGGTGCGCGATGAGACAAGGACATCCCTACCGACCAAGCCCTCCCTAAACCGGACGAAGCTAGGCCAATTGTGCGTCGCCCCACGGACCTCCCGGTCGCGGCCAGTTACGACAGAGCCTGGGCGCGAACCCAGGGACTCTGATGGCACAGCTGGCGCTGCAGTACAGCGCCCTTAACCACTGCGCCACCCGGGAGGCCCCTGGACCAAATCTTAACCAATCAGACATGTTTGTTTCAGTCAAATCATGGCCCGTCCGGAACAGACCAAAAATCAACATCTGTGGACATTGAAATTAAAGCCGGTCCAGGCCGTACCAAAAAATGGCATATGTGGACATTGAAATCAAGGCCAGGGTGGACTGACCAGTTTTCAACAATTCTTCAACATCCATGAAAGAAAGAGAGGGGGCTCATGGGTAGGTGTTGGTAGGTAGGGGCACAGAAAGGAGTCAACCTGTGCCTAGTACATGCCCCTTTGCCCTTCCACTCACCATGTGCCGTTTTGGGGGGTGGTATAGATATTTGTTTGTATTAAGTTTTGTTATTGTTGTTCTAAACCCATTGCCCGCATGTTCGTCATGACGTCTTCAAGTTTGCTACCTAAGGGATAGATCGAAATTTACTGTATTACAATAATTGTAGCGACCCTTTGTTTATAAACATGTATATCTACTTGGCTTTTGTGGCACAAAAATAACCTCAGCAAAAAAATAAATGTCCTCCCACTGTCAATTGTGTTTATTTGTGTAAATATTTGTATGAACATAACAAGATTCAACAACTGAGACATAAACTGAACAAGTTCCACAGACATGTGACAAACAGAAATTGAATAATGTGTCCCTGAACAAAGAGGGGGTCAAAATCAAAAGTAACAGTCAATATCTGTTGTGGCCACTAGCTGCATTAAGTACTGCAGTGCATCTCCTCATGGACTGCACCAGATTTGCCAGTTCTTGCTGTGAGATGTTACCCCACTCTTTCACCAAGGCACCTGCAAGTTCCCGGACATTTCTGGGGGGAATGGCCCTAGCCCTCACCCTCCGATCCAACAGGTCCCAGACGTGCTCAATGGGATTGAGATCCGGGCTCTTCGCTGGTCATGGCAGAACACTGACATTCCTGTCTGGCAGGAAATCACGCACAGAATGAGCAGTATGGCTGGTGGCATTGTCATGCTGGAGGGTCATGTCAGGATGAGCCTGCAAGAAGGGTACCACATGAGGGAGGAGGATATCTTCCCTGTAAACGCACAGCATTGAGATTGCCTGTAATGACAACAAGCTCAGTCTGATGATGCTGTGATACACCGCCCCAGACCATGATGGACCCTCCACCTTCAAATCGATCCCGCTCCAGAGTGCAGGCCTCGGTGTAACGCTCATTCCTTCAACGATAAACGTAAATCCGACCATCACCTTTGGTGAGACAAAACCACGACTCGTCAGTGAAGAGCACTTCTTGCCAGTCGTGTCTGGTCCAGGGACGGTGGGTTTGTGCCCATAGGCGTATCTGCAGTCCTCATGCCTCTCCATATCTGCAGTCCTCATGCCTCCGTGCAGCATGCCTAAGGCACGTTCACGCAGATGAGCAGGGACCCTGAGAATCTTTCTTTTGGTGTTTTTACAGAGTCCGTAGAAAGGCCTCTTTAGTGTCCTAAGTTTTCATAACTGTGACCATAATTGCCTACCGTCTGTAAGCTGTTAGTGTCTTAACGACCGTTCCACAGGTGCATGTTTATGAATTGTTTATGGTTCATTGAACAAGCATGGGAAACAGTGTTTAAACCTTTTATAATAAAGATCTGTGAAATTATTTGGAATTATTATAAATTATCTTTGAAAGACAGGGTCCTGAAAAAGGAACGTTTCTGTTTTTGCTTTGTTTACTTAGACAAAATACATATACACAATTTATTTTTTATTTTTTTGGGGGTTTTAGGCTGGGTTTCTGTACAGCACTTTGAGATATCAGCTGATGTACGAAGGGCTATATAAATAAATTTGATTTGATTTGATTTGATTTTCCTTCATTTTTATTGAGTTGGCAGCCTGATGAAAGCCAGTCAATTTTTAAATCACCCAGATAATATACCTCTGTTGATATCACATACGTTATCGACCATTTCACACGTTAGCCAGATACTGACTAGCACTTGGTGGTCCAAAGCTGCTTCCCACCAGAATGGGCTTTAGGTGAGGCAGATGAACCTGTAGCCATCTTACTTCAACAGTATTTAACATTGTCACACTGGTATAACTGTTCAGGAGACAGGCGCAGGAATGCGTAATAGTAATTTTAAAAAATTAGACCCAAATTTCTACCAAACAAAGATGTATACAAAACACAGGGTTGAGACCCAAACAAAAGAGCGAGGAGTACCTCAAATAAATACACAAGCGCACAATGGTACCATACGGGATGAGACCCGTAATAATCTGCGCCATATGTGCGGCACGAAAGCCAAAACAACACAGCACAGGTACTCACACGACCAACGGACATTGTAACAATAATCGATCGAATAATGGTGATCAAAGGGTGCACTTATACAATTACTAATCAATGGGAATAGGGACCAGGTGTGCGTAATGACAGTTCCGGAGGGATCCGTGACAAACATGAGATCCTCTCTAAGCCTTACAGAAATTTGTATCTGAATAGAAAACGGCCACACCTCCACCTTTGGCATTTGGGTCTTTTCTGTAGATTTTATAACCATGTATTGCTACCACTGTATCATCAAATGTATTATCTAAGTGAGTTTCAGAGATCAGAATCGTCAGAATATTCAGAATATGAATGTCATCTGTTACTAGCAAATTATTGATTTCATGAACCTTGTTTCTTAAGCTACATATGTTAACGTGGGCTATTTTTTGCACTTTTCTGGGATGCTTAATTGTTTTTATTGCTTTACTGGGAGGTTTAGATTTTGTGTCACTGGACTACACACAATACCCCATAATGTCAAAGTGGAAGTATGATTTTCGAAATTTTTACAAATTAATAAAAAATGAAAAGGTGAAATGTCTTGAGTAAATACAGTATGTATTCAACCCCTTTGTTATGGCAAGCCTAAATAAGTTCTGAAGTAAAAATGTCCTTAACAACTCACATAATAAGTTGCATGGACTCACTCTGTGTGATATAATAGTGTTAAAACAGGAATTTTCTTGAATGACCACCTCATCTCTGTACCCCACATATACAATTATCTTTAAGGTCCCTTAGTTGAGCAGTGAATTTCAAACACAGATTCAACAACGAAGACCAGGGAGGTTTTCCAATGCCTCGCAAAGAAAGGCACCTATTGATCAGCAAGCCCACCCCCTTTTCCCGATGTCAATCATGTCTTTAGGAGGCACTGTAACCAGCTTGCTCACAAATTGTGATGAGTTAGTATGTTGTTGCAGAAATAAATAGACCTGGGGGAGGGGTTGTCCAGACACATTAGCTTTGACCATCAGATGACAGAAAGTGAAAGAAAACAGTTATCAACATGACAGTGGAAGGGAGGAAGAAATTCTGTTGCAGATTTTTCAGAAATTCTGTTGCCAATTCATTAACATAATTGATATTGGTAAAAACTCTAAAACTAATTGATATGTCTACCTTTACTGGTTACTTCTGTGAACTTTCATTATTCTCCCTCTACATAAAAATATATTTAAAATATGTGGGTTTTTGGTAACAGAATTTCAAGGCACAAGGCAATGTTTCTTCAACTTACAGAAAGCAGAAAATGTTTTCCTAACCTAAATACAAGTGTTGATATTAGTTGGCAGGGGTTTTTACTTCAGCATTATTGTGTTTAGATGTATTTTCTAATACCTTTTAAGACTTATTCCGATAGATGTTTTCTCAGACTCCTTTTCCATCTGTTTGACAAGGAATTAAAGCCTATGCTTATTCCATATTCTAAGGATGGAAAAGTCTTGTAAAATGTATATATGCCTTAATTAAAAAAAATATAAACTCTTAATTAGTTTTCTTTTGCCACCCATTTTGACATGATCCCATTAATGTCACATGTTGGTGCTCATAAAGAACCTACCCACACATCTCAGGTTTTTACACACCACTATTTACACAACCTACACAAACTAGCCAGAGGGGTGTGACTCATCTGGACCACATGTGGGCTTCATGTTCGATAATAATCACTTGGTAGCAAAACCATACCACTAGTCTGTGTCAAGTATCCATTAGATGGCTAACTTTTATCTCTACTTTATCTCTTAACACAGTACAGTAAATGCCTGTAACCCCCCCCCCCCCCCCCCCCTTGTTGAAAAGACACCAGTTGAAAGCCCCCTGCTGGAAGCATGGCCTTGTGATGCCTGGTAGAGAATCACAGGTATCATTAATCTAGAATTAATTCATATTTCCCTGTAATGACAGCAGACCTGTATTGATGTGGAGATTAGATTAGTGTACACTAGGCCTACATACAACATAGAGAGGAGGAAGAGGTACAGAGACAGAGGGACAGAAAAAACACGGAATAGAAAACAACAGCAAAAGAGAGGGAAAAGAGAATGAGGAAAGAGAGAATGAGACAGCTAAGAGGGAGAGAGAATGAGACAGCTAAGAGGGAGGGAGAATGAGACAGCTAAGAGGGAGAGAGAATGAGACAGCTAAGAGGGAGAGAGAATGAGACAGCTAAGAGGGAGAGAGAATGAGACAGCTAAGAGGGAGAGAGAATGAGACAGCTAAGAGGGAGAGAGAATGAGACAGCTAAGAGGGAGAGAGAATGAGACAGCTAAGAGGGAGAGAGAATGAGACAGCTAAGAGGGAGAGAGAATGAGACAGCTAAGAGGGAGGGAGAATGAGACAGCTAAGAGGGAGAGAGAATGAGACAGCTAAGAGGGAGAGAGAATGAGACAGCTAAGAGGGAGGGAGGGGGGGGGGCAGCATGAGCAGCAGTGGGGCTCAGCTTTCAGGAATGTGTCTGGCTCGGGCCGCTGTGCACAGAGAGCCGTGTGGTCACTGTAGCTCCCGCCCTCTTCCAGGGGCCCCAGGGAAGACTGAATGGAGGGAGGAGGAGAGGAGAGTGGGGGACCGGGAGCCCTAAGCCAGGGTTACACGGACACTGGCCAGGCTTGGTTGGGCTGTATCGGGACTGGGCAACCTGAGTGTTCAGGAGCTATACACTTCCAGCAGCCCTGTGAGCCACAGCCTTCTCCCTGCCCGCTGTCCCAGGTCAGAGTGACAATGATAAAGATGACAGAGAGACAGGCTGCTGAATCTATTTACAATGCAGAAATTGAGACACGCTATAGCACTTGTGAATGTGAGGTTAGTTCCCTTTACCACTGACTGTGAGCATCACTGAGTTGATATTGACCATACACACTCAGAGATGGAAAGGAACTTTATGCGTGCGTGCGTGCGTGTGTGTGTGTGTGTGTGTATGTGTGTGTGTGTGTGTGTGTGTGTGGTGGAAGGCTACTCACAGCAGACAGAGGGCGTAGGCTCCAGGCACAGACTCACTGTCCCTGACCAGGAAGCTGCCGTCCCTCCCAGCCCGGGCCAGCAAGTCCTCCGCATGCACGCGGCTGATGTCGCGGTGGTACCACGCCACCGCCATGACAACCGAAGCTGTTGTTGTCCACCTGTCAGTCAGTGGAGTGTGTGTCCGTCCAACGGGGTAATCCACAACAAGGTGTACGGTCAGAGATGACACACACACACTCTGTCCCACACCTGTGTCATGGCACCACGAGACCCTCCAGCTCTCGTTGTTCAGTCCTTTTGAGTGTTCACGGCTTCTCCAGCATCCTCGTCCTCATTAGTAAGGTCGACACAGGACAACAACAATAGTCCTCCTCATTTAAGACAGGCACGCCTTCCAGGGTCCTACTGGGTTACACATCCTGTTGCATTTGAGGATTGTTGTCGTTGTAGAGTCAGTCAATATCCCTCCTACAGATTTCTCTGTGTCCAGATTCCAGAACTACAGTTGCTGAACTCTGGCCCACCTTGCTGTTAGTTCCCCCACAGAGAACAACTGTCTCAGTGTCTGTGTGCAGGTTGCTGCCAGCCGGATGTTCCTCTCAGGTAGACAGACAGCTGGATGTTCCTCTCAGGCAGACAGACAGAGATAGAGAGAAAGAGAGAGAAAGAGAGGGAGGAGCAATGATGCATATAGCCAACCACCCCTGGGGGTAGTGCCTGCAGCCTCACCCCAAAGACCTACAATGCTGCTGTCCCTTCAATAAAAGCCCTGCATGCAAACAACACAGGAAAGAAGAACCAAGAGAAGTCAGTCAGCCATACAAACAAACCCTGCTGCACAGCCTGCTGTGGTGGATAGATATCAGACAATTCAAATGATTTTCCAGTTGTTTTGCCATATAAGGGAAAGGGCAAACACCCTGCAGAAAGTTCAGCTGATGGTTGCAGTTCTCTCCAGATTCCACAGTCTCTCTCTTCCTCTCTGTTGTCAGACGTAGATTACAGAGAGTGGGTCCAGAGTGTTGGTGGGGTGTGTCAAGGGTCCCTGGCCGGTCCCGTGCAGAGAGTGTGTTGGGAGCGTCCCGTCCCCCTGGCGTGGTGTGTTCCGTATCTCCCTAGAGTGTCGTCAGAAGAGGAGGTGAAGGGGGGCTAGAGGATGAGAGGACTAGCCCTGTTAAAGCACAACACAACGCGGGGCAGCACAGACAGAGGAAGTGACTCCCCGCTCCAGATGTGAGTAAGAAGGAAAAGCAAGGGCAGAGAAAAAAACTAACGCAGCAGCAGAAAGAATTCCTGCGAGGGGCTTCACTTCATCACTGGTGTGTGAAACCAACGCTGCCAGCAGACTCTTCCTTTCTCTGGCCCACCCCACGCTCCATCCTCCTCCCCTCCTTCTCCTCCTCCTTTTCCCTGAAATCCCAAACACAAAACACAGCCGTGCCGTGCACACTCAGGTGGGAGGCTTGGCACAGCCTCTGTCTGTCTCACTCCTGCGTTCTTGTCCTCTTTTCCAGCCTTTTTTCCACTGTGCTGGCTAGCTTATTCCCCTCTCTCTTTCTCCGTTCCCCACCCTTTTCTTTTGTTACTCTCCCTAACATCCATTTCTCTCTCTCTCCTTGCTCTCCTTGCCTTCTCTCCCTCCTTTCTCTCCCTGCTTTCTCTCCCTGCTTTCTCTCCCTGCTTTCTCTCCCTCCTTTCTCTCTCTCCTTTCTCTCCCTTTTTTCTCCACCTTCCTTTCTCTCCCTCCTTTCTCTCCCTGCTTTCTCTCCCTGCTTTCTCTCCCTGCTTTCTCTCTCTCCTTTCTCTCCCTTTTTTCTCCACCTTCCTTTCTCTCCCTCCTTTCTCTCCCTCCTTTCTCTCTCTTCTTTCTATCCCTCCTTTCTCTCTCCTTTCTCTCCCTCCTTTCTATCCCTCCTTTCTATCCATCCTTTCTCCCCCTCCTTTCTATCCCTCCTTTCTCTCCCAGCAGAAAAGCAGCCTCCAAATGGATATGGAGGCTTATTTTTGGCATGCAAACAACGCCCCTCTTCCTCCTCTTCTTCCCCTCCTCTCTTCACCCAGTGGGTGGAACTGTGTTTGTGGGCAGCTGTTTGGCTCCAGCTTTGCTGTGCTGCCTCTTACAACTCAGCAGAAATCCATTGCCCACCACCCCCACCACACACAAACCCATAACATACACAAACAAGCTGATGTCAGTACAAGCCCATTCCATTACCCGCCCTCTCAAATCCTCTGTTTATTACAGGCCTAATCCCATCTCACGACTTTCCAAAGGCCACAAACCAGTCATTGTTGTTGCTCCCTGTAGATTTTTCTTATAGAAGGTCAGTGACTGCTGACTCACCCATCCCAAACCCTCACCCACCCCCAAATCTAAAACCTTACTGCTGTCCCTGAGGTAGTCTGTTCTTACAGCTCTGTTGTGTTTCTCAACAGATGTAAGTGGGTCAGAAGAGGGTACACAGCAAACATGGCCCCGTTTGGGTATTTGGTGGGCAAGGTAGATAGGGGCTAGCCCGCAGCAATCCCACACCAGCCCAGTGTCGTTCCAATTTAAGTGTTCTATTGTGTGATGTCAACATAAACGTTTATCTTGTACACAGTCTGCAAAAAGGCTTAGATAAGTGCACGTGACATATGAGAACGTTTTAAGTTAACCCGCATTGGGCCAACAACGTGCCAATGTGGGCAGTATACGTGGTCTAGTGTTTTAACCCGCATTGGGCCAACAACGTGCCAATGTGGGCAGTATACATGGTCTAGTGTTTTAACCCAAATTGGGCCAACATCGTGCCAATGTGGGCAGTATACATGGTCCAGTGTTTTAATCCACATTGGGCCAACATCGTGCCAATGTGGGCAGTATACATGGTCCAGTGTTTTAATCCACATTGGTCCAACATCGTACCAATGTGGGCAGTATACATGGTCCAGTGTTTTAATCCGCATTGGTCCAACATCGTACCAATGTGGGCAGTATACATGGTCCAGTGTTTTAATCCGCATTGGTCCAACATCGTACCAATGTGGGCAGTATACATGGTCCAGTGTTTTAACCCGCATTGGTCCAACATCGTACCAATGTGGGTAGACTACATGGGTCTAGTGTTTTAACCCACATTAGGCCCACCTCGTGCCAATGTGGACATGTTTGCTGGTTAGTGATTTAGCACACAGACTCCTATCAATCCTATGGCCCTTGCAGACTCTGTACTGCCTCCTTCTATACTGCAGGTATAGTAAGGATATATTTGCTTAGAATCATATGTATACTGTAAAATATTGTTTAATACTGATTGATCATACAGTTTAAATTTGGGACATGCCAGGTTTTGTTTTGTGCTAATTTTTGCTAACAATTTCACTGACATTTGGAGTTGGGTTCAGCACATCATTAGCATTTTGTATGTGGTGATTTCAATTGGTGTAAAAAATAAAGGTTCATTCCCGAACACACAGACAGCATGCTCTGCTCCTGTCTGACCCTGTCTTATTATAACCCTGGGCTCATCCCATTACTGTTGCTGTCCATTCAATTACCAGGACTGCTATGTTTATGCAAGCGCTGAATTACACAGAAATATCTGACAGAAAAACTTCCCTTTCTGGTAACTTAGTTATCTGCTTTCACTTCTCTGCTCTCTCTCAGTTCCACACTGATGGAGGGAGCCTAGCTATCTCAAGGCAGCTGTCTACATAATAAAATAGAGGCATCTGACTTTTTTTTGCCCTGTCACTTCTCCAAGCCTGGTATTCTTCATCTTTAATCTGATCATTTAGCGACACCGTATAGCACATAGCTAATACCTGCCTGCCCATAGAAATATGGTCAATGATGGCGTGATGGGTGGAATGCCAGCCATTTTGAGTGTACCCATGCCAGGAAGTAAATCGTTTCTATGTGCCTGCCCATCACCACTGAGAAACCATGGGAGGTCACGAACATATGAACATCATGGCTGATTAAGTTACTGACTTTAGTTGGGTGACTATACAGTGTATCAATATAGCGTATAGCTCAATATACAGTCAACACAGAGCGCTGCACCACAACTGTTTGAACTGGTCATTTTGTAGATGATAATATTTTCTAAAATCACATATTTCTACTTCAGCCAGACACGTTAGTCTCCTTTCATATCGATGTCCATCTCCCCCTCAGTGTCTCTGACTCTCCGCTTGTTGTGGCTTTTATAACCCTGCATGGTGCAGTACTGGTGTGTTATAACTGGTACCGGTTTCGCCACTGGTCTGGGACAATGATTCAGTTATTTATTGTGTATCTATATATAGTTTCAGCCACATGGGGGCTAAATGGGAGCGAGCTTAGCTGTAAGGGGATTAGATGAAGACATAAGCTATTTTGTGATCTCATCCTTCAACTGAAACTGTCAGATGAACACCCAGGAAAGTAATTGAATAACAAAGGAAGAGGCCTGGAAATAGATGGAATGAATTAACCCTGGACAAAGCTTATATTTGTTTTACCGTGGTCACACAACATACATCTTTTGTCACCTGCTAAAAATAGGAGATAAATATGAAATACATATTGATTGAATTGATTGGTGTAATGCATACTTACAATGCAAAGTATGGACCATACAGTACCAAAAGCACATGGCGATTTCATCCCAGTCCACCCATTGACTGTTCTTAGATTCACCGTGTCTAAAAGCAGGGCTAAGCCCAGTTAAACCCAGTGTGAATGTGTGAAGAGAAGTGATTTGCTATACACTTATAGCATCTTAGGCTTTCCTTGAGGAGTGGAGAATCAGGTTGCCAGAAGAGCAAGGCATAAGAGGCTTACTGATAAGACACATCTAATGATTGCACACAGACACTGTTGTCCTGGCTTCTCATTGTGACCTCATGGGTCCAAACAATGTATCTCATCGATAAAGAAGTCACACACTGGATAGGATATCAATATCTGGAATTGCCTATCTTGCTTTATTGTCAAGGGATGCAAGGAACATTTGCTTTAACCTTTCATTCCAGATATCATTTATCAGGGATCTTTAGAACTGACACGAGGGACTGAGTATAATCAAAAAAACTATTGTAGAATAGCAAGGATTTCACCAACTTCTTTGAATGGACAGGACATGTGATGTGCCCATTTGAAATACATGAATCTGTCACCTGTATAGAGCTCGCCAACTTGTAGTCCTAAAAACCAGACATGAGTTACATCTGGTTCGTTCAGCCACTCCTATGGGAGAAATTAATCGGGAAAGAATAAGGTTTTGGAATAAGCTCCGAAAATAAGGTCTGAGGTAAACACAAGCTTAGGAGATCTTATACCTTTTGTTCTATGAGATAATATCAGTTAACATGAACTTTATGAATTATGAAGCCTTTATGTGCTTTTTCTGATTACATAAATGCTTTAAAATTCATAAAAAGTGACTAACTGATTAAGATTATCTCAGAACAAAACGTATAAAATCTCCTAAACCTGTGTTTACCACAGACTTTCTTTTCAGAGTTTATTCAAAACCCCTACAAAACTCCATTCATTTCGCTATAGGCTTGAATGAACTATAGCGGAGTTAGTGGCTACAGTAATATGCCATTACTATTGCTCTCTATTGGCAATCGATGTGCTGTAGTATGTTTACAATGGCAGCCTCGGTCAGGTCTAGACAGTGTACTCGGACCAGCTCATTTCATGCAGATTTGAACCTGTTTACATTGCACTATCCAATTTAATTTAGGCATTAGCAAAATCTCCTACAATAGCTTTACTACTTGCCACTTACGGAGTGAACTTCAGAAGAAAACGGGAGGTTTAGCATGTATAACAGTGTGTCTATATACATGAAGTTGTCTTGAATTTGTTAGGACAGCCATTGGATACAGGGGAGAGGACAGAGGCAGAAGTGGCATGTGTTAATCTGACCTCAACTCAGATTAGGGGACCAGTACATCGTTATGTTCATCTCCTCTCCCAGTGATTAGCTACACTGGTTTAGATTTAAACACTGGTTTAAATGTATACACTGGTTTAGATTTATATTATGGTATCAATATTAGTCAAAAATAAATCATTCCTTAAACAGTATTCACTTTACCACAGACCTGACCAATAAACACTGAGATACAGGAATGAGGAAGTGTTGGTTCCTTTTAGGTAGTGTACACAGAGCAGATGTTCATTGTTCCGCCACATTATATTTACATTTGACATTTTTGTAATTTAGCATCTTTGATCAGTAGAGCAATACGGTGTACTATCCGAATGACTATAAGGCAGACGTTACAATAAGATAGAATCCTCCTTATATGGATAGCCGTATAAGCTACACTAGAGTCATACTCAAATCAATGGAGAAAACAACCTAATCATGCTCACTGCAGACACAGTGGAACCCAAAATGAACTTTTTTAGAGGAATAAGCTTCATTGTTTGTGTTGTGTAAACGGAACACCTGAATGAAACTAAAGATGTGCCTGCTGCTTTCTCTGCTGCAGTGCACATTGCCACATCATCTTTCCTGGAGTACCAGGTGTCTTTCAAGGAAGTGTACAGTACATATAAATAGAATCATTCTATTTTTATGCTACAGTGATATGTGTAGTAGCAGAAGAGTTAGTGAGGCCACTGAGGAGGAGTACAGGAGACAGGTATTAACGTTCCCAGTTACCCTTGGTTAACCCTCGGCCGGCCTTCTCTTGAACATCTCATGATCTGGTGATGTAATCTAGTCGGCGCCTCTGCCTGGGTACGCTTAAAGGAGATCCCACTCTTTCTGGCGCATGAATGGCAGCAGGCAGGGCCGTGCCACGGTGCCATCTGAAGGATCGCTCAAGATCCACTGCGAAATTAGATGTCCCTCCAGGTAAGCAGGACGTCAGGAGATTATGTCAAAATGGCCACTAGAGGCAACAGTGAGCGCTATTAACATTTGTATTTGTATTTATTATGGATCCCCATTAGTTGCTGCCAAAGTAGCAGCTACTCTTCCTGGGGTCCAGCAAAATGAAGGCAGTTTATACCATTTTAAAAACATTGCAATACAGATTTCACAACACACTGTGTGCCCTCAGGCCCCTACTCCACCACTACCACATATCTACAGTACTAAATCCATGTGCATGTATAGTGCGTATGTTATCGTGTGTGTGTGTGTGTCAATGTTTGTGTTGTTTCACAGTCCCCGCTGTTCCATAAGGTGTTTTTTTAATCTGTTTTTTAAATCTAATTTTACTGCTTGCATCAGTTACTTGATGTGGAATAGAGCTCCATGTAGTCATGGCTCTATGTAGTACTGTGTGCCTCCCATAGTCTGTTCTGGACTTGGGGACTGTGAAGAGACCTCTTGTGGCATGTCTTGTGGGGTATGCATTGGTGTCCAAGCTGTGTGCCAGTAGTTTAGACAGACAGCTCGGTACATTCAACATGTCAATACCTCTCTTAAATAAAAGTAGTGATGAAGTCAATCTCTCCTCCACTTTCAGCCAGGAGAGATTGACATGCATATTATTAATATTAGCTCTCTGTGTACATCCAAGGGCCAGCCGCTTGCCCTGTTCTGAGCCAATTGCAAATTTCTTAAGTCCTTTTTTGTGGCACCTGACCACAAGACTGAACAGTAGTCAAGGTGCCACAAAACTAGGGCCTGTAGGACCTGCCTTGTTGATAATGTTGTTAAGAAGACAGAGCATCGCTTTATTATAGACAGACTTCTCCCCATCTTAGCTACTACTGCATCAATATGTTTTGACCAGGACAGTTTACAATCTAGGGTTACTCCAAGCAGTTTAGTCATCTCAACTTGCTCAATTTCCACATGATTTATTACAATATTTAGTTGAGGTTTAGGGTTTAGTGAGTGTTTTGTTCCAAATAAAATGCTTTAGGTTTTAGAAATATTTAGGGTTAACTTATTCCTTTCCACCCACTCTGAAACTAACTGCAGCTTTTTGTTGAGTGTTGCAGTCATTTCAGTCACTGTAGTAGCTGACGTGTATAGTGTAGAGTCATCCGCATACATAGACACTCTGGCTTTACTCAAAGTCAGTGGCATGTCATTAGTAAAAATTGATAAAAGCAAGGGGCCTAAACAGCTACCCTGGGGAATTCCTTATTCTAATTGGATTATATTTGAGTTCTGTTAGACTAGTAACTCTTTATCCGCATTATAGCAGGGGGTGTAAAGCCATAATACATACGTTTTTCCAACAGCAGACTATGATCTATAATGTCAAAAGCTGCACTGAAGTCTAACAAGACAGTCCCCACAATCATTTTATCATCAATTTCTCTCAAATTATCATCAGTCATTTGTGTAAGTGCTTGTTGAGTGTCCTTCCCTATAAGCATACTGAAATTCTATTGTCAATTTGTTTACCGTAAAATAACATTGTATCTGGTCAAACACATTTTTTCCCAGAAGTTTACTAAGGGTTGGTAGCATGCTGTTTGGTTGGCTATTTGAGCCAGTAAAGGGGGCTTTACTATTCTTGGGTCGAGGAATGACTTCAGCTTCCCTCCAGGCCTGAGGGCACACACTTTCTAGTAGGCTTAAATTGAAGATATGGCAAATAGTAGTGGCAATGTCGTTTGCTACTATCCTCAGTAATTTTCCATCCAGATTGTCAAGTCCCCAGTAGTTTGTCATTGTTGCTTGGTTTTATTAGGGCGTTGTGGATGTGAATGGTAAATATGTGTAAGCCACACGCTCCAGCTCCGAGGGTTGCGTGTTCAATCCCAGTGCAAGGTGTTGGTTTTCTTTGAACCCTATCTCAAACCTGAACCCTTAACCATTCAGTTCGCCGTGGAGTTGATTGACATTTAGGGACAAGGGTTTGGACATCTGACTCTGCAGAGAGACTATGAGAGCTTGTTGAGGCCAGATATAATTCAATCTAGCTCCCTGAGTGTCACAATCTGTCTTGTGTGAATTTTGACAGAGATTGCTATTACAGACTGTGCATTTATGTGGAAATGACAACCAATACAAGGAAAGATCATAAAAGTAGGGGTCTCCACATAATAGTGGAAAGGATATCAGTACTGCTTTAAACCCTATCTGACAACCATTGTATCACTGATGTCAACCATTATATCAATGGTGTCAAACATGTAAGAATACAATAGAGATGTTCATGTTGACCTACCTACACCATCATGAGTCAGAGGGATAATTTGGAGAGACCCCATAATCTCCTTGTCACGTTGAGTGCTGCACCATTGGAGTCAACAGATCAATTCACATTTCGCTGTGCCAGCCATCTGCGCAAGACTTGGGCTGAACAACCATCTGTCGTCCTGGCAACAACACAAACCAAAACACAAGCCCTAATACCACTTTACACCATGTCTAACCCATACAAGAGGGACATTTTTATTTATTATTACTGTCTTAATAAACAAACACATTAACGTAACGTATCATACATCTGCCCACATTCTTGATGCATTGATAACTTTTATATGATAATATATGTTCAAAGCTTTGCTTCTATTAGGTTAAACAAAACCAGACTGAACATAAGTCCACCTCTTGGTGGAATAAACAGACCATCCACTTGAGAGAACATTGTTCCTGGTTGGCTTTACCAGCCAATCAGAAATAGCAATCCAGACCGTGCTGTTTCTTAGTTCCCCTTTGAAACACTGGTGAGCCATTTCTTTGTGGAGACAGGACTGTGCACAATGAAAGAGTTAAGTAACATAACCACATGAAAGAGTTTTAATGACATAACCACATGAAAGAGTGTTAGTGGGGGCCTCGAGTGCATCGCAGTGCTAGCTGTGCCACTAGAGATTCTGGATTCTAGTCCAGGCTCTGTCGCAGTAGGCCGCGATCGGGAGACCCTTGGGGCAGCGCACAATTGGCCCAGCCAATGTGTACAGTGTTTCCTCCAACACATTGGTGTGGCTGGCTTCCGAGGTAAGTGGGCATTGTGTCAAGAAGCATTGCGGCTTGGTTGGGTGGTGTTTCGGAGGACGCACAGCTCTCGACCTTTGCCTCTCCCTAGTCTGTACTGGAGTTGCAGTGATGAGACAAGACTGTATCTACCAATTTGATACCATGAAATTGGGGTGAAAAAGGGATAAAAAATAGGAAAAAGTTAAGTAACATAACCACATGAAAGAGTTTTATTAACTTAAGTAACATAACCACATGAAAGAGTTTTATTAACATAACCACATTAAAGAGTTTTATTAACATAAACATGAGAGAGTTAAGTAACATAACCACATGAAGGAGTTTTATTAACATAACCACATGAAAGAGTTTTATTAACTTAAGTAACATAACCACATGAAAGAGTTTTATTAACATAACCACATTAAATAGTTTTATTAACATAAACATGAGAGAGTTAAGTAACATAACCACATGAAAGAGTTTTATTAACATAACCACATGAAAGAGTTAAGTAACATAACCACATTAAAGAGTTTTAGTAACATAACCACATTAAAGAGTTTTAGTAACATAACCACATGAAAGAGTTTTAGTAACATAACCACATGAAAGAGTTTTAGTAACATAACCACATGAAAGAGTTTTAGTAACATAACCACATGAAAGAGTTAAGTAACATAACCACATTAAAGATTTAAGTAACATAACCACATTAAAGAGTTTTAGTAACATAACCACATTAAAGAGTTTTAGTAACATAACCACATGAAAGAGTTTTAGTAACATAACCACATTAAATAGTTTTATTAACATAAACATGAGAGAGTTAAGTAACATAACCACATGAGAGAGTTAAGTAACATAACCACATGAAAGAGTTTTATTAACATAACCACATTAAAGAGTTTTAGTAACATAACCACATTAAAGAGTTTTAGTAACATAACCACATTAAAGAGTTTTAGTAACATAACCACATTAAATAGTTTTATTAACATAAACATGAGAGAGTTAAGTAACATAACCACATTAAAGAGTTTTATTAACATAACCACATGAAAGAGTTAAGTAACATAACCACATGAAAGAGCTTTATTAACATAACCACATGAAAGAGTTTTATTAACATAACCACATTAAAGAGTTTTAGTAACATAACCACATGAAAGAGTTTTATTAACATAACCACATTAAAGAGTTTTAGTAACATAACCACATTAAAGAGTTTTAGTAACATAACCACATGAAAGAGTTTTATTAACATAAACATGAGAGAGTTAAGTAACATAACCACATGAAAGAGTTTTATTAACATAACCACATTAAAGAGTTTTAGTAACATAACCACATTAAAGAGTTTTAGTAACATAACCACATGAAAGAGTTTTATTAACATAAACATGAGAGAGTTAAGTAACATAACCACATGAAAGAGTTTTATTAACATAACCACATTAAAGAGTTTTAGTAACATAACCACATTAAAGAGTTTTAGTAACATAACCACATGAAAGAGTTTTAGTAACATAACCACATTAAATAGTTTTATTAACATAAACATGAGAGAGTTAAGTAACATAACCACATTAAAGAGTTTTATTAACATAACCACATGAAAGAGTTAAGTAACATAACCACATGAAAGAGTTTTATTAACATAACCACATTAAAGAGTTTTATTAACATAACCACATGAAAGAGTTTTAGTAACATAACCACATTAAATAGTTTTATTAACATAAACATGAGAGAGTTAAGTAACATAACCACATTAAAGAGTTTTATTAACATAACCACATTAAAGAGTTTTATTAACATAACCACATGAAAGAGTTTTATTAACATAACCACATTAAAGAGTTTTATTAACATAACCACATTAAAGAGTTTTATTAACATAACCACATGAAAGAGTTTTATTAACATAACCACATGAAAGAGTTAAGTAACATAACCACATGAAAGAGTTTTAGTAACATAACCACATGAAAGAGCTTTATTAACATAACCACATTAAAGAGTTTTAGTAACATAACCACATTAAAGAGTTTTAGTAACATAACCACATTAAAGATTTAAGTAACATAACCACATGAAAGAGTTTTAGTAACATAACCACATTAAAGAGTTTTATTAACATAACCACATTAAAGATTTAAAAAACAGACAGGAAGACACAGACAGAAAGACAGACACATGGCCTGTATGCCACAAATACACACACTAGGGGGAAAGACTGGTACCCTTTTGGGCGGTGGCATCGCCAATGGTATTTTTATGCTTCTCTTCTGACTCATAGTGCAAGCCAAAGCACCACAGAGAATACAAGCCCAAAGTGGACCCAGACAGCATAACTCTCCCACAGAGATGTAGACTGACAAAGGGCAAGACCCTTGTTACAATATATTTCCTGTAATCCAACCAAATGCCCTCTACTCTTCACACCCACTCATTCAACAACACATTACTCAGGAGCTGATCCCTTTAAGTCACCTACTCTGCTTATTTTTAACCCTGTTGTATCTCCAAAACAGCAGCCAGCTAATTAATTAATAGGATTGGGCCTAAATGTAGTGTCCTATAACGTGCCGGGGAAGCTGAGGGGAGGGTGGCGAGGTTGAGAGGTCGAGTTATAAGACCGGAGGACGGGAAGTGAAGGACGCTCACAAACGCTCAGACAAAAGACACAGTCAGGACACTGAGGAGGTGAGTACACTGCAAGCCCCGGCTGACCCTGCTTTACATCCACAGCATAGCCTACTGGGGAAAGATGACATCATGCATGGAGGATTATATCGTGCATGACACCATATCTTGTATACATCTCAGAGAACTGTATCTGCATTTAACCTGTATCGTAAGTGGTAACTATAATGCTGATTTTAGGAATGACTGACTAGAATATATAGATGGGTGTGCAGTGTAGCCTTCACTGCAAGGATGGATAATCGTTTTCAGTTTGAGCAAGCTTTAGCTCTAATCGTGCTCAGGTTAGGGATGCACTAGAACAATAACCTATACTCTGGGGCTGCCTAGGGATGGAATTGCTCACCTTGCCTTATTGTCTTGGGATGGAATGAACATTTTGGCTCAATTCTTCATTGCAGATATACTGTATCTATGTAATGTTTTTAGAACTGACACTAGGCACAGAGTATAATGTTTTATTTATTGTAGACTAGGAAGGATTTGACCAACTTCTACCACCTTTGAATGGACAGGGCATGCGATGTGCCCATTTGAAATATATTCATCCATCACCTGTATTGGCAATCATTGTAGTATGTTTATATTGGCAGCCTCGGACAGGCTTAGACAGTCTACAGAGTTAAATCGGACCAGCTCAGATTTGAACAGCTTTAATACTTGCTGATAGGTTAAGGCCACTTATGGAGAACTTCAGACAACCCGGGAGGGTTAGCATCTTGAACAGTGTTTCTCTGAAGTTGACTTGAATTTGTTACGACAGCCATTTGGGGGATTAATCTGACCTCAACTCAGATTAGGGGACCAGTGGATCGTTATGTTAATCTCCCCTCCTAGTGATTAGCTACACTGGTTTAGACAAATCAAAGACTAATTTGTTTGTTTTCTACTCCCTTTGTCCAGCTTCACCATATAACTTCCTTGCGATCTCAGTTAGGAAAATGTTACAGGGCCTTTTCTGTTGTGTTGAGCTGTACTGTACTTGTTATTGTATTGTAATGCTGTCCCTTATTGGCTTATTAACCATTCTTTTCTACCTCTACAGACAACCTCATCCAATTCACCACAGACATGGCAAAGTGAGTATCTTTTAAATTTACCCATCAACTAACAACGATGGCTAATTCATAATAATAATAATTAGGTGGCTGCTTATATTTGTCCTATTTCACACATGTACAAGTGTGTATTAATACGGATGTGCGAATTGGAAATGAGTTTTTTTACACATCCCAACTCTCCCTGACACCTAACCTATAGCACATTGCCTAATGCTTTCAGGGCTGTGTGACACCTCTGGGGCTTTATGTTAAGAGGATCCAGATAAATCCTGATTAGGATGGATCATCTCTGGATTAGATCCGGAATAGAGCAGTTTAGAATTAACAGCCCAGAGCCTAGCATACGCAAGGAAAGACGCAAGTAAATAGGCAAGCAATGCACATTATATTGATGTTTAAACTGATATAAAAATAGGAGAAAGGGAATAGATAGGATTCTATTATTTATATAAAAATAATTTAAGAACAAATTCTTATTTACAATGACGGCCTACCCCGGCCAAACGACACTGGGCCAATTGTGCGCCGCCCTATGGAACTCCCAATCACATCCGGATGTGATTTAGCCTGGATTCAAACCAGGGACTGTAGTGACGCCTCTTGCACTGAGATGCAGTGCCATAGACCGTTGCGCTACTCGGGAGACATTATGAGATATCGTTGGAAAACAACATACATGAGAAAATGTATATGCAAACCAAGTAATTGTCAACAACTCCTCAGTAGTGTTTCTGTTGTAACCAGATCAAAGCAAAGTGTAGGTAAGGTTCCCCTTCAGACAGATCTATGGTTGCATAAGTATTATGTAAAGTTAGGTGGTTGTACCAGTAATGCCAGCGGCCACCATGCCACCCTGGGTCCTAATCCATCCAGAGCCTCAGTGGGAGGAGGGGGGGTATAGGCCTCATCCTTTAACTGGAGCTGACAACAGGTCAGTTAAGGTAGGTCACTATAAATTAAGCAACGTACTGGGATGTCCGACTATGACACAGATTTGTTGAATCCAATCTAGAATCTAAACTCCTGACTCTTCCTATCACCCTCCCTCTGTAGAGTCTACAAGAAGACCAGCGGCAACGAATCAGTAAGAACCCACTTTGACATCATCACTGAGGGACACACTGGTCAGGGCCTGCTCTGATGCACTTATCACATAACAGAGCAGGAATCCATAGGCTTTCTCCAACAGAGCCAACCTATATGTATACAGCACTGCGATTCTTCAGGCTCCATCAAGATAACTGAGATTAGGCCTATCCATATGGTGTTGATGTCAGGCAGGAAGTAACCTCTCGCTTTTCTTTTCCCTTTTTCCTAGATTGCTCTCTACCTGGGGAAGAGAGACTTTGTGGACCATGTGGAGAGTGTTGACATCGTCGGTGTGTTATAACGTTTTCTGAATATCTTTAGGCGTTACTGCCCTTTACAGAGTAGTGTACATGTGAGTGTGTGTGTGTTATATCTACATCTTCTCTTGCAGATGGGGTGATCAAGGTGGACCCCGCTGAACTTGAAGGCAGGAAAGGTAACATTCAGTTGATTTCACTGTATCTATTGAACCCTGAAAACATGCATGAAGTCACATTCAACCAATCGAGGTTCAGTCTTAATACCGAAGCCCTATCTTTCTGCAGTATGGGTGTATCTGGCATGCGCCTTCCGTTATGGTAGTGACGACCTGGATGTGATCGGGCTGTCATTCAGAAAAGACATCTGGGTTAAAAGGATTCAGATCTACCCTGTTGTTGGCACCAATCCAGCCAACACCCCCATGCAGGAGGCCCTCCTGAAGAAATGTGGGGACCAAGGCCATCCCTTCACTTTCACTGTGAGTCTCACTGTGATGCCTTACATCTCATCCTTCACATGGCATCCCACAATATGTCAGTGCAGAGCTCACTGTTCAGCCACACAAAGTGTGATTACAGTCCACTCTCTTAGACGGTGTTGGAAACCACATCAGAGACTTTGTCACCATGGATATTCCCATTCAGGGAATGCACATACTAGACTGTTGGTTTGTATATATTCACATCTCATCACCTCTTCCTTCCTGTCCATTTCAGATTGATACCAACCTGCCATGCTCAGTCGGCCTTCAGCCCGCCCCAGAGGATGCTGGCAAGGTACGTTAGTTTCTCTCTTTCTCTCACTTTTTCAATCTCTTGTTTTAAACCTTTCATTAAAGACAACTGTTTTCTACCCCTGCAGTCTTGTGGTGTTGACTATGAGGTGAAAGCATACATCGCCAAGGAGGCAGATGACCCTGATGAGAAAATTAGCAAGAAGTATGTATTAGTGGAATACTACCAATTTCACACAACTGTACAGTACATGCCATTTGCTGTGGCTAGGAATCAGATTATTGTGTATTCTGATGGTTTTCTCCCTCTCTTCCTCTCTCCTGTCAGGGACACTTGCCGTCTGATAATTCGTAAGATCCAGTTTGCCCCAGGCAAAGTGGGTGCTGGACCAAAGGCTGACATCAGCAAGAACTTCATGATGTCTGACAAGCCAGTCCACCTGGAGGCCTCCATAGAGAAGGAGGTAGGCCTGTAGACTTTTATTCTGTAAGCCTAGGAGAACATTGATTACTGTGCTAGTTTTCTATGGATGGGTCATTCTGTATGATACCTTTTGATTTGAACATGTTTGCTTTCATTTGGTGACCTTCAGCTCTATTTCCATGGAGACCCAATCCCTGTACATGTCAAAATCAACAATGAAACCACCAAAGTGGTGAAGAAAATCAAAATTACAGGTGAGTGGTTGTGACGCTAGTTCTCATTGCGTTCGTACATGTGTTTCAAATCTTGATTATGGCTGAAACATCTCTTTCTGACCAGTTGAGCAGACAACAGAGGTGTTGCTTTACCAGTCTGATAAATATTCCAAGACGGTTCTTACTGAGGAATTTGCGTAAGTCGAGAACACATTCATTCCGTTACTACTGCAATCTAAAATTACTAAGCCTTATGTCTATCTTACCCCAATACTCAACTCAAACAATAATAAAATATATTTGTATTTTCACTGTTGGTGGATCACAACTTCCTGTTTGTGTGGTCATCCTGTGCAGGGAGGAAATAAAAGGTGAATCCACCCTGGAGAAGACATTCACGGTGATCCCTCTGCTGTCCAACAACAAAGAGAAGCGTGGTCTGGCCGTGGACGGCAGACTAAAGGATGAGGATACCAACCTGGCTTCCACCACAATGTGAGTCAGTGGGTTCCCCAAGACATAGCTCAACCACACCCTCCTCTCCTTCTGTAGATGATGATAAAAAAAACTTTTACTGAATTGAAATGCCTGAGGTAACCCATCCTTGTCCTGTCCTCCCCTCTCCTAGCATCCGTCCTGGCATGGATAAAGGAATGCAGGGAATCATGGTCTCTTACAAAATCAAGGTGAACCTCTTGGTCTCCAGCGGAGGCCTCTTGGGAGGCCTAACAGCCAGGTAAGAACTGGAGTTGATATATGACATACATGTATATACTGAATAAAAATATAAACGCAACATGGAAATTGTTGGTCCCGTTTCATGAGCTGAAAGAAAAGATCCCAGAAATTAACCATATGCATAAAAAGTGTATTTCTCTCAAATGTTGTGCACAAATTTGTTTACATCCCTGTAAGTGAGCATTTCTCATTTGCCAAGATAATCCATCAGCCTGACAGGTGTGGCATATCAAGACGCTGATTAAACAGCATGATCATTACACAGGTGCATGTTGTGCTGGGTACAATAAAAAGCCACTCTAAAATGTGCAGTTTTGTTACACAAGACAATGCCTCAGATGTCTCCAAGGTTGAGGGAGAGTGCAGTTGGATTGTCCGCCAGAGAATTGAGTTAATTTCTCTACCAATGTTGTTTTGGAGAATTTGGCAGTGCGTCCAACCGGCTTTAACTTCTTGCGTCGAGCCATCCCGGATTCGGGATCGTGACTACAGCCTCAAGGCCATTACCATAACGCAACGTTAACTATTCATGAAAATCGCAAATTAAATTAAATCAATATGCTAGCTCTCAAGCTTAGCCTTTTGTTAACAACACTGTCATCTCAGATTTTCAAAATATGCTTCTCAACCATAGCAAAACAAGCATTTGTGTAACAGTATTGATAGCTAGCGTAGCATTTAGCATTAGCATTCAGCAGGCAACATTTTCACAAAAAACAGAAAAGCATTCAAATAAAATCATTTACCTTTGAAGAACTTCGGATGTTTTCAATGAGGAGACTCTCAGTTAGATAGCAAATGTTCAGTTTTTCCTGAAAGATTATTTGTTTAGGACAAATCGCTCCGTTTTCTGCGTCACGTTTAGCTACGAAAAAAACCTGTATCCAGGATTGTGTAAATCTATCCGCAAGCTCATTAGCATAACACAACGTTAACTATTCATGAAAATCGCAAATGAAATTAAATCAATATGCTAGCTCTCAAGCTTAGCCTTTTGTTAACAACACTGTCATCTCAGATTTTCAAAAATATGCTTCTCAACCATAGCAAAACAAGCATTTGTGTAACAGTATTGATAGCTATTGATAGCTAGCGTAGCATTTAGCGTTAGCATTCAGCAGGCAACATTTTCACAAAAACCAGAAAAGCATTCAAATAAAATCATTTACCTTTGAAGAACTTCGGATGTTTTCAATGAGGAGACTCTCAGTTAGATAGCAAATGTTCAGTTTTTCCTGAAAGATTATTTGTTTAGGACAAATCGCTCCGTTTTCTGCGTCACGTTTAGCTACGAAAAAAAACTGTATCCAGGATTGTGTAAATCTATCTGCAAGCTCATTAGCATAATGCAACGTTAACTATTCATGAAAATCGCAAATGAAATTAAATAAATCTATTTGCTCTCAAGCTTAGCCTTTTGTTAACAACACTGTCATCTCAGATTCTCAACCATAGCAAAACAAACATTTGTGTAACAGTATTGATAGCCTAGCATAGGATTATGCCTGGCATTCAGCATGCAACATTTTCACAAAAACCAGAAAAGCATTCAAATAAAATAATTTACCTTTGAAGAACTTCAGATGTTTTCAATGAGGATACTCTCAGTTAGATAGCAAATGTTCAGTTTTTACAAAAATATTATTTGTGTTGACAAATCGCTCCGTTTTCTTCATCACGTTTGGGTAAGAAAACCCCCCGAAAATTCAGTCATTAAAATGGAACTTTTTTCCAAATTAACTCCATAATATCGACAGAAACATGGCAAACGTTGTTTAGAATCAATCCTCAAGGTGTTTTTCACATATCTATTTGATGATAAGTCACTCGTGGCAGTTTAGTTTCTCCTCTCTTCAAAATGGAAACATGCACGCGCCTGGAGATTACGCAATAGTTTCGACGGAGGACACCGAGCGGACACCTGGTAAATGTAGTCTCTTATGGTCAATCTTCCAATGATATGCCTACAAATACGTCACAATGCTGCAGACACCTTGGGGAAACGACAGAAAGTGTAGGCCCATTCCTTGCGCATTCACAGCCATATAAGGAGACATTGGAACAAAGCGCCTCCAAAATCTGGGGCATTTCCTGTTTGAAATTTAACCTTGGTTTCGCCTGTAGCATCAGTTCTGTGGCACTCACAGATAATATCTTTGCAGATTTGGAAACGTCAGTGTTATCTTTCCAAAGCTGTCAATTATATGCATAGTCAAGCATCTTTTCGTGACAAAATATCTTGTTTAAAACGGGAACGTTTTTCATCCCAAAATTTTAATAGCGCCCCCTAATGCATAATTAAGGTATCTGTGACCAACTGATCGATATCTTTATTCTCAGACATGTGAAATCCATAGATTAGAATTAGGCCCTAATTGTTCAATTGACTGATTTCCTTACATGAACTGTAAGCCAGTAAAATCTTTGAAATCGTTGCGTTTATATTTTTCTTCAGTGTATATACATACTGTGTGTCAGTGAGGCATTGTTGGACAGATTATGTTGCCCACTGACAATGTAAATGTTTGTTTCGCCACAGTGATGTTGGAGTAGAAGTCCCCTTGGTATTGATGTCCCCCAAACCCGCAGATGTGTAAGTACAACTCTACTATGTGGTTTATCAGTGTAACATGGCTGATTAATGTGTGATATTCTGGCATGCGTGACTATTTCAGTTTTTTCCAATGATTCAATATTTTCCAATTGTTTCGATAAGAATTCTGATCTTATGTGTTTGTGCGTTTCTTGAACTACAGCCCAGTGGAGTAAATGCCTCTGTAGTGCAGGTGAGGTCACTCCCAATGTAACATGTTTTAGGCTCGATGTTCACTTCTTCAACGGATGCAAAAGCTATATTTGGCAACAATGGGGAAAGGGTTGAAACTGTTGCATGGGAAATAAATGTTTTGCGTTGTTGCCCATAGGAGATGCAATCAAGGTATAGAATTACACCAGCCTTAGCTCTTAAGTAAAGAAGTGCACAATGTATCCTCTTGCTTTGCTAAAGTATTGTGTTGCAAAATGAACACATACTTGGATAAATATGCCAATTAAAGAGAGATTCTACTGCAGCACAGTGCACAAGAGATCACGGTTTGATAGTGGACTCAAACGAAAGAAACAATTGAACAGAACAACCACATACTCAAGCAATTCCTTGTCAGATAGCTGATGTGATGTTTGTCCATGTCTCCCCATCTAGAACGGATATCAAATTTGAGTAGATTCCTCAACAGAAGATGCAGAAGGGCAACAAGGAAGATAAACCGCGACAGACAGCAGACTCAGACACACTATAAGGCCAACTGACGCCAGAGAAACTAAACAACAATAGGAAAACACAGGACACCCGAGACTATCATAACAATATGCATTCTTTTTACTCTCTTCCCACTGAGCACACAATGGTTGAATTAACGTTGTTCCCATGTCATTTCAATAAAATGACTTTGAACCAACGTGAAATGGACGTTCAATTGACGTTTGTGCCCAAACCTTACTTCAACATTAAATCTATTGATAAGGGCACATGCATTCTACACAATCACACACACTGGGATGTTGTCATATCCCAGTTGGACGAGGGAGCTCAGAATCCCCTTTAACAAAGCACACAACACAATTCATTACTAGCCACTATAGGTCAACATGTAATTTATATAGTTTTGAATGTTTGCCTTTTACAAGTGAACTCTGCAATAAAGAATATATAATAACTTGTGCAACAAAAATTCTAAGCTATCGCAAAAGGAACAAACTTGTTTTAGTAGCGTTTGTGTTAAATGGATGGATGGGCAGCGGTATGTGGGGACAAGACTGCAGGAACCTGATTGCCGCACTCTTATGACAACATAAATATTAAAAGATGTTCACCTCCTACTTCCTGTGTCAAGTCTTCATGTGTATCTGCTCACTGTATTCTTATGTTGGTTCACTGCTTCTTTCCTCTGATGATTAGCAATGCCCCACAGCCATCAGTCTCTCCAAACCTTTCAAAGCAATAAGCTCTTGGATTTTGTCAACCTTAAAATCACCAAAGACTGATAAAGATAAACCAACATTCAACCACACCCCAAAATAATTCATACCGCATGGCTCTGAAACAAATGACCGATGCAGCAACACCACACAGCCAATACACGCAGAGGACATTCAGGTACAAACTGAAACCAGGTACAAACAGGACTGGGGTGCTTTAAATCTTTTACATGCTCCCTGCTAATTAGGGTCCCCTGGGAAACATGATTGCAAATTATGGTTACTACCGTGTCACACATGGCTAATGCAGTCACGTAGGCCCACAGCCTAATAATTTAGAACATTTAAAACATCACATGACATTTTAAAACATATTGCTTGCAACAAAGAAAATTGTAAGCCTACAATCATGTGCCCCCTACACTTTCTTTTGGAAAAATAGCGCCATCACCTGTCCATTACACACATAGAAATAAGAGGTATTGTTCCCTAAGGTACAAAAATATCAAAATACACAATGTGCCTTCAGAGGTACACATGATCTCACAGTTTGGTACCTTTTAGGGTGCATGTGCAGATAATCTAGTATAATGGTACTTTTTTTTGTACCCAATATTTTGAATATAAAAGTAAAGGTATATTTCTGTTTCCCTGGGTAGAAACATATTTTGTGTACCCACAACTCTTGATGGTACCGATCTGTACCTTTGCTTATCAGAAAAGCAATATATTAAAGGTACAATGGTACATTTTTGCCACCTAAACTGAACAGCTTTGTCACTGGGGTGGTACTCTAAAAAGGCAAATTTGGACCATAATCATATTTCCCAGCATGCTCTACTGTAGGTAGACTTTTAAAAATAGTTTTTAATATCTGTTTTGCATGTACATTGATTGATTGATCAATCGTATGCTACACAAAGATAAATAACATCAATTAGTTCGATTTTTTTGCACCCGTCAATGAAATGTCTGTTCCAGTTTTTAAATAGCTTATGTAGTCTCACAATGTTTCTAACCCTGGCAGTCATTCTAAATGCAGGTTGTGGGTGAACTGTTGGATACCTTAACTCTGGCTGGATTCCGATAGGAATTACACATCACTTTGCAAGCCAGCATAATGTGTTTTGCAGGTAAAGTTGAATAAACCAGCATAATGTGTTTTGCAGGTAAAGTTGAAAATTCACGTAACTTTCCCAGGTGTTCCAGAAAGCCTGCTTGGAAAATAAGGAGGAAATCCAGAATCCTTCAACCAGGATTTCTAGGAATTTGGGAAAAGTTACTGGAATTTTGCAACACCACTTGCAGGCCTGGTGTGGCCTGTAAATCATGAAGTTCAGGCCACTGTATTAGGGTAAAACTAGGCCTCAAAATAAGGCCTTCTGAGAGGTGTAATGTATTGTCATAAAGAGTTTCATTTTAATGATAAGATACGCCTAGGAACTCACTTGGTGAAGGCCACAGGACTGAACATTTATGAATTCAACAACCATGTCTCTGTCACTAACAAATACAGTCATGGGTGGTAAACTCTACAATTCACTCGAAAAGGCAAGGCACACTGGGAAATTATACTGGAGGCGTGGTTTAGTTGGGCCGTGGTTTTCAGTTAGTTACTTTTGGCCACCCAAGAGTAGAAGTGTTGTACCAGTTTAAGTGATCTATGTCAGAGGTACCTTTTTGCTACTTTCAATTAACAAATGGCTTTGTCACTGTGGTGGTTCCCAATAATGGCAAAATGTACTTTTTCTAAAAGCACACTTTGAATGTGTGGGGTATACCGTATGTAAGAAAGATACTATCTGAGGTATGAACTGGGGTAAAATACTAATTTTACGTATGAATCAGCTACGGGAGTGATGGTTACATGCTCCATTTCCTAGAAATCTTGAGATGGAATCGGTTAGGGAAAGCTCAGAAATCGAACCGGACGAAAGTGAGCATGAAGATACCAGCGTTTTCAGGTGTGATGAAGACTTCCGAGCTGCAACCCAATGAGCAGGATAATGCCTCAGAGGAATCTGGCCCTGTGGGTATAAGATTCTTGGACAAATGGGATCTTTTGGCTGACACATATGTGGAGCCGGGTACTGTTAACGCAGTCAAACTATCCAGAAGTGGACTGGTGTTGATTTTCTGTCTGTCCGCAGCAGAGCGCCACTGAAAGGACTGATAACTGGAGTGGAGTTGAGTTTCGAGGTGTATCAACTGAAGATGATCTCGCTGTTTGGTGCGAAGCAGACCGGTGGCGAGCACGAGACTTAGGAAACCCTGTCTGTCTTGTTTAACATTTGATGCAGAGTTTTTGCCTGATAAAGTCATGTAAAGTATGTCAGTTATCCAGTGAGAGATTTTTTATTCCATGCCCACCCACTATGGTGTTCTAGGTGTCAAGCGCATGGTCATGTTGCAGCAGTGTGCAGGTGGGAGATTCTGAGATGTTAGAAGTGTGCAGGAGGGCATGGGACAAAGGAGTGTGTAGTTTTGTTGGAAAAAGCTGTGTGATCACTGTGGGGATGTCCATGTTGCTGGGGGATCAGACGTATCCGGTGCAACAGAGACAGGTTGAGGTTGCCAGGGTTTGAGCAGAGCAGAATGTGTCATATGCTGAAACAGGAAGAAAAGTAGGGGATGATGGGCAAAGGGTGAGGGAGCCTGAGAGGGTCCCTGTGAGTTAAGTTAAGTAGTAAGTGACCTGAATAGTTTGTGTTTTAGTAAGGTTGGTTTCTTGGCATTTATTGCTATGTTTACTAATTGTACTGCTCAGATGGAACGGAAATCTCAGAAGATTAATTTGATAGTAGCACCAGCAGGTATGTTTTTGGGTGTGAGAGATGTTAGTGCTTTTAGGGGTTTTGAGAGAAGGGGTTCCATTCTCACAGGTTGTATTGGGCTTTTACAATAAGGCGTGGGAGGAAGGGAAACTGCCTGACAGTTTGAAGCAGGCTGTAGTGTTGCCAATATGGAAACCAGGGAAATTCCCTTCTAATCCTTCCATTAGGCTATAGGCTGATAGCACTGACATCTCATGTATGTAAACTTATGAAAAGGATGATAACATAAAGGCTGACTTACTTCCTGGAGAGCAGAGGCCTAATGTCACCAGATCAAAGCGGGTTCAGGAAAGGCAGGGGAACAATGAACCCTGTACTGGGCCTTGAGTCAGTCATATGGAAGGCACAGGGAAATAGGGACTCTGATGGCACAGCTGGCGCTGCAGTACAGCGCCCTTGACCACTGCGCCACCCGGGAGGCCCCAGGCATTTGAACTTATTTGCTTTATTTCATGTGCCTTAATAAAATGTGTATGCCATCTGTAAATACAAATAAAATTGTTAAATTACAAGTCTAGTTGGTTTAGCCACGGACAAAGACAGGAACCATCCCCGCTAACCATGATAGGCTGAGATAATGGATGGGCTGGACATGCCGAGAGATGATTTCGGATTGGTCTGCCATGTAGCACGTTTCTGTCTATGACATGAGCTGGTCAGTATGTGTAGATAATCCTTGCTACAGCAACTTTTTTGAAAGATATAAAGTTAGCCATGGAGAGCTGCAAAAGTGTTGCTTCTGCTCTCAAAAACATTGCTGTGAATCATTCATCCATGTATATGGGTAAGAGTCGAGCTACGTTTTCTGATATTATATACTTCTAATTTGGTCAGAAAGTCATTTTAATCTCAAGTTAAAGTTTACTGTTAGCTAGCTAGTGAATCTTAGCTTGCTGGCTCACTAGCTAACATGACATGTATGATCTGTGTAGTAATACTATTAGCATCTCAGAAAGCCATTTGCATTTTTAGTTATAGCCTGTTAGCTAGCTAGCTAATGTTGAACCTAGTTGGTTAGCTTTAGCTAACTGCAGATTTATAATCCAGCATTTCATGCAAGGTGGCTAGCTATGACAATCCGTTTGTACTGTAGCTATGGGTTGGAATTATGGTTCATTGTCTATCTTGCTAAACAAAAGTGTTACGTTCCCCAGTTTCTGTGTTGTGGGTTTGTGTATATGTATGTGTGTATTTCAGGAAATGGCTTCCTGGATTCCCCCAAGCAGCTGATTGGTCGGCCCCATTGCAGATTGGCGCTCTGATCCCGCCCTCTCGTTAGGGGATACAGTTGTCGGCAATTACAAACTCCTTCTGCAGCTGGATAAAAGCCAGTGTTCCTTTGTTAGAAAAGAGAGCTTCTTGGATGTCCTGTGTTTGTTGTTGCGCAGAGACAGTTTTGTTGGAAATATTTTGTTGCTGCTACTTCTGAGGTATGTGTGTGCCAATAGGACTCTGTGTTTTTGATTATTGAACTTGTTTGCTTTACATTTGTATTATTCTGTTTCATTTGTTCCCAGGGGGGAAGAGGAAGGCACTTTGGGAGTGCTTAGGCAAGAGGCCTGCGGGCATACATATACCCGTAGTATGTACTCTGTCTATGCACACTAGGTAAGACCTAGGCGGACCACCCCCTGTATTTTGGTCAGCGCGCCAGGTGGCGTTAAGGTTAGGTGGGGAGGCAGGTAAGCTAGGAGAGAGGACTCTAACTTTTACTTTCTTTGCTTTGGTTTCGTCCAGCCCTTTCCCCCCCACAATTACAGTGTTAAGGAAATAAATTCCCAGTAAACTGTAATATTCTGGCTCTGTCATCCTTACCCACACCTACAATCACATACCTCTTTCACTCTATGGGGAGTTGAGTATAGCAGGGTGTTGCATTCCCTCCAAGAGGCGTGCGTAACAAAAGATTACACTACGACAGAAGTTGAATAGGTGAAGACAAAGCGCTCTCCAGTACGTGTACCAAAACATTCAATAGCTATTTTCTCAGAAGTGGGATTACAAGTTTATCAACTTTCAAAGCAGAATTACTTTCCCATTGTTCCTCAACTACAGTGTATGATATACCATTTTTGTAGCTCTGAGTCTTTACTTTTATCCAATGTAAAAACAAAATTTCACATTTTGATACATAAGACCGACTTGAGGTAGTCTGTCACATTCATTATTTGGTGAGGGCATTTGTTCTGAACCCGCTACAATGCTTTAGGTGCCATGGGGATGCCCATGCACCTGGGGATCTGAAGTGCCCTTTACAAAAAAGGCAGGTTGAGATTGCCATGGTTTGAGTGGGGAAAAATCTTTCATATGCTGAGGCAGTAAGGAGAGTAGAGGATAACCGAAGAATGAGGGTTTTGACTGGGAGCCCCCCGTGAGTAGGCCTGAAGAGACAGATTGAGAGGATGAGTTTCAGTAAGGTTGGATTTCTTGTTTATAGCCATGGTGGTCAACTGCACTGCGTTAACGGAGCGGAAGTCACAGATAGGTAAGGTAGTTGCAGCAGCAGAGAAATAGTTTGGTGTGAGAGATTTTAGTGCAGAAGATCTACAGGGAGTTTTGAGGGAGGGTGTCCCATCCTCCCTGGCCAACAGCCTGGTGTAGAATCGTTTAGGGCCAAAGTAGTGGGATGGGGTTTTGGAGATGGTGTATAGGTAAGGTGCAGGGCTAGTTGGTGGTGCAATTTAAAAAATATCTCCTTTAACTTTTTTTTTACCAGAATGTGCAAGCCGCAATCCGATTTGCGAAAAGCAGCAATAAGCAGCAATAAGCAGCACAGCGTCTAGTCTTCCGGAAATTCACACGAAGAAGAACATTGGCTAAACTCCATCGAAGAAGAGTGGGTGTCTCGCTTTCTCAGGCTTTACTACCCTGCGACTCTTTCCTATCGAGACAACATAGAAAACAAGCCATACAGCTAGCTGTTGGTTATCTTTTGATAAAGATGTCAACCACGACCGGCGGCGGAGAGTTTGGCAACCCCCTGCGGAAATTTAAGCTCGTATTCTTAGGCGAGCAAAGTGGTAAGTGGAGGAGTATGTAGGGCATGTTATGTGGTTATTTGTTTTGGGGCGTTTTGGTGAGTACTGCCAGCTGGCATTAGCCTAACAGTACGGTAGCTAGTCAGGCCGAGGCAGAACGATGAGGCTTTAAACAACTCAGACGATGCCTCGTTAGGTTAGCTAGCTAGTAGGTATAATTTAGCCAATGACTATAACACGTAAAGGGAACTTGCTAGCTTTCCTATTTAATCAGGAAAATTTGTTGCTTGAGATGTTGCCCAAGAAGATGCCTACGTATTTAGCTAGCCAAGTCATGCATACCCTGTAACTAAGTTGTCTAGCTACACTACTAGAACGTTACTGAATTGTCAGTGCCATTCACTAACGTTTGTTGAAGTTACACTTCTGCTGGGTAGTTACTTATTTAGCCAACTAGTTACGTGAATGTTTACTTGCCAGCTACTGTAGCTTCAGCTTGTGTAGAGTCATATAGCTAACTTTAACAGTTAGGTACTGTTAGCTAGCTAACGTTAACATTGCTAAGCAACGTCTGTCAGCAGAGGGGAGCCTAGTAACGCGTTAGCTTGGGTGGAAACGCACTGGGCCGCTTACAAACAAGACATGAGGCATATTATTTCCGCAGATAAATCTCAATTTAGATTTGCATAGACTCAAAACTGTGATTTTCCAGTCCATTTTAGCTTGTTAGCTGTTTCCTCCATTCGTGGCTCCACCCTTGCCAGCTCAGCGCCGTGGGTTCAGTAGTCTATCGATTCGTTTTTAGATATGTTATCATACAAATAAACAATATGACCGCTTAACGCATGGTCACTGTCAGTATATTCAATTGTTTAAGAGCTAAATGCTCATAATAAAGCAACTCTGCATAGGCTACGTTTACTATTCCTCCCAAATTGCAGTTCCACAGATGCTCATGCATAATTTAACAAATTGACAATTCTATGGTACAGAATAATGCAGAGACTCAGATTTTTCACTTTATTGTATGCTAAACGAATAACAATGATTGTAAATTAAACAAACCATACGTCTGTATGCACAATGACGCCTTAGCACTTTCCACTGAAAATTAAGGGTCAGGCTCAGAGACCTCTGACTGCCGATAACGTTAGGTACTTAGAACCTCTGCCCAGAGTGTCGGCAGTTAACTTTTTGTTTACATAGAACAGTTTTACCAAAGATAGGCAAAAACTACTTCTCTAATAGAAATCTCGATCACACTTGTAGATGTCATGGCGACACTGGCTAGCTGCGCAGAAATAGGTCATCGGGTCTAAGGTAGTCTCGTGCCTAAATGCTCTTGTGCAGGACGTCAAATTAAAGACGTTCCTTCGATGTAGTTGTTTTTGACGAACATTTGTAATTTTCACGAGATTGGAGTAATGACACGTTCAACTACTTAAGACATTGGCTCAAATTTAGGTTGTGCCTTTAGATTTCGATAAATGTAAGCGTTCCCGTAAATCTCGCGATGTTGCGCCTCTGGGTTTAGAAAAGCTGCGGTTTTACCTCCGTTTTGTTGAAATACTCCAGGCCACAAAGTGGCAGTAGTTTGTTTGGCTTGTGCCTGCTGTAGCTAATGTAAGTTAACTAGCCAGCTGTGCTAATGTTATTGCTATTTGGCTCACTGGAATTTGTAGGAAGCCATTGTTGATACTCCAGTCATCTAGTTGTAGCCCAATTTGTAAGTCGCTCTGGATAAGAGCGTCTGCTAAATGACTTAAATGTAATTTAAATGTAATGTAAATGTAGCTATCTGGTTAGTAACTAGCAACATAATTAAATAAAAATTGATTTGTTTTTGAATGAAGCAGCTGCCTGTTAGCTGGCAAGAGTCTGAGTAGATGGGTTGCTATGTTTTAGGGCAGTTGTCAACCTTTTCTGATTCAAGATCAGTTTGAGTCAAAAAGCAAGCAGAGATCTACTGCTCGGATTTTTTAAAAAATGTAAGACTATGCAACAGTAACCTAAATAAAGACAGTTCTGTAGGAATGAGGTTTGTGTTAAGTGATATTTCAAGTCACTTCAACCACTGAGGTGTGTGGTAATTCCCTGACAACGCACAGTCTTGCTTATAAAACACATCCCAACATTAGTGAATATTTCCTCCAGATTTTTTTACTATTTGCTATGCTTGGCCTGCCAATGTTGTTCTTCTCAGACCTTATTATATTTCATAACTCAAGCTTTCATAAAAATATTTGATCAGTTGTATCACTTCCGAGGCACAACTCCGCATAAATGGAAATCATTTGCAAATAATTTGTTTATTTTTATTTTACTGGACTGATGGTACCTGCATCTGGTCAGTCGAGAGAGGGGGAAAAAGCAGCAGCAGAGGGTCTGCCTCTCACGGTCCCTGCTCTCTCCCTCCCTCCGATAAGACTGACCAGAGAGAGGGAAGTCTTCCACCTAATGGTGACACTCGAGTAGCATTGCATTATTTCTGCCTCATGCACAAATCCATGTTGTTTCTATGACCAGAGTAAGTGAAATAATCCTTGATATTAAAATAAACATGATGAGCTGCTAATAATAAAATGCAGGCCTATCGATACTTGGCTACTAATTAATTGCAGATGCAGTGCTGGTTGTAGTGCGAGTGAAGTAGGGAGAAGCTGTTTTGTAAATGTGTTTGCCGTATTCTTTGACAGTCTCTCAATGGTCAATGGTTTTAAAATAAATGAAATCTCACATAGGCTAGTATGAAACTTTGCTGTGGGGTTGTGGATGCTTTAGGCATGGTGATTTGAGCTATCCTAGGTGCACTTAATTTAGCTCTCCCAGTCCCCCGGGTAGTCAGTTTATCCCTTCAGACAAATGAAAAGGTTCAAATTGGGAACACTCCCGACCTGGCGCACAGGGCTTCTGAATCAAGTGCACCTAGCGCCAACAGTGCAAGACAATTAAAAAAAAAAAATAAGCATGCAAGGCTTTGTCGTTGGTTTTCTACTGAAATGTTTGTTGATCGACTAGGTTGGTGACCACTGTTGTACTCTTTCATTCAAGGTTTATTCAATAGAGAATTACATCAGAAAAACAATAGCCCATACCCATGTCTTTACCATATATGGTTCAGATGTTACAGATGATTTACTCTGATAATTTATCATGAATATATTGTCATCGCGGCCATGGTCAAAAATAAGTTCTACGCTGCTCAGTAAAACTGTCCCGCTCCGCGAGCAGAACGGAGCTAACTTCCAACATCATCTGATAAGCTAGCTAGTGGCTGCAGGTTAGTGTGATAACATGGGCTTTTTCTAAATGAAATCCACAGACTACAAACAAAATTGGGCATATATACTGAACTAAAATATAAATGCAAAATGCAACAATTTCAAAGATTTTACTGAGTTACAGTATATATAAATTACTTAGGCCCTAATCTATAGATTTCACATGACTGGGAATACAGATATGCATCTGTCACAGATACCTTAAAAAAAATAAAAAAAAGTAAGGGCATGGATCAGAAAACCGGTCCGTATCGGGTGTGACCACCATTTGCCTCATGCAGTGTGACACATCTCCTTTGCATAGATTTGATTGTGGCTTGTGGAATATTGTCCCACTCCTGTTCAATGGCGGTGCGAAGTTGTTGGATATTGGCGGGAACCGGAAACACGCTATCATACATGTCGATCCAGAGCATCCCAAACATGCCCAAAGGGTGACATGTCTGAGTATGCAGGCCATGGAAGAACTGGTACATTTTCATCTTCCAGGAATTGTGTACAAATCCTTGCGACATGGGGCCATGCATTATCACGCTGAAACATGAGGCGATGGCGGCGGGTGAATGGTACGACAATGGGCCTTGGTATCTCTGTGCATTCAAATTGCCATTTGATAAAATGCAATTGTGTTGGTTGTCCGTAGCTTATGCCTACCCATTCCATAACCCCACCACCACTATGGGGCACTCTGTTCACAATGTTGACATCAGCAAACCGCTCGTCCATACGACACCATACACGTGGTCTGTGGTTGTGAGGCCGGTTGGACGTGCTGCCAAATTCTCTAAAACAACGTTGGAGGTGGCTTATGGTAGAGAAATTAACATTAAAATGAACTGGCAACAGCTCTGGTAGGACATTCCTGCACTCAGCATGCCATTTGCGCACTCTCTCAACTTGAGGCGTTGTGTGAAAAAAACTGCCCATTTTTAGAGTGGCCTTTAATTGTCCCAGCACAATGTGTACCTGTGTAAGGATCATGCTGTTTAATCAGCTTCTTGATATGACAAATCTGTCAGGTGTATGGGTTATCTTGGCAAAGGAAAAATGCTCACTAACAGGGATGTTAACAAATTTTGTGCACAACATTTTTGAGAAATAAGCTTTTTGTGCGTATGGAAAATGTATGGGATATTTTATTTCAGCTCATGAAACTGGGGAACAACACTCTACATGTTGTGTTTTATATTTTTCTTCAGTGTATATATTTATAAAGCTAACAGACTGAATTTCAATGTCTACCCTCCCTGAATGCAATCTGTTGCAGTTTTCATGGTGTATTTTGGAATATTTCCCTTTAAATCGCCATTGATACGGCCTCTCAATTTAGATTGATCACCAATGAAAGCCAAGAATCTGGAGATGAAAATGACATGGGTATGAAGTTGATTTTGATTGGTCCAAAGCATGGAAATGCCTCCCAACACCAACAATGGAAGAGATACAACCAAGAGCTGCGCGGTCTAAACTTGAATCGGTCACCTCAAACTAGTTGATCAATATTGTTAAGTACAAGCATATTAAGGTTATATTGTAGAGAATAATTTAATGAATAACTGTAGGTGATTTATGATGAGTGCGAAGTAGGGCTGACCCCATTTAGTCGATTGTTTTATTTTAGCGGTCGCAAATATATACATGTCATGCCTTATGAGACACCTGTCTCATTTGCACCTGTCTCAGTGGACAGTCTAAGAAGAATGGGAGTGTGGCTCTCCAGATGACACTCCCTCCCGTGGATTGGTGCGCATTCATTGTTTCATAACTTCATTGTGTGAATTGTTTGCCCTTTGAGTGTTTTATCAATACCCCATTACATATATCACCTGTAGTACATTTACCATTAGTCCCCATCAAACAAACAATGCAGATTAGAAATAATTTACAGTAATTTCTGTTAATGCATTCAATATATTATTAGTCTTATTGTTCTCATTGTCGGAATGGACAAGTTGTTTGCAAGGCTCAACCTATGCTACACTGAGAAACAAGTGTTTTATTTAATTCAAGTTTTTAAAATTTAATTTCTTCATTGTCTTTTGTTTGGAGAGCTCCTGTCAATGTTGAGTAAGGCTGTGCACCTGATTACGCATAGAAGTTGCCCTAGGCTACCTGGTCTATGTGCAAATATGCCCATTTGAGGATGTCTGCAAGTATTTCTGATCATCTTAACTCACTACCACTAAAGCTATGGAGCTTCTCAAAGTAATTTTTTCTTCACCTCAAACAGCAAAACAGCTCACCCAAAAAAGAACAAGGAATACAAATAATTGAACAGATAATTTACCAACAGTTGTTCAAAAAATAACTTACTAGGCTTTGTTTTGATTTGATATTTTCCTTGATTACTCACATCCTATCTCTGCAACTAGTGGAGGAGAAGGTACAAGGTCCCTCCTCTCTGACCACCTTCTCCAATGGGTTTTTGAGGAAGGATTCATTAAGAGCCTAGCAGTCACCTGTCAACTAGCTCACGTGCTACACAATCACCCCTCTGCTACACTCACTGACCTCTTTCTCTGCATCAACCTCAGCAGCCAGCAGTGTTGCCAACTTAGTGACTTTGTTGCTATATTTAGCAAGTATTCAGACCCCTTGAGTGAAACATTTTCAAAAAATTGACTTGCGACAAATCTAGCGACTTTTTCTGGTGTTATTGGAGACTTTTGGAGAGACTGACGTGAAAGCACTATAGTTCTTACTCTTCTCAATGAGCAGCTGTTGCTGCCGTGGGCCCCACCCCTGTCCCAAAGCACTCACAGGCAGCCCAGTCCTCGCGCTGCAGTCAGAGCAAATGTTCACCCCTTCCTTGTCCAGACTGCAAATGAATCGCGCATGCGGGAAGCCACCACTGGCCGATCCAGCCCTGGCTTACATTCAGGGCGGAATGTAAATGTAAAATGTTCTTTGTCTAAAATAAATCACTGCACAAAAATAAATCACTGCATTTGACTCACAAAGCCTCAGTCACTTACTCACCTTGTCCACTGTGTGTGTGCCTCTCTGACAAAAGCTAAACATCTAGCTGGCTAGCTCATCATGTCTCAGTCTAAACTGTACACTCAAAAATACAGAAAGGAGTGGGAATCAAACCCTGAATTCAAAGGCTGGTTGAAGCTGTTTATTGGAGATGATACACTGGCATACTGCCTGTATTGTAAGGCTGATTTCTACGCCAAACTTTGATGTAAAAAAACACATAACTAAAAAACATACTCAAAAGGCAAAGCTCTATAACAGTTCCACCCAAAACAAGCTGCCATTTATGGTAAAAAGTGGCTTTAGCTATCACTGTTCAATGCTGGCATGTGATCACATTGGAGAAGCATGTAGAGCTGTTTTCTCAGACTCCACTGCTGCTATCCTCTTCAAAATGCACAGGACAAAGTGCACAGAAAGGATTAAGGTGTTTTAGCACCATACTTTCTGAAAAAGTTGGACGCAGATGTGGGTGACCAGTGTTTCAGCCTCCTCAATGAGTCCACAGATGTAAGTGTTTCTAAGTACCTGGGGGTTGTGGTAAGGTACTTTAGTGATACCAAGCAGACAATTGTATCAAAATTTCTTGGGCTTGTTGAGTTGGAGGGAGGAGACGCAAATCTATAGCCCGTGCTGTTGTGGCTTTCCTCGAAGTGTTGTCTTAAAGAGAATCTCCTGGGGATAGGGACTGACAATGCCTCTGGGATTAACAATGGGGTCTATAAAGTACTGAAGGAGGAGTATGGCCTCAAATATTTAGTTCTTATTTGCTGTGTGCCACTCTCTGCAGCTTTTTTATTTTACCTTTAACTAGGCAAGTCAGTTAAGAACATATTCTTATTTTCAATGATGGCCTTTAACTGCCTGTTCAGGGGCAGAACTACAGATTTGTACCTTGTCAGCTCGGGGGTTTGAATTTGAAACCTTCCGGTTACTAGTCCAACGCTCTAACCACTAGGCTACTCTGCCGCCCCAGTTTGCTCGTTCGTAGTTCCTCTCTCCTACAGCATCCATCACAATTACATGCGCATGGTAAATTATGCAAATTAGGAGATGACGACATTTAGCGTCTTCTAGCGACTTTTTGGACAGCCAATAGCTACTTTTTTTTACTGAGAAGTTGGCAACACTGGCAGACAGCAAAGAAGACTGACCTGTGTCAATCTAGCACCCACATAATGTATTGTCTATTTAATTCTGCTACATTGAGTCAGATCACACAAATACACGTTTTGAAGTTTCGACCAATCAATATTTTTTTAACTTAAGAGTCCTTGTGCAAAGAGAATTACGTTTTGACATTTATTTAGTAGTTCCCTCTAATTGACATGCGTTTCCCCTACATTCTATAGCAGTGAGTGAACGCCCTATGTGTTGCGATGCTAACTTTAGCTAGCAATCGAACTGGTATTGACAGTATGGGATAATGGAGAGTGAATGACATTTTCTTCACCTTGCTAAATGGCTAGCTTGGTAAAGCATTTAGTGTTGTGTGCATTGTGCTTCATTTACCACCCCATTCGGTTTGTTTGTCTGACTGCCTGGCTCAGTTAGCAAGCTAACGCCAGGTGCACAATATCAAACTGAACCTAACAAAACAATCCTTCAAGCACACAATTTATTAGCTAGATGTAAAGACTTGCTTGAGAAAAGTGATGTAATGCGGCTTTATTATTTTAGTTAGAACAATTCTGACATGTGGTGGATTACACTGGGAAAAGTGCATTTTTGTTATATACTTCTGTTGGCTTCGCGTATCGGTTTGTGCTCTCTGATTGGTTCAAAGTCAAGTCCTCGGCCACTGACTAGCATTGCGATTCTACAAGTAGAAGCGGCCGGTTCGTCCGTACACACCAGGGGCGTCTTTTGTTCTAGCAAGAAAAGGAACGGCCTCCTACTTTGCTAAGTAACTAGTCAGATTTCTCGGTGTGCCTGCACCATTACAAAGAACATTGCTGTTGTTAGCAGACTTTGCATCTGCGCTGTTCTGTAAACACGTTTTTGTAAAAATGTTTGTGGAAGTTGTCATAAGTCGTCATTGTGCATAGTTGTATGGTTTATTTAACTTTGCAATCATTGGTTTTTGTTTGACGTACATTTTTTATGTGACATCAGTCTCTGTATCATTCTGTTACTGTGGAATTGCCTAAATGTCAAAATGTAAACTAAATGCTCTCTGCTCTGCATGTCTGTCTTTACAGTGGGGAAGACATCACTTATCACCAGGTTTATGTATGACAGCTTTGACAATACCTATCAGGTACATTACCTCATCTCAAGTACAGTACTGGTTATTTATTGCATGTAAATTAATGCGTAATACTATACTAAGCTCTTTTGGTTCTTTTGCTTGGGGGAAATGTTCTGTTTTTCTAACCTGATAGTAGCTTGCATAAAATCTGCTACAAAGCTGAAAAAGAATAAGGACACAGGGCCATCCCTTTTCTGCTTTTTGTTGAATGTAGTATGGTCATGTGATGTTTGAGAATAAAAAAAATTGTCTTGCAGGCTACAATTGGCATAGACTTTTTATCGAAAACGATGTACCTGGAAGATCGTACGGTAAGTACCACTTTTGTTTCTATGTCATTGCATCACTTGGAGCCTTTCATTTGAAACCATTTCATGTGTCCCTTGAGTTTGTGCCCATGCATAAATATTGTATATCCCTCTACATGCCACTGTCAAAAATGGGCTTAGGTAGACAGCTTTTTATCTCATCCCAACTAGACTACTTGTTTAGTATGGACGTCGAGGAACTATAATTTGCAGTTTAATTATAATTTTTCATGTTTTCTTTCCTGCCATGATTCTGTTTTTAGTTCCATCATCATTATAAGTTTTTTTTTTTTTCCTCTGTCCACCCCTCCCCTCCATCCCCATGGCTGGGTTTCGAACTGTGTCCGCTCCTCGGTTTGTTGCGCGGTTGGCCACAGATTCGTCTCCAGCTGTGGGATACGGCCGGGCAGGAGCGGTTCCGCAGCCTCATCCCCAGCTACATCAGAGACTCAGCCGCTGCTGTGGTGGTTTATGACATAGCAAGTAGGTATCAAGTCCCTGCCCTTCTCTCAGTGGATGGAAGGGGAGAACAGGGCAAACAGTATTTCCACAGCTTGGCAACGTCACTGGACTGTAGCAATGAGTTGAACCAGACTTGCTTGTGGTCAATGAGGAACCAGATCAGGAAATAGGTTATTGGTGCTTCAGGGCTTCCTTTCCCTGCAAATTATATGCTACTCTAAAGTGAGTAGATGTTGTAGATGACTTTGTTAGTGCAATGTTTCCTCTACGGTTTTCCCAATAGGTGCAAATAGGCCTATAGAGGGGGATGATGGAACTCTCAAGCTCAGTACATCCAGTGGTGCTTGTGGAAATGTTGTCCCTAAAGTGGCTTTTCTAAGGAATAGGGAGAAGGCTAGCAGAGGTTACCAGCAATGTTTGGTTGACTTTAATTGCACCAAAAGCATTGATTTGGAACATTTGCCTTCCATAATAGGTCACTAAAAAGGATCAACATTGGGAACAGGTCATCTGCTAGCTGCATGGGGAAAGCTTTTCCTATTCCAGGATGCATTATCATTTTTTCACCTCTGCTGCCTTGCTGTTCTCTTGCAACTCTTTTTTACGTCAATCCTCTTCTTCATTTTCCCCTTTCCGTCTGTCCCGTTTCTCCTCCTCCTCCATCCCAATCCCCAGGTCCGGCTTCAGCTCTGGGACACTGCTGGACAGGAGCGTTTCCGTAGCCTCATTCCCAGCTACATCCGCGACTCCACCATTGCTGTGGTGGTTTATGACATCACCAGTGAGTCAGAGCCTCCTGGCCTAGTTAGAGCTGTGCCCTCATCACTGTAGGGGTTGTGGGCCACTGGGACATTACATTGGGAAGGAGGTTGTCATCTTCTATAACACAGTAGCATATCACAACAGCTTTCAGTGTATGAGTAGTGTTAACTATTATTGGAGGCTGTCGGTGTCACTATACCATGTAGGGACTTTAATGATGCAACTTCATGGGGATTAGGGAGTTTTCCCTTGTATTAACAGTGGCGTGGGGACTAATTCCTTTCTGTGCTTAAACTTAACTTACTGCTTACTTTTGCTTACTAACACCTGGCTACTCTACTGAAATCAACTGTACTTCCAATGAAGAGCAACGACTGTTCTGATTTGCAAATGTGTCTAACTTTATTAATAACGCTTTCACTGCAGAGTTCATACCTCACACAATATTTAAAGTGGTCATGCTCATTTTGTATGCGTTCCAAGTTGCTAATTTTCTTCCCCTCAGATCTCAATTCATTCCAGCAAACCTCAAAGTGGATTGATGACGTCAGAACAGAGAGAGGAAGTGATGTTATTATCATGCTTGTGGGAAACAAAACAGACTTGGCTGATAAAAGGTACATTGTGTGTGTGGTGAGCGTAGTTGGTGTGGTGGTAAACAGTAATGTGGTCCCTGAACTAAATGTCGACAACCGTTGTATGTGTAAAGCCTTTGTCAAAGCCTGGTTCCTCCCTCGTCCCTTGAATGTATATACATTTTCATATGTTTTCTGATTTTGATCTGTTGAACTCCATGCTGGAGTTACTCCATTTCTGATATGTAAACTTTCAAAATACAGAAATCATCCCTGTAATATGCATCATACAGGGATGATTTCTGTATTTTGAAAGTAACATATCTTGAAACTTGAGTGCTGACAAGCAACAATTGACTAATGAAACAAATACCAAAATATAATTTTGGGGTGGAGTTTTCCTTTTTTGTTTTTGTCAAATTTTAAGTTTTATTTATTTATTTTGTTCCCTCTCCCCGGTGTCTCCCCATGTCACTTTGATTTGGTGTCCACTCCCAACCCACTGCCACCACCCTCCCCTCCTGTCCCTCCCCCTGGGACCATGGCAGACAAGTATCTGTTGAGGCTGCAGAGAGGAAAGCTCGTGAACTCAATGTGATGTACATAGAGACCAGTGCCAAGGCTGGCTATAACGTCAAACAGGTGGGTGTCCAGCTATCACCAGCAGGTGTACAAACAGCCTCCAGAACGGCTCATTATGCTCTGCCTGCCTTAGGAAGAATAATTTGTGATGTACCACGTGGATTAGAGGTTTAATGTGGAACGAGTGATTGTACTGTTTGTGTCAAGCTGTTTGATCTTCTCAGCAAAGCTGCTTCCTCTCCTATCCCTTTGTTCCTCAGAGATGGGACCAAACTAACCTCTTTCTAACCAAAAACTGGAATCTCTGAGCTCGTTCTTTTTTTCCTCTCTCCATCTCTCCCTTCCCCCTCTGCCTGTCCTCTTTCATGTCTGTCTATCTCTCCGTCCTCTCGGCGGTGGCCTGAGCAGACAGATCACCACGGAAGAGGGCGAGCAGAGAGCTAAGGAACTGAATGTCATGTTCATTGAAACCAGCGCAAAGACTGGCTACAATGTCAAACAGGTAGAGCTTCTGTTCACTCAGGATAGTCCAGCCCAGTCTGCCCTCCTAGTGTCAGCTGCCTCTTTCACAACTTATAGTTTTCCCTCCTCTCTCTCTTCACCTGGCTCCTCAAGACTTGTCCACCTAGTCCTTTCTACATTGTGATTCCCCTCGGTGCTCAAGTCATGTTGTCAATCCTGTCCACTGCTTTAGAATGCTTCAGCATCAGTTTTACTGCACTGTCTAGCTCCATGTTGTTGTTGTTGGGTCTTTCTCTTATTTTGCCTTGTTTCACAAAATGTCTGCTTGTCACTGTTTGGCATGGAATCATGGACATTTTATGGGCATAAAATATGAACAATTACATGGCAACTTGTGACAAGTTAACAAGAAAATGTTAAATAATCTGTAGGGGAATTTTCTTGCATTGTTTTTAGTGTTATCGAGACATCTTCCAAGATTTTAATATGTAATAAATAACCATATCAGTTTTGTCCAATGCATGTAGCCCTATGTACAAATATATGTTGTATGTTTATTTTAAATGGAAATATAAATATTGACTTTCCAATAGATGTTACTATATATGCTGAGAATTCAAAACATTAAGAACACCTGCTCTTTCCATGACAGACTGACCAGGTGAAAAAGCTATTATCCCTTATTGATGTCACTTGTTAAATCCACTTCAATCAATGTAGATGAAGGGGAGGAGACAGTTTAAAGAAATTATTTGTAATCCTTGAGACAAATGAGACATGGATTGTGTGTGTGCCATTCAGAGGATGAATGGGCAAGACAAAATATTTGAGTGCCTTTGAACAGGTAGTAGTAGGTGCCAGGTCCACTGGTTTGTGTCAAGAACAATGCTGCTGGGTTTTTCACACTCAGCAGTTTCCTGTGTGTATCAAGAATGGTCCACCACCCAAGGGACATCCAACCAACATAACTGTAGGAAGCATTGGAATCAACATGGGCCAGCATCCCTGTGGAACGCTTTCAACACCTTGTAAAGTCCATGCCCTGAAGATTTGAGGCTGTTCTGAGGGTGAAATGGGGGGGGGGGGTGCAACTCAATATTAGGAAGGTGTTCCTAATGTTTGGTGTACTGTAGTTCGTCACTGTTATGTGGCTAACTTTACGTTATTGATGCGCTGTGTGGTATGGCTGTTTTTATCCACGGGTTATTTTCTTGTGGTTCCTCAGCTGTTTCGCCGTGTTGCTGCAGCCCTACCTGGGATGGATAGCACACCAGAGAAGAGCAAAGAGGACAGTATCCTTTCACAAGGGGGTTAGACCCGAGGCAGAATGATTTGGAGCAAGTTTGAGCTCAACATGTAAATCAACGCTCAAGAAATGCTTTAGTAGTTACGTTTCTATCCAATGAACAGAATTTCAGGCTCATGTTAAAACATCTGCATTAAACAGGACGCACGTTAAAACATGTTTTCCCACCAGAGATGTTTCCATCAAATGGACTTGTTGCTGATCAAAGGCTGTGCGTGATGACGTTGTGCACATAAAAATGGTTTTGTCACACAAAATGTTGTGTTAAAAAGTGAATGTGCCCACTCTGGTCTTGGCATGTGCTCTCTAGCCAACAGCTGGCAGATTCAGTTTGGGTATGGCTTACATGATGACATTATTATGGACAAAAGAGTAAGATTATTTTTGTCAAACGGCAGCCAAGCATCGATCATGTCACCAGAATAAGATGCTCAATATTTATTGGAAAGAGCATTTCACCACCCTGTGAAGATCATCACTTATTTCAGCTGTAGCCTAATAAACTGCATGCTTTCCCCGATTCGTAGTGGGAGGACCATACAACATATCGTCACATGACTCCAAGTTTACTTCAATATGATGGTCATTATATAAATATTTGCTCATAAAAGCGTTTCTACCGCCACTAATTTATTTGACATAGATCGGTGGGATCTTGCCTAGCGTAATTTGTTTTGTAGACATTTGGAAAGTTTTTTTTATAGAAACATTTGCTGTTTGTATCAGGCCTGTCGTGCAATTTTTGTACTTAATTGCATAAAAAGGTTGGATGGAAACATTATAACATAGAACCAGGTTATCTATTGCATATGGATTTCATTTTGGTTAAATTTGTGGAATGTCATTTAAAAAAATATGAATAATATTTTGTATTATCCCTTAACCATCTCTCAGTGATCGATATCAAACTGGAGAAGCCACCAGAGATGGCAGTGACGGAGAGCAGCTGCTCCTGCTAGTAAACACCCACCTGACCTTCCTCCTCTCCACCAACAGCTTGTCTCTCAGTGGCCACTCTCCCCACCCATGGCTCACTGCCATCGACCTGAGAACCTCACCCCCCCCCCCCCTGGACTCAGTGACTTTTCAGAGTAACCGTGTGGATGTGCTATTACTCTGTATTTAACAGATATTAAACTATATTAAAGGTTAAAAGTCCAGCTTTTCATCCAACTGCATGACATTATATAGGATTGCAGACTGACATAGCTAATTGCTCTCGGGTTATTGCGTTGTTGTGAAGTGATTATTGTTTGAGATTATTTAAGTGACTATTAAAGGGATACGGTCTCAGTCCCTTGGATCTTTGCTTTTATTTCCAATGGCAAGTCTGGAGTGGGTCAACTAATTCTAGCTCCGTGATAAACAAAGTGATTCACAAGGTTTTGATATATTTTGTTCTAAAAAGATTCCCCTCTAAACTATGAATATTATTTCCTCTCATTGTTGGCTCAAATCAAAGCTATTCATTTAGGCCTAATGGTTTATGGGACCATGAATAAGGGACATTATTATCAGGACATTTTCAAGGCATGAACAGCCAAAGAACTTCATTTAGGATTACTGTAGTAATCGACTGATGATTTCAATGGCAACTTTTTTGGTTATTTTGGCAGGTCTCCCAAAGAGGATGCTGCAGAAAGGATGTATAGCCAATCATTAAGAAAACAAGGATTTGCATTTTTAGAAAAGGGACATGATCCCAAATTCATTGTAGTGGAAAATACTAACCTAAATCTATTGATATACACTTTGAAACGATAAATCTGTCACAGCGACTAACATCAAATAGCCGCACACATGCTAACACATCTTGTGTCTGAGGAGAAGAGGGGTTTTAAAGTTCATATGTGAGCCTATGGAGTGAGCCGGTGTCAAAGCTTTTTACACACTAAATGGAAACATGCATTGGGCCCATACGATGTCTGCCTACTCACCCTCCAATTGATGTATATTGTTGTCTTGTTTTCGTCGCACTATTGCAGGAACGGCGTGCTCATCATGCAGGTTTCATAGATGGTTAAGAAAAAACGATGCCTTGCTTGTTTGTTCACCAACGTTGTGCACTGAATCAAGACCCAACATTGTAAAGATGGCGAGGCCTGCTGACAGTAGTTCTGTAGAGCAGGTAGCTGGAGTTGGTCCTCAGATACAGCTAACGCTTCCTAACACCCTTGCTGTGAAAATAAGTGCAGTGAAGTTAATCTTTAGCGCTATTGCCTGTTTACGACCGTTGGTTTTGTGTTTATTTATTTTGAAACACAAGCAACCGTAAAATTGCCTTGTATTCTTAACCAAAATGAGTTGCTCCACCCCTGTCCTTTAACACGTTCTCACACACACACCAACTAAACACAGCCATAAATGTCCCACCACCACACACCAATGCATTCGCTGTTACATTTTTACAAAAAAATGTAGATGAGTATTTAATTACGTCGAACCACCGTCTTTACCTTAACAGCTGTTCTATTTTCCCTCATTGACTGAGTACTCAACTGAACTGTGTGCTATTCTGAAGTGTCTGTCCATTTGAAATATGTAGTGTTTAGCAATGTGTGTGTGAATAATGTACTATCTGCTGTATAAAAAAGGAGCATTAAAGAACACCGAAAGGTATCACATGAAATAAAGATATTTCACCAAAGGTGTTCCAAGTTTCATTCTTTTATGAATATGATTGATTTAGATTATTTGGATAGGCCTACTTTTACATGCACGTTATTTTCGAAATTGTCATTTGAAACTGTTCCTACTAGTGAATAATGTCAGATTGTTGAGCAGCACGGTCTTGTTTCAAATACATCAGTCAATATATATATATTGATTTGTAATGTATATTTTACATCTTTTTCATCCATTTCTTATTGTATTGCCGGTCAAAGGTTATTAGCCCTAATGAATGGAATGTTGCCTATTCCATATATGTATGGGCCTAATCATGTAATTCACAGTGCATCAGTTACCAACGGGCCAGTTTCTGTGCCACGAGGACGGATATTTTTGTTGTTGCATAAGATATTATGCAATTTCAATACGACACAGCATTTTTGCATAATATATTGTGCATTTACTATACGACACATTGACTTTTATCGTGACTTCTTTGCCAAACAAACTCCTGCATTTATTACTTGATATAGTTTGTTGAAAGGGGCGTGGCCATGTTGAGAGGGGTGTAAAACTGCAGGTAAAGAACACCCTACCCTGGATTTTAAGTACGAAACACACAAAGGGTTCTAGACAAACTGGAATCTGGGTAGGTAAGGAATCTAACACAAAAATCCAGTCCAACTTGATATGCTAATCAGTGAGTAGAAAACCGGATTTATCTCACTGTCACTACTAGAATAGCATTTTGTTAGAGGCAAGAGAGTCGGAGTGGATACACAACATCAATTCAGTGACCTGTAGCATTTCGCTTCTTCTTTTGCTCGTTAAGTAGGCTACCGCTTTTTCATTCATTCATAAAGATTTATTGTTGGATATAAATTATGTCTCGAGTTCTCTCGGGAATTATACCAGACGAGGCAGTCTTTGCAGACTTCAGAAGACAAGCCTTGTCAACGGACAACTGGTACAGCAAATATGACAAGAACGGGATGGAGGTCTGGGTCGAGGTGGCCCCTGTAACATCCCCTCAAGGAAACAAAAACGTCCCAAAAGTTCACAAGATAAAAGTAAGGAAATCTTGGTTTGACTCAACTGTCAATTTGATACACTGTAATGTAAAACTAACAGTATGAAGTCATGGCCATGGATCAGTCGAGTTGACAACATTTTTATTTTTAATTTCAGTCAATTTAAACTTTAAATTATAAATAATAATAGGGGCATGCTGTATTCCATCACGAATATCATAGTCTGAATAGACATTGCATTATAAGGAAAATATTTTCCTCTCTTTTCTCTCCTTTCCAATGTATCTCAATCTCTAGCCTTTTGACATTTCCATGTCCCTTGGAGACAGCATGACAGTTTTTCTGTTTTCCACCACAACCCTTTTGTTTTTGTGGCAACATTATCACAAGAGCATCTAGGGCGTGTTTCCAACTTTCCATTATCATTGGTTTATCTGGTGTCATATTTTATTACAGTGAGTACGCAACAGATAAGAGCAGATCTAGAGACAGATCTAATTCATGTATTATTTTACTCCAATAATCAATTTACTTTTGCTGTTTGTATTTCAGTGCAGAATGACCATAAAAGATGTGTCGGCCGCCACAATGTACGACGTCCTTCATGATGGACAGTATCGCAGGAAGTGGGACCCCACCATGTTGGAGAGCTTTGACATTGCCCGTCTCTCACCTAATGCCGATATGGGTTACTACTCATGTGAGTTCCTCTTATCTGCTAGAGATACATGTGCTGTTCCACATTCCTCTCTGTTGTTTTATCTCTTCTCTCAGTGCAAGAACTTGACGGGTCAACTTTACTAATGATTCACTTTAAACCACAGGTTCAAACAAGACATGACCACAGGTGAAAATGTGAAATAAATCTGGTACAAAGTCTCGTATTAAGATTCACTTCACTTTCCCCTTGCTTTAAGGAATCCCTTCCTCCATGGTACCCCTTCACCGAATCTTCAGGAGTTCAGACAAGGCATGAGTGACCTGTTTTTCAGAGTGTATTTAGTCAACACAAGAGTCCAGTTGCTGCCTCTGAATCTTTGGTTACCCTGACATTGAAAGGGGGGGTGTTGTAAATGAGAAAAGTTGTTTTAAATTTGTTGTCCTGTTTTTTTCAGGGCTGTGTCCGAAGCCACTGAAGAACAGAGATGTGGTGACGCTGCGTTCGTGGCAGGTGACGGACGACGAGTATGTGATCATTAACTGCTCAGTCAAACACCCAGTATGTACGCCATGCACCTCCACCTCCTCTGTCTGTAGACTTTGGCTCTTAGCAACCATCCAGTCTGCAGTTACTAAGAGTTACAGAATGTGATATCAGTGTACATATACGAGGACAATTAGCTGACGTTGAGCCATAGGAATGGTAGAGCCGAGACTCATTGCAATAAAAACATCATTTATTATTATTCATCCACATTTAAACCACCTCATCATGTATAAAGTGTTTCTCACTCAATATTTGCCTGTAACAGTATGGACGCAGCATATGACAGGGTTGTTACATGAATGTGTTTCTTGTCATTCACATGGCTTCAGAGTATGCAAGTGATAACGTCTCAGTTGATTTGGTTGATTTCTTCACAGAAATATCCTCCCAAAAAGGACCTTGTGAGAGCCATCTCCCTCCTGACTGGCTACCTAGTGAAGGCCATAGGACCCAATAGCTGCTCCTTTACCTACCTCTCACAGGCTGACCCCAAAGGTGAGATCCACCTCCGACTGACCTGTTTCAAATCCTATGCTTCAGTTGTCTTTTCTTTGCTGAAAGATATTTGATACAGAGTATGTTACACTACAGGTACCAAGAGTTGCAGTGATTATGGATTATTTGGTTCATTCTGTATTTCAGGTTCTCTTCCAAAGTGGGTGGTGAACAAAGCGTCTCAGGTTCTGGCTCCCAGGGTACGTGAATGACCTCAGACAACATTGATTTGACCTCAGACAACATTGTTATTAATCTCCCTTCGGCTAACATCTTTAGCTTCTTTGCGTTTGACGACAGAGTTATAACTGGTTTTTAATTGAGCTCCAGTCAGCCAATACCTGAATGTGTGTTAGAGCTACAGTGATAATTCTTGTCTTTGAACTAGGTAGTAAAAGTGTGCGAATCGACGCACAGCGAGTGTGGGATTCAAGTCTCCTTAAATGACAATAGTAACCATAGAAACCCACTGGAAGGTCCTGCTCAGCTTTTTGACAATGTAGTCTCTCAGGCAGAGCAACTGACGTTCAGTGGCCCTGTAGAACTCGTTTTCCTGGTTTCGTAGCACGTGCAGCATTAAACTATTTAGGGCAAGGTGTATCTTTGTGTGTGAAACCAAGATTGTGTGTGTGGCTCATAGCTGTGATTGAATGTAAACTTTGATCTACTGATTAATGATCAACAGCTGGCTGCTCTTCAAAAGCCTGTTTGAATAGCACCCCACTTACGTGCATTGTAATATCATTACATTATATAAGTTAGTAAAACACAAATGATAGCCCTTCTTACATCAGCTGATATATCAAAGTGCTGTACAGAAACCCAGCCTAAAATCCCAAACAGCAAGCAATGCAGGTGTAGAAGCACGGTGGCTAGGAAAACCCCCCTAGAAAGGCCAAAACCTAGGAAGAAACCTAGAGAGGAAGCAGGCTATGAGGGGTGGTCAGTCCTCTTCTGGCTGTGCCGGGTGGAGATTATAACAGAACATGGCCAAGATGTTTAAATGTTCAGCGTGGTCAAATGACCAGCATGATCAAATAATAATAATCACAGTAGTTGTCGAGGGTGCAACAAGTCAGCCGATCATTGAGAGTATCTCTACCGCTCCTGCTGTCTCTAGAGAGTTGAAAACAGCAGGTCTGGGACAGGTAGCACGTCCGGTGAACAGGTCAGGGTTCCATAGCCGCAGGCAGAACAGTTGAAACTGGAGCAGCAGCACGGCCAAGTGTACTGGGGACAGCAAGGAGTCATCATGCCAGGTAGTCCTGAGGCATGGTCCTAGGGCTCAGAGAGAAAGAGAGAATTAGAGAGAGCATACTTAAATTCACACAGGACACCGGATAAGACAGGAGAAATACTACAGACATAACAGACTGACCCTAGCCCCCCGACACATAAACTACTGCAGCATAAATACTGGCTGAGACAGGAGGGGTCAGGAGACACTGTGGCCCCATCCGATGATACCCCCGGACAGGGCCAAAAAGGCAGGATATAACCCCACCCACTTTGCCAAAGCACAGCCCTAGAGGGATAACTTCAACCACCAACTTACCATCCTGAGACAAGGCCGAGTATAGCCCACAAAGATCTCCGCCACGGCACAAGCCAAGGGTTGAAGTTGAAAGTATTCACATTCCTTGTTACAGCCTGAATTCAAAATGGCTTTTTTTCACACATTTACACACAATAACCCATAATGCCAAAGTGAAAACGTGTTTCAGAAATTTTTGCAAATTTATTGAAAATGAAACACATAAATATCTAATTTACATAAATATTCACACCCTTGAGTTAATACTTTGTAGAAGCACATTTGGCAGCGATTACAGCTCTGCAACTTCCGGCGCCGACTGAGATGGCCGCCTCGCTTCGCGTTCCTAGGAAACTATGCAGTTTTTTGTTTTTTTACGTGTTATTTCTTACATTAGTACCCCAGGTCATCTTAGGTTTCATTACATACAGTCGAGAAGAACTACTGAATATAAGATCAGCGCCAACTCACCATCAGTACGACCAAGAATATGTTTTCCGCGACGCGGATCCGGTGTTCTGCCTTACAAACAGGACAACGGAATGGATCGCATGCAGCGACCCAAGGAAACGACTCCGAAAAAGAGGGAAACGAGGCGGTGTTCTGGTCAGACTCCGAAAAAGGGCACATCGCGCACCACTCCCCAGCATTCTTCTTGCCAATGTCCAGTCTCTTGACAACAAGGTTGACGAAATCCGAGCAAGGGTAGCATTCCAGAGGGACATCAGAGACTGCAACGTTCTCTGCTTCACAGAAACATGGCTTACTGGGAAGACGCTATCCGATGCGGTGCAGCCAACGGGTTTCTCCACGCATCGCGCCGACAGAAACAAACATCTTTCTGGTAAGAAGAGTGGCGGGGGCGTATGCCTCATGACTAACGAGACATGGTGTGATGAAGGAAACATACAGGAACTCAAATCCTTCTGTTCACCTGATTTAGAATTCCTCACAATCAAATGTAGACCGCATTATCTTCCAAGAGAATTCTCCTCGATTATAATCACAGCCGTATATATCCCACCCCAAGCAGACACATCGATTGCTCTGAACGAACTTTATTTAACTCTTTGCAAACTGGAAACCATTTATCCGGAGGCTGCATTCATTGTAGCTGGGGATTTTAACAAAGCTAATCTGAAAACAAGACTCCCTAAATTTTACCAGCATATCGATTGCGCAACCAGGGGTGGTAAAACCTTGGATCATTGTTACTCTAACTTCCGCGACGCATATAAGGCCCTGCCCCGCCCCCCTTTCGGAAAAGCTGACCACGACTCCATTTTGCTGATCCCTGCCTACAGGCAGAAACTAAAACAAGAGGCTCCCACGCTGAGGTCTGTCCAACGCTGGTCAGACCAAGCTGACTCCACACTCCAAGACTGCTTCCATCACGTGGACTGGGACATGTTTCGTATTGGTCAGATGGAAATATTGACGAATACGCTGATTCGGTGTGCGAGTTCATTAGAACGTGCGTCGAAGATGTCGTTCCCATAGCAACGATAAAAACATTCCCAAACCAGAAACCGTGGATTGATGGCAGCATTCGCGTGAAACTGAAAGCGCGAACCACTGCTTTTAATCAGGGCAAGGTGTCTGGTAATATGTCCGAATATAAACAATGCAGCTATTCCCTCCGCAAGGCTATTAAACAAGCTAAGCGTCAGTACAGAGACAAAGTGGAATCTCAATTCAATGGCTCAGACACAAGAGGCATGTGGCAGGGTCTACAGTCAATCACGGACTACAAGAAGAAACCCAGCCCAGTCACGGACCAGGATGTCTTGCTCCCAGGCAGACTAAATAACTTTTTTACCCGCTTTGAGGACAATACAGTGCCACTGACACGGCCTGCAACGAAAACATGCGGTCTCTCCTTCACTGCAGCCGAGGTGAGTAAGACATTTAAACGTGTTAACCCTCGCAAGGCTGCAGGCCCAGACGGCATCCCCAGCCGCGCCCTCAGAGCATGCGCAGACCAGCTGGCCGGTGTGTTTACGGACATATTCAATCAATCCCTATACCAGTCTGCTGTTCCCACATGCTTCAAGAGGGCCACCATTGTTCCTGTTCCCAAGAAAGCTAAGGTAACTGAGCTAAACGACTACTGCCCGTAGCACTCACTTCCGTCATCATGAAGTGCTTTGAGAGACTAGTCAAGGACCATATCACCTCCACCCTACCTGACACCCTAGACCCACTCCAATTTGCTTACCGCCCAAATAGGTCCACAGACGATGCAATCTCAACCACACTGCACACTGCCCTAACCCACCTGGACAAGAGGAATACCTATGTGAGAATGCTGTTCATCGACTACAGCTCGGCATTCAATACCATAGTACCCTCCAAGCTCGTCATCAAGCTCGAGACCCTGGGTCTCGACCCCGCCCTGTGCAACTGGGTACTGGACTTCCTGACGGGCCGCCCCAGGTGGTGAGGGTAGGCAACAACATCTCCTCCCGCTGATCCTCAACACGGGGGCCCCACAAGGGTGCGTTCTGAGCCCTCTCCTGTACTCCCTGTTCACCCACGACTGCGTGGCCATGCACGCCTCAACTCAATCATCAAGTTTTGCGGACGACACAACAGTGGTAGGCTTGATTACCAACAACGACGAGACGGCCTACAGGGAGGAGGTGAGGGCCCTCGGAGTGTGGTGTCAGGAAAATAACCTCACACTCAACGTCAACAAAACTAAGGAGATGATTGTGGACTTCAGGAAACAGCAGAGGGAACACCCCCTATCCACATCGATGGATCAGTAGTGGAGAGGGTAGCAAGTTTTAAGTTCCTCGGCATACACATCACAGACAAACTGAATTGGTCCACTCACACTGACAGCGTCGTGAAGAAGGCGCAGCAGCGCCTCTTCAACCTCAGGAGGCTGAAGAAATTCGGCTTGTCACCAAAAGCACTCACAAACTTCTACAGATGCACAATCGAGAGCATCCTGGCGGGCTGTATCACCGCCTGGTACGGCAACTGCTCCGCCCTCAACCGTAAGGCTCTCCAGAGGGTAGTGAGGTCTGCACAACGCATCACCGGGGCAAACTACCTGCCCTCCAGGACACCTACACCACCCGATGTTACAGGAAGGCCATAAAGATCATCAAGGACATCAACCACCCGAACCACTGCCTGTTCACCCCGCTATCATCCAGAAGGCGAGGTCAGTACAGGTGCATCAAAGCTGGGACCGAGAGACTGAAAAACAGCTTCTATCTCAAGGCCATCAGACTGTTAAACAGCCACCACTAACATTGAGTGGCTGCTGCCAACACACTGTCATTGACACTGACCCAACTCCAGCCACTTTAATAATGGGAATTGATGGGAAATGATGTAAATATATCACTAGCCACTTTAAACAATGCTACCTTATATAATGTTACTTACCCTACATTATTCATCTCATATGCATATGTATATACTGTACTCTAGATCATCGACTGCATCCTTATGTCACTAGCCACTTTAACTATGCCACTTTGTTTACTTTGTCTACATACTCATCTCATATGTATATACTGTACTCGATACCATCTACTGTATGCTGCTCTGTACCATCACTCATTCATATATCCCTTATGTACATATTCCTTATCCCCTTACACTGTGTATAAGACAGTAGTTTTGGAATTGTTAGTTAGATTACTTGTTGGTTATCACTGCATTGTCGGAACTAGAAGCACAAGCATTTCGCTACACTCGCATTAACATCTGCTAACCATGTGTATGTGACAAATACAATTTGATTTGATTTGATTTGATTTGTCTTTCTGGGTAAGTCTCTAAGAACTTTCCACACCTGGATTAAGCAACATTTGCCCATTTTATTATTTTCATAATACTTCAAGCTCTGTCAAATTGGAACCAAATTGAACCAGGTTTTACTCTAGGATTTAGCCTGTGCTTAGCTCCATTCCGTTTCTCATTTTTCCTGAAAAACTCCCCAGTTCTTAACAATTACACGCATACCCATAACATGAGGCAGCCACCACTATGCTTGAAAATATGGAGAGTGGTACTCAGTATGGTGTTCTATTGGATTTGCCCCAAACATAACACTTTGTATTCAGGACAAAATTGAATTGCTTTGCCACATTTCTGTCAGTATTACATGCTGAGCACACTGCCTGCGTCACGTGCGCGAGTGTTGCAAAATAAATGTACACATGTTATTCAATCATTGCACCCACACTGCTTGCGTGCCTCAGCGAGCGTCTGCGTGGCAAGGCGCTAAAATAGAAATAGGTTCTATTTGTGACGCTCAACATGTTACAAGTCTGGCCTCTCCCATCTCCCCATTGGTTTTTAAGAGCATATACCACGTGCCATCTCCTCATTGGTTTTAAGGAACATATACACGTGGGAGATTGAAAGATGAACTGACGACCACACTCCAGTCGGTTGTAGTAATGCACCATAGAGTTGGTTGCCAACAGCCATATAAAGTCCAAATAAGTAAAAAAGAAGCCTGAGGACGGAGGATAGATGCACGAGAAAGGAATTCGGTTTACCGTTTTATCTGTGGATTAACTGTCGGAGTAGAGGACTTTGTGCATTTCAGGTAAAATAACAACCCAATGTTTAAATCCCACGACAAATTAGTTAGCAACAGAAAGCTAGCTAGCTAATTGCCATAAATGTTTAATGCTTTTCAACCTGTCCCCAAATTAATATAATTGATTCAGAGTTTGTTTTGATATTTCAACCTGCGTGGCCTGATTGTGTCTGGTGTAGGAGTACAAAATCAACATGCACGCGATGGCGCACTTAGGCGCACGCTCGCCTTCGGTTTGGTTAGCATGTTACTTTAGTGCCTTGATGCAAACAGGATGCATATTTTGTAAGATTTTTATTATGTACAGGCTTCCTTCTATTTACTCTGTCAATCAGGTTAGAATTGTGGAGTAAATACAATGCTGTTGATCCATCCTCAGTTTTCTCCTATCACGGCCAAGTCACCATTGGTGAAGTAAAGTCCCTGAGCGGTTTCCCTCCTCTCCGGCAACTGCGTTAAGAAGGACGCATGTATCTTAGTAGTGACTGGGTGTATTTATACATCTTTAAAAGTGTAATTAATAACTCCACCATGCTCAAAGGGATATTCAGTGTCTGCTTTTTTTTTATCCATCTGCCAATAGGTTCCCTTCTTTGCGAGGCATTGGAAAACCTCCCTAGTCTTTGTGGTTGAATCTGTTTGAAATTCACTGCTGGACTGAGGGACCTTACAGATAATTGTGTGTGTGTGTGGGGGGGGTACAGAGATGAGGTAGTCATTCAAAAATCATATTAAACACTATTATTGCACACAGAGTCCATGCAACTTATTCAGTGGTGGAAAAAGTACTTGAGTAAAATTAAAGATACATTTAATAGAAAATGACTCAAGTAAAAATCACCCAGTAAAATACTTTGTGAGTAAAAGTCTAAAGGTATATGGTTTTCAATATACTTAAGTATCAAAAGTAAATGTAATTACGAAAATCTAATTTGAAATTACTTACAGTTGAAGTCGGAAGTTTTCATAAACCTTAGCCAAATACATTTAAACTCAGTTTTTCACAATTCCTGACATTTAATCCCAGTAAATATTCCCTGTCTTAGGTCAGTTAGGATCACCACTTTATTTTAAGAATGTGAAATGTCAGAATAATAGTAGAGAGAATGATTTATTTCAGCTTTTATTTCTTTCATCATATACACTCTATTAGTATTTGGTAGCATTGCCTTTAAATTGCTTAACTTGGGTCAAACATTTTGGGTAGCCTTCCACAGGCTTCCCACATTAAGTTGGGTGAATTCTGGCCCATTCCTCCTGACAGAGCTGGTGTAACTAAGTCAGGTTTGTAGGTCTCCTTGCTCGCGCACGCTTTTTCAGTTCTGCCCACAAAGTTTCGAATACCTTGACTTTGTTGTCCTTAAGCCATTTTGCCACAACTTTGGAAGTATGCTTGGGGTCATTGTCCATTTGGAGGACCCATTTGCGACCAAGCTTTAACTTCATGACTGATGTCTTGAGATGTTGCTTCAATATATCCACATAATTGTACTTCCTCATGATGCCATCTATTTTGTGAAGTGCACCAGTCCCTCCTACAGCAAAGCACCCCCACAACATGATGCTGCCACCCCCGTGCTTCACAGTTGGGATGGTGTTCTTGCAAGCCTCCCCCTTTTTCCTCCAAACATAACAATGGTCAAGTTCTATTTTTGTTTCATCAGACCAGAGGACATCTCTCCAAAAAGTACGATATTTGTCCCCATGTGCAGTTGCAAACCGTAGTCTGGCTTTTTTATGCCGGTTTTGGAGCAGTGGCTTCTTCCTTGCTGAGCGGCCTTTCAGGTTATGTTAATATAGGACTCGTTTTTACTGTGGATATAGATACTTTTGTACCTGTTTCCTCCAGCATCTTCACAAGGTCCTTTGCTGTTGTTCTGGGATTGATTTGCACTTTTCGCACCAAAGTACGTTCATCTTTAGGAGACAGAACGTGTCTCCTTCCTGAGCGGTATGACAGCTGCGTGGTCCCATGGTGTTTATATTTGTGTAAAATTGTTTGTACAGATGAACGTGGTACCTTCAGGCATTTGGAAATTGCTCCCAAGGATGAAGGTCTTGGCTGATTTCCTTTGATTTTCCCATGATGTCAAGCAAAGAGGCACTGAGTTTGAAGGTAGACCTTGATATACATCCACAGGTACACCTCCAATTGACTCAAATGATGTCAATTAGCCTATCAGAAGCTTCTAAAGCCATGACATCATTTTCTGAAAAGTTCTAAGCGGTTTAAAGGCACAGTCAACTTAGTGTATGTTAACTTCTGACCCACTGGAATTGTGATAAAGTGAATTATAAGTGAAATAATCTGTCTGTAAACAATTGTTGGAAAAATTACTTGTTTCATGCACAAAGTAGATGTTCTAACAGACTTACCAAAACTATAGTGTGTTAACAAGGAATTTGTGGAGTGGTTGAAAAACTGGTTTTAAGCAAACCAGACTGCACAGTTTCTTGTTTTTTAAATTTGACTTACGGATAGCCAGTGGCACACTCCAACACATTTAGACATACTTTACAAAGGAAGCCTTTGTGTTTAGTGAGTCCACCAGATCAGAGGCAGTAGAGATGACCAGGGATGTTCTCTTGATCAGTGTGTGAATTGGACCATTTTCGTGTCCTGCTAAGCATTCAAAATGTAACAAGTACTTTTGACTGTCAGGGAAAATGTATACAGTCAAAAGTACATGATTTTCTTTAGGAATGTAATGAATTCAAAGTAACAGTTGTCAAAAAATATAAATAGGAAAGCAGAAATATCCCCCCCCCCCCAAAAGAAAAAATACTTAAGTAGTACTTTAAAGTGTTTTTACTTAAGTACTTTACACCACTGAACTATTTATGTGACTTTACACCTGAACTTATTTAGGCTTACCATAACAAAAGGGTTGAATACTTGACTCAAGACATTTCAGCTTTTCAGTTGTAAAAAAACAAATCTAAAAACATAATTCCACTTTGGCTTTATGTGGTATTGTGTGTAGGCTAGTGACAAACACATCTACATGTAATCAATTTTAAATTCAGGCTGTAGCATAACAAAATGTGAAAAAGTCCAGGGGTGTGAATACTTTCTGAAGGCTCTGAGAATACAAAACAGTAAGAACACCGGCTCTTTCCAGGTGAATCCAGGTGAAAGCTATTATCCCTTATTGACGTCACTTGTAAAATCCACTTCAATCAGTGTAGATGAAGGGGAGGAGACAGGTTAGAGAAGGATTTTTAAGCCTTGAGAAAATTGAGACATTGATTGTGTGTTAGTGTGTGTGTGTGCCATTCAGAGGGTGAATGGGCAAGACAAAAGATTTAAGTGCCTTTGAACGGGCAATGGTAGTAGGTGCCAAGAACTGCAACGCTGCTGGAAATTTTCACACTCAACATTTTCCTGTGTGTATCAAGAATGGTCGCACCACACAAAGGACATCCAGCCCATTTGACACAACTGTGGGAAGCATTGGAGTCAACATGGGGGGTGCGCAACTCAATATTAGGAAGGTGTTCTTAATGTTTTGTACACTCACTATACACGTATATGCCTCTGGGCAGAACTGTATAAAAGTGCAGTAAGTGAGGGGGAAAAACTAGGCTGGGGCTCAGCTCTAGGTCTTTGACACCCTCCTCTCTCCCTGCAGGTGCTGAAGTGTGTTCACAAGGCTGGCCAGAGCTACCCCGACTGGAAGAAGCAGAACTCTCCGGATCAGAAGCCCTGGTTGTACCCAGAGCAGAGCATCCTGCCCATAATGGACCCATCTGAGCTGACCATCCAGCGGGCGGACTCTCTGGAGAACGTTGACGAGAGCACACAGCTTGACATTCAGGAGGGCGAGGATAGCAGCTGAGCACATCTGTCAGAGGGGATGAAACCTAGCCAAGAGAGGATATATGGACACGCTCACAGACTTAAAGACTGAAGTCTTTGACCTCTCCATGGCACTTGATCCCAATTTTTAAAGTCTCCGATCTACCCCCAATTAATTTAGAATTGATCCTGTTTTGACCTTATAAACCACCATTTGTGTCTTTATGGGTGATCAAGAGAATGAGCTGTTTACATCTGTTTGGCCATATGAAGCGGAAACGTCATACCAATGAGTGGCAATTCTGGTTCATCCACTCCGCTTGAACTGAACTGATAATTATGTGCCAACTCCGCCGACAGTGCACTGGCAGAAGAAGTGTTAGATACTAGGACCTGGTTGTTGTTGATTGTGATATGCAGCTACTTTTAGAAACATTAGCAGCATCAGGTTTATTATCAATTTCATATGTTTGGAATAATTCAGAACAAAGTTGAAGAATAGACAGGATTGGCTGTTTGAGTTTGATATCCTGAGTATAAATGAAAGTCAATAGAGGTGTATTTGTATGTTCTGTTTAAAAAATAAAAAAAACATTTTATGGGAAACTTATTTATTGAGCTACATTGTATAGACTACTATTCTCCTGATCAACGTGCACGTGGTAGCCAAGAGTATGGGTCAACCTCCACATGGATAGACAGAGTGTCTATCCATGTGGGTTCTCATATCAATATTTATTGAAATGTTGTGCAATCTGGGAGGGAGTCAATGGAGTTAATTCCATTGCTAGTTATGTACACTTGGGGGTTATGTATGCCTTGGTCTTACTGTAGGCACTGAATAAATGATCCAATGGTGACTTCATTCAATGGAAATCTTTTCCGTAATATCACACTTAGCATTTTATCAAATGTACAGAGTGAGTTATTAATTTATTAACTGAATTGTACGATAGATAGATATTTTTTGTGTTATTACCTGAAGGATTGGAATTGCCGTCATAGATCTTACCCCTTTAAACTGTATTTATTGTCATAAAGTTACTTTCAAATAATGTCATGACAGAGCAAGCAAGGATCTCGAAGTTAGCCTTGCAAACTGAGCTGTCAAACTTGACGTTGAAGACAAATGATTGGAACTTTTTGTTATAATAAATCTCAGATACGATTCACGTGTATGTGCGTAATTACTTTGATTTGCTTTGTCAGTCAGGATGTCTTTATGGTGAGTCAGTCAACACAAACTCAAAGTGGAACAATTAGTTATTCTACTGTCGTGTCACTGGAGCAATATAAGAAGGCCTGTTTATGGTGTTGGTATTATCAGGGCAGCTGCATGTGTAACATGGTCTGATTGGCCTACATGTTGAGTCAGCTTCTGTAGCCATGTAGTAATGATGCTTTCATTGAAGAAAGCATATAAAAGCATATCAAATTAGGTTACTGGGAAGCTTGAGAAGCTTGATTTATTTAGTTTTCTACAAGAACATGATCTGTGAAGTGGGTCAGGACATATAGAGTATCCTGACTCCATTTGTACGGGCATTAATGGACATGACAGTGATTTAGAGTCACTATCCCATCTATTTCAGACATGTTAAAACAGATTTGGAACTCATTCTGTGCTGACAATTTATTAGTGAGGGACCATGAACTGTGGCACAGAACACAAAATGTGATTTTGTTTCATGTATTGAGCTTCATACAAGGCAATTGGTGTCACCATAGTTGAATGAGGAATGTTGGCACCTTAAAAGTCGACAGGTTATGTGAAATATCGTTTAAGGTAGTTAATAACACTAACAGTTAGTAGTCTGAAACAGTGCCTGCATCTTATATAACCTCTAAACATTTCATACATATTTTACACAGAATAAAGGCATTATCAGGTCCTTAGTGCATTATATTTCAATTGTTTTTATTGTTTTTTAAAAGTAGACAAAGACAGAACATAATCTACAGTAACAGAACGTAAATAAACAACAGGTTACACTGACAGTATCCTATGCAGCAGCCGTTGGACAATAAAAAAATAAAAAATAATATATAAGTACATGGATGTAAATATAAATTATAAAGGATATGGGGGGATTGCAGAGGCTACATTAAGTTCTCAGCTCAGAGTTTATACTCAAAGTAGTTGCAAAAAGGCTGCCAGACCTTATAAAACTTTTGAGAGGGTAGAATATTTTAGTGTCTCAAGTTAAAGATGGGCCATAACATCCCTAACCCAGAGAGATACTCCGCCAATCCAGTGTAAGATTGACCATAACATCCCTAACCCAGTGTAAGAGGGACCATAACATCCCTAACCCAGAGAGAAACTCCGCCAACCCAGTTTAAGATTGACCATAACATCCCTAACCCAGTGTAAGATTGACCATAACATCCCTAACCCAGTGTAAGAGGGGCCATAACATCACTAACCCAGAGAGATACTCCGCCAACCCAGTTTAAGATTGACCATAACATCCCTAACCCAGTGTAAGAGGGACCATAACATCCCTAACCCAGTTTAAGAGGGACCATAACATCCCTAACCCAGTGTAAGAGGGACCATAACATCCCTAACCCAGTTTAAGAGGGACCATAACATCCCTAACCCAGTGTAAGAGGCGGTGTATCTGACTTCCACTCAAAAAGAAGAAGTGGGTGTGCCAGAAGGGACGAGAAGACTATGGCCTCTGCTTGGGTGTGACAGAAAGTAAGCCCTTCGGGTCCTACCCCGAAAAGAGCGACAGAGAGATCTGGGGCAATTTCCTTATTGCATATACAGTATATGAGAAAGTCTGAAAGATAAAGAGATAGAATGGAACTAGCGTCAGCATGACCAGTGCATATGATACACAGTGCCTGATGGCATCTAGAGCAGGTAGGGTCTATATCGGGATACAATCTGGCAAGTCTACTCCTGCAAAAGTGTAGGTGATGAAATACTTTAAACTGTAGTAACCCATGTCTGATGCAGATAGAGGATGAGTGTATCCTGTCAATTGCAGAATGCCAGGTGATATCGGAGATCTCGCTTCCAAACTCTTCCTCCCAAGAATGCTTTACGTGGTCAAGAGTGGGGCGTGCCATACTCTGAATAATGTCAAACAGCATTGAAATATGTCTCTTTACATAGGGATCCAGGCTCAAACATTCTTCAAGACAGCTAGTGGGTGGGAGAGATGGGAAAGAGGGTAAGATTTTTTTGTAAAGTTGCGAATCTGCAGGTACCTAAAGAAGTGTCTGGGGTATACTGTGCTCTCTAACTAGATGTTCAAAGGGGATAAATAATCTGTCATGGAAAAGGTATTTTATACTCTCAATCCTTTCTGAAACAATAGCTGGAAGGCTGTGTCTATGAGAGAAGGCATGAAGAGTGTGTTGGAAATAAAAGGCATGGATGAGATAGCTTGTCTATGTCCAAAGTGGATCCTAAGCATATCCCGAGCATATCCTGTCCAAAGTGGATCCTAACTATATCCTGAGTGAACTTTTCACAATAAGGTTGTTTGAGTGATATTGTTTACTCAATGGTAAGAGGACAGAGACAAAGGAAACTGGGGAGGATGTTTTCCATAAGGGACCACACCGGTCCTTCCCCTTCTAAGAATGTAGAGACCCAAAAGGTTATCTTGTGAATATTGGCAGTGCAGTAGTAATGGAGGAACTTGGGTAGGGCAAGACCCAATTTCTTTCTGTCCTTTTCTGTCTTTCCCAAAACGCTTTACACAACTGTGCAATCTTATTATTCCAAAAGTAGATCACAGGAGGTTGGTGGCACCTTCATTGTGGAGGACGGGCTCGTTGTAATGGCAGGAGCGGAATCAGTGGAATGGTATCAAATACATAAACCACATGGCTTCCATGTGTTTGATGCCATTCCATTCGCTCCTTTCCAACTATTATTATGAGCCGTCCTCCCCTCAGCAGCCTTCACTGAAGTAGATACAGCATACAGTACAGTGCATTCGGAAAGTACTTAGACCCCTTGACTTTTTCCACATTTTCTTAAGTTACAGCCTTATTCTAAAATTGATTAAATTACATTTTCCCTCATCAATCTACACACAATACGCCATAACGACAAAGCGAAAACAGGTTTTGAGAAATGTTTACAAATTAAAATAAATAAAAAGTACATTATTTACATTAGTATTCAGACCCTTTGCTATGGGACTCGAAATTGAGCTCAGGTGCATCCTGTTTCCATTGATCATACTTGATATGTTTCTAGAACTTGATTGGAGTCCTCCTGTGGTCAATTCAATTGATTGGACATGATTTGGAAAGGCACACACCTCTCTATAAAACGTCCCACAATTGCAAGTGCATGTCAGAGCAAAAACCAAGCCATGAGGTCGAAGGAATTGTCCGCAGAGCTACGAGACAGGATTGTGTTGAGACACAGATCTGGGGAAGGGTAACAAAAACAAAAAAAATATGCAGCTTTGAAAGTCCCCAAGAACTCAGTGGCCTCCATCATTCTTAAATGGAAAAAGTTTGGAACCACCAACTCTTCCAAGAGCTGGCCGCCCAGCCAAACTGAGCAATCGGGGGAGAAAGGCCTTGGTCAGGGAGGTAACCAGGAACCTGATGGTCATTCTGACAGAGCTCCAGAGTTACTCTGCGGAGATGGGAAAACCTTCCAGAAGGACAACCATGTCTGCAGCACTCCACCAATCAGGCCTTTATGGTAGAGTGGCGAGACGGAAGCCACTCCTCAGTAACAGGAACACGACTGCCCGCTTGGAGTTTGCCAAAAGGCATTTAAAGGATTCTCAGACCATGGGAAACAAGATTCTCTGTTCTGATGAAAGCAAGATTGCCAAGCGTCACGCCTGGAGGAAACCTGCATCATGTTTATCAGCGGCAGGGACTGGGAGACTAGTCAAGATCGAGGGAAAGATGAACAGAGAAAAGTACAGAGAGATCCTTGATGAAAACCTGCTCCAGAGCACTCAGGACCTCAGACTGGGGCAAATGTTCACCTTCCAACAGGATAATAACCCTAAGCACAGAGCAAAGACAATGCAGGAGTGGCTTCGGGACAAGTCTCTGAATGCCCTTGAGTCACCCAAGGGAAGAAGACTCAATGCTGTAATCGCTACCAAAGGTGCTTCAACAAAGTACTGAGTAAGGGGTCTGAATACTTATACCAATGTGATATTTAAATTTTTGCTTTGTCATTATGGGGTGTTGTGTGTAGATTTATGATGGGAAAAAACTATTTAATTCATTTTAGCATAAGGCTGTAACGTAGCAAAATGTGGAAAAAGTCAAGGGGTCTGAATACTTTCCGAATGTGCCGTATGTCTAATCAGTTCTTGAAAAAAGTAATTTGCTATAAAGATGTGAATAGTTTGAAACAGATACAAGAATCTTGGCACGATGACAATCTTGACCGAATTGACTCTAACAGCGAGTGATATGGGGAGTGTCGACCAGCGATTGAGGTCCTGCATAGCCTTCGCCAAAGCTGTTTTGAAATGAAAATGTAACAGGTCTTTGAATTTCCAAGTCCCACAGACCCCTAAATAATTATTGGAAGCTACAGTGAAAGCATATGAATTCAAAGATAGATCTATTGCTTGCTCATTGATCGGAAATTGATTTTGTAACCTGAAACATTGGCTAAATCTAGAAGTTACAGGTCAGTTACCAGTCAAAAGTTTGGACACACCTACTAATTCAAGGGACTTTTCTTTATTTCTACTATTTTCTACATTGTAGAATAATAGTGAATACGTCAAAACTATGAATTAAGACATGAGATCATGTAGTAGCCAAAAAAGTGTTAAACAAATCAAAACATATTTTATATTTGAGATTCCTCAAAGCAGCCAGCTTTTTGCCTTGATGACAGCTTTGCACACCCTTTGCATTCTCTCAACATTCAGCGTTTCCCATTGGGTGCACATACTTGTCTCTGGTAGCCGGTTGACCTCAAGGAAAAAATCAATTTGGGCCGATATGTGTGTTAAATTCTTCATCTGAGATGATACGTGGATTGAGTCACCAAGTGCATTGTGGGAAAACGTTATCAGGAAAACACAATACCATTACCACTGAGCTGTGGTCAGAGATGGCAATACCCTCATAATCAGTGGACTTTAGTATTAGGAGCAACTTGTTGTCTAGGAGGAAAATATCAATTCTGGAACACGTCCGATGGACTTTGGAAGAAAAAAAAAATATTGTTAAGATGTAGGATTACTTTTATCTCCAGGTGTCTGTTACACCATATGCCTGGTTAAACGAATGAATACCATCTGCTGATTTAGAAAGGGAACCTGTTACCGCTTTATAGAGGTCTAATGTGGGGTGCAGGACACAGTTAAAATCCCGTGCTAGTAAATCAAATCAAATTTTATTAGTCACATGTGCCGAATACAACAGGTACAACCTTACAGTGAAATGTTTACATACAAGCCCCTAACCAACAATGCAGTTTAAAAAATACGAATGAGAATTAGAAATAAAAGTAACAAGTGGTTAAAGAGCAGCAGTAAAATAACAATAGCGAGACTATATACAGGGGTACCGGTACAGAGTCAATGTGCGGGGGCACCGGTTAGTCGAGGAAATTGAGGTAATATGTACAGTCGAAGTCGGAAGTTTACATACACTTAGGTTGGAGTCATTAAAATTAGTATTTTTCAACCACTCCACAAGTTTCTTGTTAACAAACTATAGTTTTGGCAAGTCGGTGAGGACATGTACTTTGTGCATGACACAAGTAATTTTTCCAACAATTGTTTACAGACAGATTATTTCACTTATAATTCACTTTATCACAATTCCAGTGGGTCAGAAGTTTACATACACTAAGTTGACTGTGCCTTTAACCAGCTTGGAAAATTCCAGAAAATGATGTCATGGCATTAGAAACTTCTGATGGGCTAATTGACATCATTTGATTCAATTGGAGGTGTACCTGTGGATGTATTTCAAGGTCTACCTTCAAACTCAGTGCCTCTTCGTTTAACATCATGGTTAAATCAAAAGAAATGAGCCAAGACATCAGAAAAAAAATTGTAGACCTCCACAAGTCTGGTTCAGCCTTGGGAGCAATTTCCAAACACCTGAAGGTACCACGTTCATCTGTACAAACAATAGTACGCAAGTATAAACACCATGGGACCACGCAGCTCAGGAAGGAGACGTGTTCTGTCTCCTAGAGATGAATGTACTTTGATGCGAAAAGTGCAAATCAATCCCAGAACAACAGCAAAGGACCTTGTGAAGATACTGGAGGAAACAGGTACAAAAGTATCTATATCCACAGTTAAACGGGGAGTGCAGCATCATGTTGTCGGGGTGCTTGGCTGCAGGAGGAACTGGTGCACTTCACAAAATAGATGGCTTCATGAGGGAGGAAAATTATGTAGATATATTGAAGCAACATCTCAAGACATCAGTCAGGAAGTTAAAACTTGGTCGCAAATGGGTCTTCCAAATGCACAATGACCCCAAGCATACTTCAAAAGTTGTGGCAAAATGGTTTAAGGACAACAAAGTCAAGGTATTGGAGTGCCCATCACAAAGCCCTGACCTCAATCCTAAAGAAAATTTGTGGGCAGAACTGAAAAAGCGTGTGTGAGCAAGGAGGCCTACAAAACTGATTCAGTTACACCAACTCTGTCAGGAGGAATGGGCCAAAATTCACCCAACTAATTGTGGGAAGCTTGATGAAGGCTACCCATAAAGTGGTGATCCTAACTGATCTAAGACAGGGAATTTCTACTAGGATTAATCAAATTAAATCAAATTAATTTATATAGCCCTTCTTACATCAGCTAATATCTCAAAGTGCTGTACAGAAACCCAGCCTAAAACCCCAAACAGCAAGCAATGCAGGTGTAGAAGCACGCTGGCTAGGTAAACTCCCTAAAAAGGCCAAAACCTAGGAAGAAACCTAGAGAGGAACCAGGCTATGAGGGGTGGCCAGTCCTCTTCTGGCTGTGCCGGGTGGAGATTATAACAGAACATGGCCAAGATGTTCAAATGTTCATAAATGACTAGCATGGTCAAATAATAATAATCACAGTAGTTGTCGAGGGTGCAGCACGTCAGCACCTCAGGAGTAAATGTCAGTTGGTTTTTCATAGTCGATCGTTAAGAGTATCTCTACCACTCCTGCTGTCTCTAGAGAGTTGAAAACAGCAGGTCTGGGACAGGTAGCACGTCCGGTGAACAGGTCAGGGTTCCATAGCTGCAGGCAGAACAGTTGAAACTGGAGCAGCAGCACGGCCAGGTGGACTGGGGACAGCAAGGAGTCATCATGCCAGGTAGTCCTGAGGCATGGTCCTAGGGCTCAGGTCCTCAGAGATAGAGAAAGAAAGAGAGAAAGAGAGAATTATAGAGAGCATACTTAAATTCGCACAGAACACCGGATAAGACAGGAGAAATACTCCAGATATAACAGACTGACCCTAGCCCCCCGACACATAAACTACTTCAGCATAAATTCTGGAGGCTGAGACAGGAGGGGTCAGGAGACACTATGGCCCCATTCGATGATAACCCCAGACAGGGCCAAACAGGCAGGATATAACCCCACCCACTTTGCCAAAGCACATTCCCCACACCACTGGTGGGATATCTTCAATCACCAACTTACCATCCTGAGACAAGGCCTTTTTTGTCCATTCCGGGTTGGAGTGATCCGGTCGCATCCGCGCTTCGGTCTGCAGGTTGTATAACTTTTTCATTACATTTCATTATAGTACAACGGTCTGATTTGTCTAATCTTAGCAATTTCTTCTTAGCTAGCTACATAGTCGTCGTTGTATCAAAGATAATTGCGTAATTATCGTATTTCGTCGTCTCCTATCTGCCCAACACGTTCACCGTCTACCGTAGCACTGTAGTAACTATCACACTCAACTGAACGACTTGATTAGTGTAGTGTTAGCTAGCTACATAGCTAGCTACATAGTTGTCTTTGCTGTCTTCGTATCCAAGATAATTGTGTAGCTTAGAGTGTGGAGTCTTAGAGTGATAATTGCGTTATTATCGTTTTTCGTCGCCCTCCTATCTGCCTAGCAGCTAGCCAGCTAGCATACGTTCACCGGCTACCGTAGCACTGTAGTAACTATCACACTCAACTGAACGACTTGATTAGTGTAGTATTAGATAGCTACATAGTTGTCTTTGCTGTCTTCGTATCCAAGATAATTGTGTAGTTTAGAGTGTGTAGTCTTAGAGTGATTATCTTAATTCACCGAGGTTAGCTAGCCAGCTATTTTGTCGTCCTTAACGTAGGAGATACTCCTAGCTAGCCAATAGCCAGCCAACGTCTACTGAATAGAACTTTCGCATTCCGGTCGCATTCCGCCGCTCCACAGGTAGTATCACTTTTTCATTTCATTTCATTACAGTCCCAACGGTGTGATTTGTTTGATCGTAGCTAGCTACATAGCTAGCTACATAGCCGTCTTTGTTTCAAAGATAATTGTGTAGTCTAGAGCGATTTTCTAGGTTAGCTAGCCAGCTATTGTCGTTCTCCTAACGCAACGTAACGTAACCAACACTGCTAGCTAGCCAGCTAGCTCCCGAAAAGCAACATTGTAGAAACTTCACACTCAACGGTACGACTTGATTAGGGTAGTGTCAACAACGCAGCTAGCCTACCCCAGCAGTACTCTATCATTTTAATCATTTTAGTCAATTAGATTCTTGCTACGTAAGCTTAACTTTCTGAACATTCGAGACGTGTAGTCCACTTGTCATTCAATCTCCTCTGCATTAGCGTAGCCTCTTCTCTAGCCTGTCAACTATGTGTCTGTCTATCCCTGTTCTCTCCTCTCTGCACAGACCATACAAACGCTCCACACCGCATGGCCGCAGCCACCTAATCTGGTGGTCCCAGCGCGCACACGACCCACGTGGAGTTCCAGGTCTCCGGTAGCCTCTGGAACTGCCGATCTGCGGCCAACAAGGCAGAGTTCATTTCAGCCTATGCCTCCCTCCAGTCCCTCGACTTCTTGGCTCTGACGGAAACATGGATCACCACAGACAACACCGCTACTCCTACTGCTCTCTCTTCGTCCGCCCACGTGCTCTCGCACACCCCGAGAGCTTCTGGTCAGCGGGGTGGTGGCACCGGGATCCTCATCTCTCCCAAGTGGTCATTCTCTCTTTCTCCCCTTACCCATCTGTCTATCGCCTCCTTTGAATTCCATGCTGTCACAGTTACCAGCCCTTTCAAGCTTAACATCCTTATCATTTATCGCCCTCCAGGTTCCCTCGGAGAGTTCATCAATGAGCTTGATGCCTTGATAAGCTCCTTTCCTGAGGACGGCTCACCTCTCACAGTTCTGGGCGACTTTAACCTCCCCACGTCTACCTTTGACTCATTCCTCTCTGCCTCCTTCTTTCCACTCCTCTCCTCTTTTGACCTCACCCTCTCACCTTCCCCCCCTACTCACAAGGCAGGTAATACGCTCGACCTCATCTTTACTAGATGCTGTTCCTCCACTAACCTCATTGCAACTCCCCTCCAAGTCTCCGACCACTACCTTGTATCCTTTTCCCTCTCGCTCTCATCCAACACTTCCCACACTGCCCCTACTCGGATGGTATCGCGCCGTCCCAACCTTCACTCTCTCTCCCCCGCTACTCTCTCCTCTTCCATCCTATCATCTCTTCCCTCTGCTCAAACCTTCTCCAACCTATCTCCTGATTCTGCCTCCTCAACCCTCCTCTCCTCCCTTTCTGCATCCTTTGACTCTCTATGTCCCCTATCCTCCAGGCCGGCTCGGTCCTCCCCTCCCGCTCCGTGGCTCGACGACTCATTGCGAGCTCACAGAACAGGGCTCCGGGCAGCCGAGCGGAAATGGAGGAAAACTCCGCCTCCCTGCGGACCTGGCATCCTTTCACTCCCTCCTCTCTACATTTTCCTCCTCTGTCTCTGCTGCTAAAGCCACTTTCTACCACTCTAAATTCCAAGCATCTGCCTCTAACCCTAGGAAGCTCTTTGCCACCTTCTCCTCCCTCTTGAATCCTCCTCCCCCTCCCCCCCTCCTCCCTCTCTGCAGATGACTTCGTCAACCATTTTGAAAAGAAGGTCGACGACATCCGATCCTCGTTTGCTAAGTAAACGACACCGCTGGTTCTGCTCACACTGCCCTACCCTGTGCTCTGACCTCTTTCTCCCCTCTCTCTCCAGATGACATCTTGCGTCTTGTGACGGCCGGCCGCCCAACAACCTGCCCGCTTGACCCTATCCCCTCCTCTCTTCTCCAGACCATCTCCGGTGACCTTCTCCCTTACCTCACCTCGCTCATCAACTCATCCCTGACCGCTGGCTACGTCCCTCCCGTCTTCAAGAGAGCGAGAGTTGCACCCCTTCTGAAAAAACCTACACTCGATCCCTCCGATGTCAACAACTACAGACCAGTATCCCTTCTTTCTTTTCTCTCCAAAACTCTTGAACGTGCCGTCCTTGGCCAGCTCTCCCGCTATCTCTCTCAGAATGACCTTCTTGATCCAAATCAGTCAGGTTTCAAGACTAGTCATTCAACTGAGACTGCTCTTCTCTGTATCACGGAGGCGCTCCGCACTGCTAAAGCTAACTCTCTCTCCTCTGCTCTCATCCTTCTAGACCTATCGGCTGCCTTCGATACTGTGAACCATCAGATCCTCCTCTCCACCCTCTCCGAGTTGGGCATCTCCGGCGCGGCCCACGCTTGGATTGCGTCCTACCTGACAGGTCGCTCCTACCAGGTGGCGTGGCGAGAATCCGTCTCCTCACCACGTGCTCTCACCACTGGTGTCCCCAGGGCTCTGTTCTAGGCCCTCTCCTATTCTCGCTATACACCAAGTCACTTGGCTCTGTCATAACCTCACATGGTCTCTCCTATCATTGCTATGCAGACGACACACAATTAATCTTCTCCTTTCCCCCTTCTGACGACCAGGTGGCGAATCGCATCTCTGCATGTCTGGCAGACATATCAGTGTGGATGACGGATCATCACCTCAAGCTGAACCTCGGCAAGACGGAGCTGCTCTTCCTCCCGGGGAAGGACTGCCCGTTCCATGATCTCGCCATCACGGTTGACAACTCCATTGTGTCCTCGTCCCAGAGCGCTAAGAACCTTGGCGTGATCCTGGACAACACCCTGTCGTTCTCAAATAACATCAAGGCGGTGGCCCGTTCCTGTAGGTTCATGCTCTACAACATCCGCAGAGTACGACCCTGCCTCACACAGGAAGCGGCGCAGGTCCTAATCCAGGCACTTGTCATCTCCCGTCTGGATTACTGCAACTCGCTGTTGGCTGGGCTCCCTGCCTGTGCCATTAAACCCCTACAACTCAACCAGAACGCCGCAGCCCGTCTGGTGTTCAACCTTCCCAAGTTCTCTCACGTCACCCCGCTCCTCCGCTCTCTCCACTGGCTTCCAGTTGAAGCTCGCATCCGCTACAAGACCATGGTGCTTGCCTACGGAGCTGTGAGGGGAACGGCACCTCAGTACCTCCAGGCTCTGATCAGGCCCTACACCCAAACAAGGGCACTGCGTTCATCCACCTCTGGCCTGCTCGCCTCCCTACCACTGAGGAAGTACAGTTCCCGCTCAGCCCAGTCAAAACTGTTCGCTGCTCTGGCCCCGCAATGGTGGAACAAACTCCCTCACGACGCCAGGACAGCGGAGTCAATCACCACCTTCCGGAGACACCTGAAACCCCACCTCTTTAAGGAATACCTAGGATAGGATAAAGTAATCCTTCTCCCCCTCCCCCCTTAAAAGACCTAGATGCACTATTGTAAAGTGGCTGTTCCACTGGATGTCATAAGGTGAAAGCACCAATTTGTAAGTCGCTCTGGATAAGAGCGTCTGCTAAATGACTTAAATGTAAATGTAATGTGAGTATAGCCCACAAAGATCTCCGCCACAGCACAATCCAAGGGGGGGTCGCCAACCCAGACAGGAAGATCACGTCAGTGACTCAACCCACTCAAATGACGCACCCCTCCTAGGGATGGCATGGCAGAGATTAAATGTCAGGCTAAGGTGTATGTAAACTTCCGACTTCAACTGTACATGTAGGTAGAGTTATTCAAGTGACAATGCATAGAGAATAACAGAGAGTAGCAGCTATGTGAAAGAGGGTGGGGGGGGGGGCAATGCAAATAGTCTGGGTAGCCATTTGATTAGATGTTCAGGAATCTTATGGCTTGGCGGTAGAAGCTGTTTAGAAGCCTCTTGGACCTAGACTTGGCGCTCCATTACCACTTGTCTCCTGAGGGGGAATAGGCTTGTCGTTCACTCTTCACGACTGTCTTGGTGTGCTTGGACCATGTTAGTTTGTTGGTGATGTGGACACCAAGGAACTTGAAGCTCTCAACCTGCTCCACTACAGCCCCATCGATGAGAATGGGGGCATGCTCAGTCCTCATTTTCCTGTTGTCCACAATCATCTCCTTTGTCTTGATCATGTTGAGGGAGAGGTTGTTGTCCTGGCACCACACGGCCAGGTCTCTGACTTCCTCCCTATAGGCTGTCTCGTCGTTGTCGGTGATCAGGCCTACCACTGTTGTGTCATCGGCAAACTTAATGATGGTGTTGGAGTCGTGCCTGGCAGTGCAGTCATGAGGGAACAGGGAGTACAGGAGGGGACTGAGCACGCACTTCTGAGGGGCCCCCGTGTTGAGGATCAGCGTAGCAGATGTATTGTTACCTACCCTTACCGCCTGGGGGCGGCCCGTCAGGAAGTCCAGGATCCAGTTGCAGAGGGAGGTGTTTAGTCCCAGGGTACTTAGCTTATTGATGAGCTTTGACGGCAGTATGGTGTTGAACGCTGAGCTGTAGTCAATAAATAGCATTCTCACATAGGTGTTCCTTTAGTCCAGGTGGGAAAGGGCAGTGTGGAGTGCAATAAAGATTGCGTCATCTGTGGATCTGTTAGGGCGGTATGCAAATTGGAGTGGGTCTAGGGTTTCTGGGATAATGGTATTGATGTGAGCCATGACCAGCCTTTCAAAAGCACTTCATGGCTACAGACGTGAGTGCTACGGGTCGGTAGTCATTTAGGCAGGTTACCTTAGTGTTCTTGGGCACAGGGACTATGGTGGTCTGCTTAAAACATGTTGATATTACAAACTTGGACAGGGAGAAGTTGAAAATGTCAGTGAAGACACTTGCCAGTTGGTCTGCACATGCTCGCAGTACATGTCCTGGTACTCAGTCTGGCCCTGCGGCCTTGTGAATGTTGACCTGTTTAAAGGTCTTACTCATATCGGCTGCGGAGAGCGTGATCGTACAGTCGTCCAGAACAGCTGCATGTTTCAGTGTTATTTGCCTCGAGGCGAGCATAGAAGTAGTTTAGCTCGTCTGGTAGGCTTGTGTCACTGGGCAGCTCGTGGCGGTGCTTCCCTTTGTAGTCTGTAATGGTTTGCAAGCCCTGCCACATCCGACGAGCGTCGGAGCCAAAGTAGTACGATTCGATCTTAGTCCTGTATTGACACTTTGCCTGTATGATGGTTCGTCGGAGGGCATAGCGGGATTTCTTATAAGCTTCCAGGGTAGAGTTCCGCTCTTTGAAAGCAGCAGTTCTAGCCTTTAGCTCAGTGCGGATGTTGCCTCTAATCCATGGCTTCTGGTTGGGGTATGTACGTATGATCACTGTGGGGACGATGTCATCGATGCACTTATTGATGAAGCCAATGACTGATGTGGTGTACTCCTCAATGCCATAGGACAAATCCCAGAACATATTCCAGTCTGTGCTAGCAAAACATTCCTGTAGCTTAGCATTTGCTTCATCTGACCACTTTTTTATTGACCGAGTCACTGGAGCTTCTTGCTTTAATTTTTTGCTTGTAAGCAGGAATCAGGAGGATAGAATTATGGTCAGATTTGCCAAATGGAGGGCGGGGGGAGAGCTTTGTACGCGTCTCTGTGTGTGGAGTAAAGGTGGTCTAGAGTTTTTTTCCCTCTGGTTGCACATTTAACATGCTGATAGAAATTTGGTAAAACAGATTTAAGTTTCTCTGCATTAAATTCCCCAGACACTAGGAGCGCAGCCTCTTGATGAGCGTTTTCCTGTTTGCTTATGGCCGTATACAGCTCATTGAGTGCGGTCTTAGTGCCAGCATTGGTCTGTAGTGGTATGTAGACAGCTACAAAAAATACAGTTGAAAACTCTCTAGGTAGATAGTGTGGTCTACAGCTTATCATAAGATACTCTACCTCAGGCGAGCAAAACCTCGAGACTAGATATCGTGCACCAGCTGTTGTTTACATATGCATAGTCTGCCCCCCTTGTCTTACCAGATGCCGCTGTTCTATCCTGCCGATACAGCGTATAACTAGCCAACTGTATGTTGATAATAGTACTATATAAATTGGTTGAGTGTTCAAAACTGGGAGGAACTAGAAAAACTCTCAGAAAAACTGGTCATTGTCCCAATTAGGAGCATAAATACTGGCTAATACAACCACCATGTTTGTCACGTTCTGACCTTAGTTCCTTTGTTTTTGTGTTAGTATGGTCAGGGCATGAGTTGGGGTGGGCAGTCTATGTTTGTTTTTCTATGTTGGTTTTTGAGCCTTGTGTGGTTCTCAATTAGAGGCAGCTGTCAATTGTTGTCCCTGATTGAGAATCATACGTAGGTAGCCTTTTTCCACCTGTGTTTTGTGGGTGTTTATTTTCTGTCTTTGTGTTACGTGTGTATGTCACCAGACAGGACTGTTTCGTTCATTTTGTTATTTTTGTATTGATTCAGTGTTCAGTGCTTTCTTTAATTAAAATGATGAACACTTACCACGCTGTGCTTTGGTCCTCACCTTCTTCCACCGATGACAACCCTTACAATGTTGAATAGTTTGTCCTGCATAATAACAAAACAGCCATGTTTGTCCAATATAACTTTTGATTCTACAAACTGAACATCTCTATGAATCAAAATAGGAAAGCCACATAACTTTGCATGAAACTTGGATCGTAATATCTACAAGAATCCTCTCCGTTTGTGTCCAGAATGATTCGTCATGCGTAGATGTGTTTCCTGGAGATACACTATATCCACCGTTAATTTCTGTAAATGGGCAAATACCCTTTTTATTTTTTACCGGGTGGTTCAAACCACGCATGTTCCGACTTTAGTTTAGTTGCTGCACTGCCTAGCCTATTTGGCAATGCCATAGTTAAGAGTAAGGCTATGCAAAACCTTTGAAAACCTCTGCAAGGGGGACAGGGAGGGGGAAAAACAACAGAATATAAGATTAAAAGAAAAGTAACATCCATTCACATTGAGGGGAAGGAGAGGCTGCACTAACCCCTAGTACACACTTACACCCTGCACTAACCCCTAGTACACACTTTCACCCTGCACTAACCCCTAGTACACACTTACACAGCAAACCCATAACCGCTTACCTAGCGATTCTGAGCCTCCCCAGAACGTGTGTACCCCAAATGTTTTGTTGTTGTTGATATTTATACAGTGATCAGTAACTTCCTTGCCATATAGCACAACATACAACCTTCAAATGTACATTTAAATGTAATTTATAGTATCTGAGCCCAAGACTAAATCTCTCAGCGTGGTTACCCTGGTTACTTTGGCGTTCTGTAACACTTCAAGTATGTTGATTAATTTAGGATAACCTCAAATGATTCAGTCAGCAGGCCATTAAACGGATATAAAATTCAGTTTAAAATAACAACAGCGAACAGATGTTTGTACATAATGTAATGTGCCGCAATACACAATAGCCCCTTTCAAATCACACAAATCAACCCCCTCTTATTGCTAAAAGAACATGACTATGCAGGTCAATAATCATTCCTTTAACTTGTATGTCCTCCAGTGGATTTAGTTGGTATGACATGTACAGACGTACATTTTTATGGTGCATTATAACTATTTTTTGAAGATCATTACACTGTTCTCATATATACATGCACACACAATAGGGGTAACCAGTTTAGCATTTAGTATTCACAATGTTCTGGTCAGAGGTGAGTGAAAGCAGAATGGTTCATAAAAAATAAAATAAAAATCACAAGGACTGCCAGCTTTAGTCCAGTACACTCAATCCCTTGATGGCATTGTCAGTGATGAGAACTTCCATTAAGAATCTGTCCCTCTGACATGCACTTCAATTGATGTAGTTTGCATGTCAGAGAACTGTAAATAGTGTATATAATTTATACACTACTGATCAAAAGTTTTAGAACACCTACTCATTCAAGGGGTTTTCTTTAGTTTTGCTATTTTCTATATTGTAGAATATTTGAGATTCTTCAAATAGCCACCCTTTCCCTTGATGACAGCTTTGTACACTCTTGACATTCTCTCAACCAGCTTCACCTGGAATGCTTTTCCAACAGTCTTGAAGGAGTTCCCACATATGCTGAGTACCTGTTGGCTGCTTTACCTTCATTCTGCGGTACGACTCATCCCAAACAATCTCAATTTGGTTGAGGTCACGTGATTGTGGAGGCCAGGTCATCTGATGCAGCACTCCATCACTCTCCATCTTGGTCAAATAGCCCTTACACAGTCTGGAGGTGTGTTGGGTCATTGTCCTGTTGAAAAACCAATGATAGTCCCACTAAGCGCAAACCAGATGGGATGGCGTATCGCTGCAGAATGCCAGGGTAGCCATGCTGGTTAAGTGTGCATTGAATTCTAAATAAATCACAGACAGTGTCACCAGCAAAGGAGCCCCACACCATAACACCTCCTCCTCCATGTTTTATGGTGGGAAATTCACATGTGGAGATCATCCATTCACCCACACTGCGTCTCACAAAGACACAGCGTTTGGAACCAAAAATCTCCAATTGGACTCCAGACCAAAGGACAGATTTCTACCGGCCTAATGTCGTGCTCATGTTTGGCCCAAGCAAGTGTCTTCTTCTTATTGGTGTCCTTTAGTAGTGGTTTCTTTGCAGCAATTCAACCACGAAGGCCTGATTCACGCAGTCTCCTCTGAACAGTTGATGTTGAGATGTGTCTGTTACATTTATTTGGGCTGCCATTTCTGAGGCTGGTAACTCTAATGAACTTATCGTCTGCAGCAGAGGTACCACTGGGTATTCCATTCCTGTTGCGGTCTTCATGAGAGCCAGTTTCATCATAGCGCTTGATGGTTTTTGCGACTGCACTTGAAGAAACTTTCAATTGACTGATCTTCATGTCTTAAAGTAATGATGGACTGTCGTTTCCCTTTGCTTATTTCAGCTGTTCTTGCCATAATATGGACATGGTCTTTTACCAAATAGGGCTATCTTCTGTATACCATCCCTGCCTTGTCACAACACAACTAATTGGTTCAAACGCATTAAGACGGAAAGAAATTCCACAAATTAACTTTTAACAAGACACACCTGTTAATTGAAATGCATTCCAGGTGACTACTTCATGAAGCTGGTTGAGAGAATGCCGAGTGTGCAAAGATGTCATCAAGGCAAAGGGTGGCAACATTGAAGAATCCCAAATATAAAATATATTTAGATTTGTTCAACACTTTTTTGGTAACTACATGATTCCATATGTGTTATTTCATAGTTTTGATGATTTCACTATTATTCTACAATGTAGAAATAATACAAATAAAGAAAAAACGTGGAATGAGTAGGTGCTTCCAAACTTTTGACTGGTACTGTATACATAAACAAATTATTATAATAATAATAAAACACCTGGTTTTCTGAGTAAGCTTTCTAATTATTATGACATGGAAACAGTGTATTTGATCTGTGCATGTGCCAGCACCGGAAGCGCAAGTCCCCCTCTTATGCGCGAGTGAAGTGAGTTCGGAAAAACTGAAAGTATTAATTTTAGAAATAGTTTTGACGTACACAAACGTTATATATCCGAACTCCAAATCAAATAGTCTTCGCAAAAATAACATGGTCACTGTGGTAGGTTTTATTTTGATTGCCGATTTTCTTTATTTCTCAAAAGTCCCATCAGGTAGCCTGATTTCAGATGTGTTCATGTAAACAGGATTATTTGGGACATTGTTATTCTTGCAAAGTATGTAAACGTTTTAAATGAACTATTATATTAACCTTACTATCCACAATAATCATATTATTGTGTGCATGTAACCATACTGTTTCTCACTCTCCCGTGGAACCTTTCTGTCACCTAGTGCACAGTCCTCTCCTTCTGTCTCTGGTAGTCTAAGGGAAACAGGAAGTTACATAACAACCATTCAAATAAACTTCACAGTTTGCAGAGGTGACATAATAAGGTATAAACATGAATGGCACCATTTACAGTAGAAACAATTTAGGCACTTTCTTAATATTACATGGCGGAGCAGGTGAAAGCAACGCTTACTGTAGGGAAAGAAGCGCAACCTCATCAGAATCTCCCTGGCAGTCTTCAGAATCTCTACAGCCTGAGAGGAGACGAAACAATTTCTATGAGAAATGTATTCCGAAAACAATGAGCCTTTTTTTTAAACACAAGTTAGTGTTGAGGTTCAAAATAAAGGAATTTATCAAAAGGTGTAGTGTTGTGTGTATAGTGTTGTATGGTCTACAGTACATCACTGACCCTCGAGTGCTCTATGTCCTGGAAGTCCGCCTCATTGACAGACAGCACCTGATCTCCCTCCTGGAGCCCTGCCCTGTGGGCGTCCGAATCTGGGACCACCTAGCAACATACACACAAAGAGATTAAGGAGAAGGGAGATTACTGACAAAATGAAAAAGAAAAAACATATATTTAAAAACAATGAAAGTGTCTGAAAAGTGTAGGCTAGCTAGATCAGCACTCATTGGGCAGTTGCACCAGTCTCAGCCTCAGCCTCTCTCTCACACACACCTTGGAGATGAAGATGCCCAGCTGGGAGGCCTTTCCCCCACGTATGTTGAAGCCTAGCTGTGCCCCTGGAGGTTTCTTCAACACAATGGTGCGTGGCAGGAACTGGGTCAGCTCATTGTTGTAGTCAGGATGGTGGATCCGCTACACCGACAGACAGAACACAGAGGGAACATCATTGAAGATCTGAGGTGGCAGTGAACTAGACTGGCTGTTGACAGTGTTATGACAAGGTATGGATGTCATCTCAGGCTCATACCTCCTGAGGGGCCATCCATGCTGGGGGACTCTCATAAGAAGGTAAAAAGACCACATGTAGTTGGTAGTCATCATATGGGATCTTTTGGTCCATGGTTGGTCCATGGTTTCAAAACCTATTGGTTCAAAAAAAGACATAGGCAATGATAATTTCTGCATGCAATAGTCTCCAAAACAAAATGTTATGTTTCTTAGGGGGCTGTGTGGGATAGGAGGGTTTTAATGAGGAACAATTACCGGTCAGGTGCGCTCCATGGTTTTTGCGTCCTTGATTAATTAGCGAATCACAATTTTGGGGTGCACCTGGCATTTTGGGGGGGGGGGGGGCTTCATTTGGCTATGGATGGCCAAGAGGATTTTCAGGATTGGTGAGGGGGACAGGAAGATTGGCAGAAATTGAGATTGAGTGGTTTACAGTGGCGAAGAAAAAGGGAAACAAGAGAAGTTAAGCTATGTTGGGAAATAGGAAACCACTGGACTCATTATTAGTCGGAGTGAGGGTTTTGGATCAATGCTACTTGGGGAATCCGTTTAACGTCTCCAGGAAAATCTGGAATGTGTTGGAGTCGGTGAGAGTCACAAGAAGTGGTCTCATTTAGATTTTTTTGTTCATTTCTGGTGCAGAAGAAGCTTGTTTATAGAAAACAACAAAAAATATATGAGTGGAATGTTTCCTGTATGTAAATAAAGGCAGAGGATGTTACTGAAGACATTGATGGAGTGGTTGGTACATGTTGACCCTGTTTAGGGTGAAGGAAGGAGAACGAGGTGGCGAGGGTAAGGAGTGTTCAGCGTGTCTCCTATCTGGAGGCGGTGAGATTGGAAGGAACGATTGGTGGGGAAGAACAATGGTAGTTCTCATCAACCAAGGGATAGTGAAATGCTACATGTTAAAAAGGTGGGCTTTGTATTGTTTATCGCAATGGTCATAAACTGAACAGCACAAGTGGAGAGAAGAAGTCTAAGAAAATTGGAATCATTGTGAAATGCTGCTGAACGTTTATTGGGTCTTCGTGAACTCAGCCCAGGCTGTGCAAAAAATCCTGTCTGTGAATGTTCCTCCATGACAGGCCTCTGATCCTGTTTTTATTTTATTTTACAAGGCAAATCAGTTAAGAACAAATTCTTATTTTCAATGACGGCCAAGAAACAGTGGGTTAACTGCCTGTTCAGGGGCAGAACTACAGATTTGTACCTTGTCAGCTCAGGATTTGAACTTGCAACCTTACTAGTCCAACACTCTAACCACTAGGCTACCCTGCCGCCCCTGTGTAGGGATGTATTTTGAAGTGGAATGAGATTGAAGAAGTGGGATGGGTTTTCTTAGTTGACATGTTTAATTTTGTATGATGTCGTTTTTCCCCATTTCCCGCAATGCTTTTGTTGTTGTTTCTTATTCAATACACCGCCCAGCTGATGGCGGTAATACACCATCAACATTGAATACCAACCGCCGTTGAACCCCATCGAAGAAGAAGAATATAAAGAAGATGATTTCCAGAAATTTTATTCTGGGCAGCAGAGATTACAGACGCACGGAAGACAATTTAGCTGAATACACAATATGCCAGTACTCACAGGAGGTTTGCCTTAACAATGCAATTTCACAAGCAATAAGTGGGTCACTAAATGTATTGAATAGGGACTTGAATCATATTCAATTCCAATAACGTTAGAAGCTCAGCCATTATTAGTAGCAGCATTTTTCATGATAGCAACAACAACCTGTTCTAACATTTGTTGTTAGCTAGCTACAGTAGCCGGTGATGACGAAATACTGCAAGTGTAGCAAGTCAACTACAGATTACATGAAATGTTACAATGAATCCAAAACCTAAACATTTGTTTTATTGTCATTGTCTCTAGCTAGCTACAAATAGCAACAACAAAGATCTTGCCAGGCTAAAAATACAATTTCCCTTTCAAACAAACGCTCCGCTGGCGCATTATAATCATCGATGCAATGGATGCGCATGTGCACTTACAGAGAGCCCCGCTGTAATATATAGACTATAATAAGAGTATGAAAGTAGTTTACATAGAACCCAATTAAATAAATACAAGCATATTATATGTTTCATATTTATTTCGAACATGGTCAAGTGCTCAGTTAAGATGCCGACATTCAGTGTATATGTCCATAACATCTGCTCCAGATATAAGATATCAACCTATGTTGCTATTGCACTTCAAGGTGTAGCCTAGCAGAGGACTGTAGTGGTCTGATGTGAGAATTGATCGTAATATCTCTGTAATTACATGTATTATGCCCCTATGGGATTCAGAATGTTCATATAGGAGTGTTACCCAGTACCCACATGACCCCCATATTTAAAACACACCAATTAGGCAAAACTCAAAATATACACTGAACAGATATAGATTAAATGCAATAGCCCTATCATCTCTGTATACCACTTGTTACGACAAATGGTGCGGTGGAGGAGTCAAACGCAGAGAGCAGGTAATATCGTACTTGAATCTATTTATTCCAACGACAGCGGAGACATGGACATGCCAACACTAGGGCGTAAGAAACCACCCGTCCAAAATACACAGGACTGAAACTGTCCGGAAAATAATGAGACTACACTTATACACCAACACCAAAATAACAGAGAACAAGCCCGCACAAATACCCAGCGGGCCTAGTGCCCTTAAATAGCCTACAAACAAAACTAACTCAAAACAGGTGTACACAATAAACAGAAACAAACGGAAAGGGAATCGATGGCAGCTATTAGGCCGGCGACGACGACCGCCGAGCGCCGCCCGAACAGGAAGAGTCACCATCTTCGGCGAGATTCGTGACACCTCCTGTGAAAAACCCAGGTGTCTTTTTCCTTTGTAGCCTACATGTTCATCTTGGCCAATAGTAGATGAGCAAGTTATTTGTAAGACAATTTCCAACAGAAATAGAGCATGACATGCATTCTGTCGCGCTTTTAAGTGTGGTTAGGTAATGCTGCTGAAAGGGATTTAAATCTCAGTAACAACTTCCACATGACAAGTTTTAAATCGTGCTCAGTTCCCTTAAGCTTAATTGAACTGTTTTCGGAGCAGTAGTATTGACCTAACGTTCTGTATGAAATCGTGCATACAGAAGCCCTAACTGTGTTCTAACACTATTAAATGGGATATTACACATTACAAAATGACATATTGGTTTCCTTACCCTTTAAGCAGTCTATGTACAATGTATGACAGCACTCCATGCTTTGTTAGCATGTGGAAACCGTGCCAGGGAAACTAAACCAAAGCATGAATTGTTGTCTCACCTTGTCCATGAACTGCTTTACAGGGTAAGGAAACCAACAAATCCTGTCGATGTGTCGTTTTGTAATTTGGGTGAACTATCCATATTATAGGACTATCCATATATAAACTGTCCATTTATTTAGGCAATGTGAAAAACGTATCTGCCGCTACCCCTAGACATGTACATTCTACTTTACCTATACTATTAAAAAATGCGCTCAAAGCATTTATCTGCAATTGCAGGTTACGTGCGTTCAGGCGACTTGCCTTCCTCCACGTACCCCTCCCATTACTACTTTAGAAACTTGCGCCCATTCATTATGATTCATTTACATTCCGGGCACGGATTTCCACAAAGAACGGGAGTGGATGACAGAACAACAGACACAGAAAAGAGGTAACGAAATATAGTGGACTGGACTAGAAAAAGTTGATGAACAGAATATCACTGGCTGTTACAGTGTTGCAACACTACAAGAGAGACGCACACATTATATTATCTCAAGGTATGATGCACCTCACTCCTTTTACTAGCCAATTGTATTTTCATGCGTTGTCAAATTAACTCAAATTGATTAATATATCTACATATTTCAACTAAATTGATTGACCAGGTTAAACACTGAGTTTGAACAGAGATAGTTATTCATGCTCAATGGTAAGTTGTTTTTAAACTTTGGTCAAATGAGGAGAACATGTGAAATGCCCTGTAATTGTAGATACAATACTTTGGACTTAAATGTGGTAACAGGGCATTGTTACAATAAATTGTGAGACATTTCATTCTATTTCCTCATTTTAAAGTCAAAATTCATTCGTATCTCTTTTGTCTACCTGTGTAGTGTTTAAAGTCAAATCTTGTACTGCACTGGTCAAGCCTCTGAACACCTCAACTCATGCCTCCTACCCTCATTCAATCACTGCTTGACTTGACAAACTCGTATATGTCTCAACCTTCTCACCACCATAGTTTGAGAAAGTCATTATTGCTTAATGTGATGACAACTCTCAAAACATAACATCTATTGTCATGCCCAGGATCTTATGGATCATTACAACATGATAAATGTTGAAGGGAAAAAGGGCATGCATGATTCCATTTCAAAGTTCTATTTAGAAAGGTAGGTGATAAACATGTTGGAATCTTGGCTCAAAATGTTGTTTTTTTTCACCTTATCTGTTCTGATCAGTAACCCTTCCTTAATACCGTGTTGAATACCTGACTACCTGTGCCTACCCTCATCTATCCAACAAACATTGATATGCTATGTACATTTTTTGCCAAGTCCCAGTGCTTGATGTGTGCCAAGTTGTGAATCATGCCTTCTCACACTCGCAACACTGCCGAGTTTGTCTTGGCCTTCACATTACTATTGTTAAGATTAAATGCTGCCTTATACAATTGTTTCAGAAACAGAGATGTTTCTTCTAACAAATATTTATTGTTTTTTAGGCCCATGCTTATCGGAACACTCTCCCTGTAGATTGTCAGATGTTTTTTATTCCATGCATTTATTTATTATTCTTGTAATGGGGACATTTAAGATCACTAAAGTTCATATTTAGTTTAGTGTGATCAACACAATGTTAAGCATTTGGGGATTTTCTGTAATAAACATAATTTCAAGTGATCTGTTTGTGGCATTCAGTGATGGTCACTAGACTTGATACTGAATGTTATGGATTGTTCCTCAAATCTGTTGATAGTGATTGACGCCAGACTGGAGGTACAAGGACCGAGAACACACTGATTATTCACTGTTGTATTGTATTATGACATACCGTGGAGACTGTGTGATTCTGTAGCAGCTGACAGTCTCTTTTTCAAGGGAGCCCTGGCCAAGAAGTGGTAGGTTTAAAGGAGGTTTCCACCAAGCATCCTGAAATTCACTTCTGTGCCTACATTCTGTAGATGTGTAGGCATAGACAACTTACATTACAATGGCAAATGATCTGGTTTCCTGCTCAGATTTCTCTTGACTTTCACTTCTTTCCCATTGTTGACCTGTTCCTGTGATCATATGGTTCTCCTCAATCAAACCTGATTTTTAGAGAAGGGCTTTTCCTCAGCACAAAATACCTTCACACTATTTCATACTGGCCCCTCTCTATAAATGTTGACTTTTTCTTTCTTTTTCTTAAATACTTATTTTGGATTACGGACTTGTGGACAAAATACCTATTCAAACAAAATGTGTCAGGTCTGAAGTTTGCTTAACACACCTCAGCCCTTGACCAACAGTATACATTTGATTATCTGATACATATTAATGGCGAAAATCCCAAACAAATATAATAACTGACCAAGAACATTTGGCTTGTTTTTACAATCGGCTAATAGTTATTCATTTTCAAGGAAAGCTCAACGAGTGTTCTAACTTGATGAATTAACAACTCATGCTTTAAAAAAGACTTGTCAGACTTTCCCGAAATGGATCAGTAGATGGTCTAATGTCAATTTGGTTTACAATGTGGTAGAACTCTTTTAAATTTTTCATGTGTTTTTTTATTTTGTTTTTGTTATGTGGGCACTGGGCACCGTGCCCTAATTCAATATCATCACCCCAGTGAAGAGAATAAGGGGGTAGCAGGTTTACATGTATCTGCCCCAGCCTGTTCACTGAATATTCTTCCCTCACCTCCCTCATCCATCTTTAGCTCTCTTTGTAGAGTAATATTTCAATATTGTGAAGGCTTAACATCTTTGGTTTCATAAAAACAGGTCGCCAGTCCCCCGAGCTAATCCCCCGGTTGAAGTCTGTACATCTCTGCACTGCAACCCCCTGCTGACGAGCCCCCTCCTCCATCTTCCTCTCCCTCCCTACTCCCACAGAACTGAGTGTCTTATGGTGGGACTTCACTCTCAGGCCTCTCCGTGGTACTCACAGAACCCCACAGGGTTGGCCATTGTCAGCAGCTCCCCAACTTAGAATTTCTATTCAGGAAGTTATTGAACAGGGATGGCCCTAATACTCACAGATATTCCCTGTTTTTCCCCTCACTCTTTTTTCTCTCTCCTCCTACACTGTGTAGGTTTAGAGTGGTGAGTCAGTCCACTGCAGAGCAGAGCCCCTCTCCTCACATACAGAGCTGCCAGACAAGGTGTTCTCCAGGAGTGTTGTCCCCCCCACCACTCTATCCAGCCCCTCAAGGCTGAGAGGATCAAATAACTACACAACAGGACCGACAGGATCCACACTCCTCTGGACAGGATATCCTAATAGTTGATAGTAAATGAGGAGGGGAGGTGATGATGTCTGAGGACAGCTGTGGCCGAAAATGCTGCAGGGTAATGTATAGCTGCAACTGGAGGCAGCCCAGTGAGAGGAAACGAAAAGTGAGTACTGTTGTGGACCCAGATTTAGATTTTTGTGTAGAATATAGCTATAGAACATACATTAAGATGATTAACATTTTTGGTACTAACTTCTCATACATTACCATCCTTATCCTCAACTTTGGTTTATATACTGTAATTCCATGTAGTTGTTTTAGTGAGTTCTCCCAGGTGAGTCAGGCCTACATGTAAATGTTAAAATGGCTTTGGTATGTGTTGTAATGATAATCATCGTCATCATCATCATCATCTATGTCATCACCTACGTCATCCTCATCGTCATCACCATCCAGCAACAGCAGTCACTAACATTCCATTGGACAGCATTCAGTGGATACATGAGGATGTTTCCCCTTTATAAACTCACTGTGGGTGTATAATCGGAAGCCTCCATTCCTAGGCATGTGAGATGTGGATGGATGTTATTGGAGAGGCATCCATTCATTCAGACCTGTTGCGTAAATAAGAGCAGGATAATTGGGAGGAGGGAGATTGTGGTACATATTAGAGCATGTGAATATGTGCTAGGACTAATTGCTGAACTGAACTCACAGGCTGGGTAAAAGGTGATCTGGGACAGGATTACAAAGGGGACAAACCATTAGTGTCCAAGGGGAGGGGGGTTTCTGTTCGGACACAATTGAGGTTGGTTGAATGGTGGATGCTGGTGTGTTTGATGACTGTATTGATTCCCCCTAAGTGTGGTGGAATGGAACAGCAGGTGAAACCAAACATGAAGAGGCGTTGGAGGGCCTCATGACTCAAACATCCCAGAGGAAGCTGAGCCCCTTAGAAATACCACATATACAGTGTACATAAACACACACTCACCCAATCACAAACACAAAAACACACTTTTTGGGTCGACCAGCTAAGAAAACTTAGAAGATGTACTTCTAAACCATAACTAGGGGTTATATATACAGTGCATTCTGAAAGAATTCAGACCCCTTGACTTTGACCATATTTTGTTACGTTACAGCCTTATTCTAAAATGTATTAAATCGTTCCCCCCCATCATCAACCTACACACAATACCCCATAATGACAAAGCAAAAACAGGTTTTTAGAAAGTTTTGCAAATGTATTAAAAATTAAAAACTGAAATATCACATTGCCATAAGTATTCAGACACTTTATTCAGTACTTTGTTGAACAACCTTTGGCTGCGATTACAGCCTTGAGTCTTCTTGGGTATGACTCTTCAAGCTTCGCACACCTGTTTTTGGGGAGTTTCTCCCATTCTTCTCTGCAGATCCTCTCAAGCTCTGTCAGGTTGGATGGGGAGCGTCGCTGCACAGCTATTTTCAGGTCTCTCCAGAGATGGTCGATCTGGTTCAAGTCCAGGCTTTGGCTGGGCCACTCAAGGACATTCAGAGACTTGTCCTTAATCCTCTCCTGCGCTGTCTCGGCTGTGTGCTTAGGGTCGTTGTCCTGTTGGACGGTGAACCTTTGCCCCAGTCTGAGTTCCTGAGCCCTCTGGGGAACGTCGAGTCTCATAGCAAAGGGTCTGAATACTTATGGAAATCAGGTATTTCAGATAATTTTTTTTTAACATATTACATTTGCATTCGGAAAGTATTCAGACCCCTTCCCCTTTTCCACATTTTGTTAAATTACAGCCTTGTTCTAAAATGGATTAAATAAAAACATTTCCTCATCAATCTACACACAATACCCCATAATGACAAAGCAAAAATGTATTAAAAATAAAAAAGACAGATATACCTTATTTACTTATTCAGACCCCTTGCTAAGAGACTTGAAATTGAGCTCAGGTGCATCCTGTTTACATTGATCATCCTTGAGATGTTTCTACAACTTGATTGTAGTCCACTGTGGTAAACTCAATTGATTGGACATGATTTGGCAAGGCACACACCTGTCTATATAAGGTCCCACAGTTGACAGTGCATGTCAGAGAAAATGAGATCGAGGGAATTGCCATGAGGTAAAAGGAATTGTCCGTAGAGCTCTGAGACAGGATTGTGTCGAGGCACAGATCTGGGGAAGGGTAACAAAACATTTCTGCAGCATTGAACGTCCCCAAGAACACAGTGGCCTCCATCATTCTTAAATGGAAGAAGTTTAGAACCACCAAGACTCTTCCTAGAGCTGGCCGCCTGGCCAAACTGAGCAATCGGGGAAGAAGGGCCTTGGTCAGGGAGGTCACCAAGAACCCGATGGTCACTCTGACAGAGCTCCAAAGATCCTCTGTGGAGATGGGTGTACCTTCCAGAAGGACAACCATCTCTGCAGCACTCCAACAATCAGCCATTTATGGTAGAATGGCCAGACGGAAGGCAATCCTCAATAAAAGGCAGATGACAGCCCGCTTGTAGTTTCCCAAAAGGCACCTAACGGACTCTCAGACCATGAGAAAAAGATTCTCTGGCTGATGAAACCAAGATTGAACTCTTTGGCCTGAATGCCAAGCGTCATGTCTGGAGGAAACATGGCACCATCCCTACAGTGAAGCATGGTGGTGGCAGCATCATGCTGTGGGGATGTTTTTCAGTGGCAGGGACTAGGAGACTTGGCAGGATTGGGGGAAAGATGAACTGAGCAAAGTACAGAGAGATCCTTGATGAAAACCTGCTCTAGAGCACTCAGGACCTCAGACTGGGGTGAAGGTTCATCTTCCAGCAGGACAATGACTCTAAGCACACAGACAAGGTAGGAGTTGCTTTGGGAAAAGTCTCTGAATGTCCTTGAGTGGCCCAGCCAGAGCCCAGCCTTGAACCCAATCGAAAATCTCTGGACAGACCTGAAAGTAGCTTTGCAGTGACGCTCCCCATCCAACCTGACACAGCTTGAGAGGACCAGCAGAGAAGAATGCTGAAATACGGGTGTGCCGAGCTTGTAGTGTCCTACCCAAGAAGAATTTAGGATGTAATCTCTGCCAAAGGTGCTTCAACAAAGTACTGAGTAAAGGGTCTGAGTACTTATGTAAATGTGATATTTCAGTTTATTTTATTTTATATAAATGTGCAAAGATTTCTAAAATCCTGTTTTTGCTCTGTCATTATGGGGTATTGTGTGTAGATTGATGACGGAAAAAAACGATTTAATCAATTTTAGAATAAGGCTGTAACGTAGCAAAATATGGAAAAAGTCAATGGGTCTGAATACTTTCCGAATGCCCTCTGTATATGATTATTTTCACCTGTACCCCGGAGATAAATCTAATTAATTGGATTAAGTTCTGCGTACAGTTTCTGACTGTCGAAACAACCTGTACACACACTTTTAATTGTATCCTGGAAGGTAAGTGTTTTCCTGACAAACAAGTTTAGTAATCAATGAGTTCTTCCAAAGTGAGTAAAAACTTGAACAGGTTTAGAGTTCCAGCAGTAATGATGAACTCTCCTTGCTATAGTGCTCCTGCTGCTGGTTGTCGGTCCTTACCGCTGTGTCCCTGCTCACTCTGTTCTGGATGTACGTCTGTCTGATGGCTTTCAATGACCGTGAGGATGTCAACTGGTGAGCTTGGTCATATAGCTTCGGACACACGCACACGCACGCACGCACACACACACACATACATTGACAGACCCTGTGATCTTCTACCCTCTTTTGTCCCCTACCAGGAAGGCCTTTTCCATTCTTAAACTGTGGGTGAACTGGTTCATGGTGCTGATCGTTATCGCTGCCGTACTGACCATCTACTGCATCCTGCTACTGGTGAGGGAGACAATTCATATACCTATCAATGTATTTATGTAGTTTACATTAGCTGTGTTGTAATGGCTGTTTAATTGCAGGTATTTGCACTAGTCCAACTTGCCTTGAAAGAGCCTTTGGACTTACACTGTCTACACAAGGTATTAGGAAAATGATGTGTTCCTGGAATGTTTCCCTCTGCACATGTTACAAGAAGCATCCAGCTATATTGCTAGGTTGCATAACATGAATGATAATAGCATAGATGATTAACAATATTAACTAACCTAGGTATGATCTGTATTGATTGCATTGTGTTGTCTTGTGGTTTGCTCTGCACAGTTGTTCCTGTTTTTAGGTGTGGTCTTCATCGCCCTGGGCACCACTGGAATAAGCCTACAGTGGAAAAAAGAGTGGCACACTGTTCTCTTGTCACTACAGGTATAGTAAGGCTAAAGTATTGCAGCATGGAACCGTCTTTTAGGTGTGTGTGTGGGTGGGTGGGTGGGTGGTTGTGGGTGTGCGCGCGGCGGTGAGAATGTTAGAGCTATAGTGAGATGTGAAGCAGTTTTTGGGGCGGCAGGTAGCCTAGTGGTCAGAGCATTGAGGCAGTAACTGAAAGGTTGCTCAATCAAATCCCCGAGCTGACAAGGTAAATATCGGTGGTTCTGCCCCAGAACAAGGCAGTTAACCCACTGTTCCTAGCCAGTCATTGTAAATAAGACTTTGTTCTTTACTGACTTGCCTAGTTAAATAAAGGTTAAATAAAAAAGAATAAATGCGTTTGGGGTCAGATCTTTGGTATGTAAACATTAATCTCCCTCAGGCCACGGCTCCATTCCTACAGATGGGAGGGGTTGGAGCCCTGACCTTGGTAAGCTGCCTGGTGTTCCAATGTTTCCAAAGGACCCGCAGAATAGGTCAGTGCTGATACTGAACTCCTCTAATAGAAATACACAAACACTCACCATGACATCAATAATATGTCTGCTAAATGACTAAAGCGTAAATGTAATGTAAAATTAATGATTATACCAGCTGTATGAACTAATTCAGTTGACTAAATGCAGCGTCTTCTTTCCTTGCCTTTCTCTATTCACAACAATAGTTCAAGTATGACTGTTTCATTTGTTAACCTGTGTCTGTTTGTGTCCCCAGCCTCTAAGATCCTCATCATGGTAGTGTTTGCTGGCGTGTCGGTGGCAATCTTCCTCAGCCCCCTCCTCATCCAATCCCCTTGTCTGGTGGAGGAGAAACAGCTGCCCCCTAAACCTGCCCTCATTGGTCATCGCGGAGCACCAATGGTGAGGAAGTGCATCCTGCTCAGTCTATTTCTCATACCCTACATTAGTTATATTGCCTCAATATTAAAGGTCTAAGCTGGAAAACACAAAGTACCGAAAGTTGATTGACTACCTTACTCATACAGTGGATAAGGCTTTATTACATAGCTACAAGACCATCATCCAAAAGTGGCTTATGTGTTAACATTTTACTGTTGTCATAAATTCCATAATCCTACCTTATGATTCAGTAGGCTAACGGATAAATCATCATATAGTGTAGATACAGTATAACCAAATGACTTTAGGATTAGTGTTTACATTGCACTGAGCACATATCCCCCTATTTCCATCACTTGCCAGTATATCAGAGGGCTTGAACTCGACATTCCCTCTAAACTCCATCCGACTGCCGTGCAGAAGAAATGTGAGCCTGCACAAAGAAGCACGAGATTGAACTTCGCTCAACTTTCTACAGTTAACCCCTTTAGTTAACACTATCAATGTTTCGCTCTACTGTGGGAATTGTGATCGAATCAACCCAACATTTGCCAATTTCAATGTAACATACCGAAACACAACGAACTATGCACGATTTAGTATGCAAAACTAACTGCAAGATATTTTCTTGTAGAAAGAGTGCATTGGAGTAGGCTTCTATTTCAGTAGACATTGTATTTTGAGACAATCTTGAATAAGCTAAGTAGTCAATAGGCAGAGTGTAGCATAATTTGTCCGATTCTCTGTAATGATGGTATGAAGAACAAGTGGATAAACAGTTTGATGTCAAGCCTGCATGTTTTTCTTTCCAAAAGTCTCATGGAATGTATAGGCATTGCACACCACACATTGGTTGCTACTGCTGGCTGAATGATAGAACAGCTATTTCCATGTTAAAATGTTATGGGAAGCATTTTTCTTCATAATTTGTTATGGTAGGCTGTTCTGGTAGGCCGACATTATGATCAAATAGCCACAGTAGCCTACTTGGCCACTGTTAAAACTGTAAGTTAAAGTGGGTTCAGCCTCAGTGTTCACCGTAAAGCGCGCCGGAAGTTGTACAGAATTTGACAAAGTTCAAGTTTGCGGTTCAGCAGACCTGAAATTTGCTCAGTGCTGAATTTCTTTTGAGGGAACATTGCTGTCCAGTCATGTTGAGGGCCCCACATGGCATGTTGCTCTGCCACTATTATGTTGCTCCACTCTTCTCTACTATCTCCACCATAGGCCCACTCAGCTGAGCTGTGCCATCTGTATTTAGTACAGGAGTGTTTCTCACACATCTGTCCTCTCTCTGTGTCCAGCTAACCCCAGAGAACACCCTGATGTCGTTCAGGAGGAGTGTGGGGTGCCACGTGATCGCCTTTGAGACGGACGTGCAGCTCAGGTACCCGGGGGACTAAGGCTGCTTCGTCTTTACATAGACGTTGCAGAGTTGTGAAGGATCAAACGTGCACTGCTGTTTGAAATTGTTTTCAGTTTAATAATAATAACACGTGGGATTTATATAGCGCTTTTCAGAGACGCAGTTTATTGACATTTCTTCCTTCCCCAGTAAGGACAGAGTTCCTTACCTGATGCATGACCACGGAAGCCATTTCCTGAGGAGGACTACAGATGTTCTACATAAGTTCCCTGGGAAAGACTTCAACCACAGCACAAACCTCACCTGGGAGGAGCTACAGGAATTAAACGCTGGTGATTGGTTCCTGAAGGTAAGGGTGATATCCAATTTCACAAGCCTCCCTTGTATGTTGTAGTTGGAAATAATTTCAGAAGGTCTACTTGAAAATTCCTTATATACTGTAGATCCTTTACATTTTGATTACGATTTGAACTCTACCAACTCATTGACATAATGACATCCATACTATGGATGTCTTCCTTTCAGACGGATCCGTTCTGCTCAGTCTCCCAGCTCTCAGAGCAGGAGAAGAAGACAGCTGGGAACCAGAGTGTTCCCTCCCTTCTGCAGTTGCTGGACCTAGCCAAGACTCATAATACCTCTGTCATCTTTGACCTAAAAAATGATGACAACAATGACACTATCGACACCGTGAACACCATCCTCAAATCTGGCATCCCCCAAGACCTGGTGAGTAGAATGTCTATCAGTATCACTGCTTTATCATTCCTGTCCTGTGTAGTTAGTCTTATTACAGTTGTATGACAGTGTTTTTTGTTGTTTCTCTCTCTAGATCCTCTGGCTTCCCCCCAAACACAGGGTGGATGTGAGGGAGGTCGCACCAGGGTTCATACAGGTCTACAACGATGTGTCTGAAATGGACCTTGACAGAGGAGACCATCTGAATGTCAAATACAGTGCGTTGAGTGCCACAGAGATTTGGTGAGTAGCCTCCTTCAAAGCGCCCTCGCTTTTCTCAGAGCTGTAGACAAATAAACCTTAATTCCAGAACCACATTCTACTCTTCCTGTGCTGACTGACTGCTGCAGGGCAAACAATAGTGTCACAATGAAAAGTGTTGGTGTGCTGAGACAAAGAACTGGCATTGTTGTAGACACACGCTGCTTCAGTGAAGAATGAGACTCATATCATGTTTTCACCCAGGTGTTTTTTAATGGCTGAGAGCCCAGTAGTGAAACTTTCCCATGGGATGATAATTTCTGTTGGTTTAGTGAAACGAAGATGGTGGAAAAATGTTGTCTGAACAGACATGATGTGTGCTTTAATAGTATGACATGTTATGATTGATCACTCCTGTCTGTAGTTGTCACATTTGTCGTAATAAATGTCGGACCAAGGCGCAGCGAATGTTGAGTTCCACATTATCATTCAAATTAAGTGAAACTAAATAAACACAAAAACAAATAAACAACATACTAACAATGAACCGTAACTACAGAGAATGCTACGTGCACCAACTCAAAACAATATCCCATAACACACAGGTGGAAAAAAATGCTACTTAATTAAGTATGATCCCCAATTAGAGACAACGATAGCCAGCTGCCTCTAATTGGGAATCATACTAAAACACCAACATAGAAAAAACTAACTAGAACCCCACAAAGAAAATATAAACTAGACTAAACCCCTAGTCATGCCCTGACCTACTCTACCATAGAAAATAAAGGCTTTCTATGGTCAGGATGTGACAGTAGTCTTTGAGAATTGTCATGTTTGCTGAAGTAGCTCTGTGTGAGCTGAGCTTTTTCAACTAATCTTTGAATTACCTACTAAATTTGTGTTTTTGTGTGTTTCTGTGTGCCAGGGAGCTTCGGAGCAGGAATGTGTCAGTGAACCTGTGGGTGGTGAATGAACCGTGGCTCTTCTCTCTGCTGTGGTGCTCGGGGGCCAACTCTGTGACCACCAACGCCTGCTCCCTCCTACAGGACATGACCCAGCCTGACTGGACAATGGTGAGGGACTCACATCAAACCTCTCTTCTTCACTCTTCCATAGACACTCCCTCTTCAAAAGTCAACCCGATCACCCCACCCTGACATTGTAATTCTCACAAAGTCAATGTTGTGTTTGAACATTAGCTAGCATATATTATGATATCTATGTGTAGCATTGAACTTTACATTTTGTTGTTCAATGCTGTGTTTTTAATCTTGTGCGCGATCTATGAGTCATATGAATGTACCTACTAGGTGTGTATGTGTTTCAGAGACCTGATAGATACAGAATGATATGGATCACAGTGGACCTGGGGTCATTGCTCATAATGGTCACACTGTTCATTTTACAGAGGTGAGTAGAACACTACCATTGTTTGTAAAAGACAATGGAAGCAGTGTATGTCATTTGATTACCTGATTTGTTTCACTTTACTCTTATTCTTTGGAAATGATGCTTTCTGAGTCATGCCACAGGTGGGTTTTGCTAGTAGACATTGCAATTGATCAATATAATCAATATGGAACAATTCAAATTGATTGCCCTTTTTTTAAAATCAATGTTTACAGTAATTATGTACGGTACTAACTACTAAGATAGTTGTTATCTATGTATCCTGAATCTTTAAGATTGCTATTGTTAACTTTGATATGGGACTGATATATTATGTCACGCTCTCTTACCGTAATACATGTCATTCTTGACTTGATGGTTTAAATCATTTAATCTGTAGTGTAGTGGTTGCCTTAATGACATGCAAAGATAACAACTGCTGTGTTTGTCCTTAAGGTCACATAAACTAGGATGTACAAGGGCATCATATAAAGATAATCTTTTGAATGCGTTATTTAACCTTTATTTAACTAGGCAAGTCAGTTAAGAACAAATTCTTATTTACAATGACGGCCTACCCCGGCTGAACCCTAACCGACTACGCTGGGCCAATTGTGCGCCGCCTTACGATATACAGATGATGATGATACAGATGACGAAGTGGAATAATTATTTTGTGTGTGATTATCTCCGCAGGGAAAGAGAAGCAAAGAAAGGATTTTCCGGCTGGAATCAGAGAGAATTGTCCCTCTTCTTACCCTCTGAATAGTTTGATTGAAGCCTGAAACAGAACAGCCTGGATCCAGACACCCCCCCCCCCCCCAATAATATACTTGCTGAATGGTTAAGCCTTGAATCAGGAAGGAATTCGGGCCATTTAAATGACAGTATTTCAAAAAAATGGTGGATCACATACATAGAGTACATTTCACTTGCCTGACGACTCAAACTTGGGTGGCAGGTAGCCTAGTGGTTAGAGCGTTGGGCCAGTAACCGAAAGGTTGCTAGACCCAATCCCCGAGCTGACAAGGTAAAAATCTGTCATTCTGCCTCTGAACAAGGCAGTTAACCCACTGTTCCTAGGCCGTCATTGTAAATAAGAATTTGTTCTTAACTGACTTGCCTAGTTAAATAAATAAATAAACTGAATTATTCCGCTGCTCTGTTGTTCTCTACATACTTTCGTCTGACTGCCATTATTGAACTCGTTTGAGGTGATGTCTTAATAAGAGGTGTTGTACAAAACAAAGTAATCAGCAATTGGATCATCTCTAACCAATCAGTAGCAAAGCCAATGATTGATTTTCAAACCTCAGCTTTACCCACGTGTGTTCTGGCTCTGGCTCTGGCCCAGGCCCAACCCATCAGATTCAGGGAACGATTAGAATGTTTTTGCCATTATAGACATTGTCATGGAGGTACTCGGATCCAGAGTCATTGCAAAGAAGAAACTAACATCTATGGTCATGGCGCACCGGTTGGCCAGATGCAAGGAGTTTGGGTAGCCAGGCAAACATTTTACATTCGTCATGAGAATTTATGAACAAGTTGTTTACAAGTTGTAAAGAGTATATTCTTACAGAAAATATATTTGTGTAACACTTTATTTGTTAAAATAAATAACCGGTTCACTCTACACATCAAGTTTAATCTTATTTGGAAACTATTGATGTTGCTGATAAATGTCAGCACTATTTGCATTGCACTTAGGGTTACATTCTGAAGGAGAGATTTTCCAATCCAGATTTGACGTATGTGTTAATGAAATAAACGTTTTATGATGAGTTATGTATCTGTGTGAATTCTCTGCATAAAAAAATATGCAGTAACACCTTGGAATGTGTTCAATCGCTAAAGGTGCGGCTCCTTGGAAATATGAAATGATCTTCTACAACCACTAGATGGCAGGTGTAACCACTTTTTGTGAGACGGTCAAATTCGAAGTGTCAAATTATTGAATATTTTTAGTTGGCTATATGAAAAGATCTAAAGGGAATTGTTTTTCGACAATATTGTATAAATATTTTTCAACGATGATGATGGTGATAATTATGATTTAAGTTTAGCAAAAGTATCCCCCAAAAAACAAAAACAAATTTAATTACGAATTTTCTGTTTATAGATCCCCATCGACGGATTACATACCCATCTACAGTTATCAGATAATGAATCGAGGGTACCGAGGGTGACCCAGAAACACTTTCACTTTTCAACAGAACTTGCGGACCCGTCTCGTGCAAAATGGATTACAGCTGCTGCCGCTACAGTAACAGTTCAGTGTTGTGCGAATTTGGGAGTGTCTGTTTCGGTAGTAAAATTGAAAAATGCGGGATTAACCTAATTGTGGGGAGAATAACGGGGTACAAACATCAACTCTGTTAAATCTTTCTTCTGGTTTGTTTCGTTCGTTTTCGGCTTGCCTCGAATAGTTGTCCTCAGAATATTGTTCTTTACATCATGGTCCACAAATATGGTAAGTGTCTACATACGTTTTCGTAAATGTTTTGTTTGTGTACAAGTTTTAAACTATCGCAAACGTTTATTCGATACAGTTTTTAGAACATTTGGGTTTATTCGCTGTCATAGCCGAAAAGTATTGACAAGCAGAAAATTGCAGCGACGTATCCGTGTTTTTCTCTCTCACTTTGTTGCCAACTATCAAGCCAGAATCGAATGAATTAACGTTAGCTTGTACATTTTTGGAAGAGGCATGAAAACAGGAAGTATGTTTCCATGAATTCATATATACTGTCATGGAGCACTTTCACACTGCGATGGTAAGGGAAGTAGTTTAGTTTACTCATAATAACATGTAGGTAGTTGTAGTAAAGCGAGTGAGGCACATCACAAGGCTGTTAATTACGCTACACCTCCCACCTGGTTTCGGTAGACAGCTGTGCACGCGCATGCATTCTATACTTAAGACTACTACTCCCTTTCCCTGCCCATAGCAGTACCAACAGTTAGAGAAACTCTTCAACAATGAACAAAACTATGCACCAACTCTATCCTTGTGCTTTGAGCCTGACAATTGTACAATAGCCTATGACATGAGTGTGCCCGATAAAACCATAATTTGAGGCTTTTCCTAGCATGCATTTAGGCTTGTTTTATGCTATGGTAGAATAATATTGCCACTTGTTTCAAGGACCAAAATGGTCATGTGCACATCACATCTGATCAGTTTCTTAACATTTCATCACAACGACTGTCTTGGTGAGGGTGTTAACTTGAAGCATCCCTGTTGTCAGACACCGAGAGGGCAGTGGGTCTGCTGAGACAGTACCAGGACAGTCTGACCAGTCCAGAGGAACAGGCCCTGAAGGCCAGTGTGGGGAAGGTCTCCACCATCTTCGGCAGCCAACTCTTTCATGCACTATTAGGTAAGACACAGAAAATACACATATTGAGGCTTTCACTATTATTATTATGAATAATGAACCCACAGGGCACAGACGTCTATTCCATGTTGGTTCAAGTCATTATATTGAAATGACGTGGAAACAACGTTGATTCAACTAGTGTGTGCCCAGTGGGAAGTCTCAGTCCAGCCCCACAACAATACAAGCAAATTATTTTTCAAATCACTATATTCTAAATCAATTAGTGTATTTAGTAACAAAACTCATCAAGATATTTTTATTATTATACTTATGTCTCTGCTCATTATCTTTCTAATGAGAAAATTAGCGACTCGCTAGTTGTTTTTGGTATAGGCTTGTTATTGCCTCTGGCCAAAGCTTCAGGATGTAGGCTATATTAATTTGTGTGGGAAGTTAACTGAGCCTAAACATTTCTCAATTAAGTCCCATGAAAGAGGCCTTTCAGTGGCCTCTCAAAAGGTTTGCTGTATCCTATTAAATCCTATTAAACATGCCCATGACACAATGTACTCTATCTATGGGGCTGATCAAAAGCCCTCTCACAGGCAATCAGACAGCTCAGTTCAAACCTCTTTACTTTGTTATAGAGTTACACATATTTTCAGTCGTTTATTTGCACTGTTGGATGTCATCCTAACTTGATCAGGATCATCTCACAGAAATAGTTATTATTAGATATGGTTCACTCACAGCAGCCAAAACACTACTGTATGAGGTGTAAAAAGAGGATGTTACCAGTCCACAATAGCTTTTTCAATACTATGAATGTGCTTGACCTCACCACATCTATCATTTCCTAACTGGAACAATGACCTAAACTAACTCTTGAGTGTATTGCAACGATACCTTAATAAGCAGTTAGGGCCCCAAAAGGGCTCCTGTGAAGCTACATTTCACAGTCTTTTTACCCTGCAAAGGAGACAAGTGAGTTCAATTTAAGCAATGCTTGAGTGGCCCCTCTAATTACCATGGCCATGCCTTAATGATGCTAGCCTGTGGGTTTGCCGCTACTGCTGCTCTACCCAGAGCTCTGGAGCCTCCATGGGGGATGGGTGACCATGGAGCAGGGTTGAAGACTAGAGAAAAGAGGAGTCTGAGGAGGCTGTCCACCCTGATTAGTGATCTCTCCAGACGTGGATGCCTGCCTGTCCAAACTAGTTGAACAAATACATTGATGATAATGTACTATTAGCAAAACTATTGCTGTGGTCTAACTAGAAAATTATGTTAATCACAACACAGACAATACAAGATATGTTGCTCTATCTGTCTTACAGTTGAGTTGGTCAATGTATCCAGTATTCAAAAGATTACTTTGTAAACCACATACTCCCCTCTGTATGTATTTAGACAGTGAATTTTTTTACGGTATAGGGGACGCTTGTGTCCCACTTGGCCAAAAGCCAGGGAAAATGCGGCAAATTAAAATAAAATTACATAAAAATCAAACTTTCATTAAATCACACATGTAAGATAGTAAATTAAAGCTACACTCGTTGTGAATCCAGCCAACATGTCAGATTTTAAAAAGGCTTTTCGGCGAAAGCATAAGAAGCTATTATCTGATGATAGCACAACAGTAAACAAAGAGAGTAGCATATTTCAACACTGCAGGCGCTACACAAAACGCAGAGATAAAATATAAAACATGCCTTACCTTTGACAAGCTTCTTTTGTTGGCACTCCAATATGTCCCATAAACAGCACAATTGGTCCCTTTGTTCGATTAATTCCGTCCACATATATCCAAAATGTCCATTTGATCCAGAAAAAAACAGCTTCCAAATTGCATAACGTCACTACAAAATATCTCAAAAGTTGCCTGTAAACTTTGCCAAAACATTTCAAACTTTTTTTGTAATACAACTTTAGGTATTTTTAAACATTAATAATCGATCAAATTGAAGACTGGTCTATCTGTTTTCAATAGAGGACGAGAGGAAACTAACGCTACTTTTCAAGTCTTGCGCACTCTCAAGAGCGTTACCTTTTTCCAAGATGGCCGTACTTCTTCATTGCACAAAGGAATAACCTCAACCAAATTACAAAGACTGGTGACATCCAGTGGAAGCGGTAAGAACTGAAAACAAGTGCCAAAGAAATATAGTTTCCCAATGAGAACCCCTTGAACAGACAGAGACCTCAAAAATAAATTCTGAACGGTTAGTCCTTGGGGTTTTGCCTTCTACACAGGCATGATTCAAACAGTTTAAGAAACTTCTCTGCTGCCAATGACTGGAACGAACTGCAAAAATCGCTGAAGCTGGAGACTTACAGTGGGGCAAAAAAGTATTTTGTCAGCCACCAATTGTGCAAGTTTTCTCACTTAAAAAGATGAGAGGCCTGTAATTTTCATCATAGGTACATTTCAACTATGACAGACAAAATGAGAAAAAAAAATCCAGAAAATCACATTGTAGGATTTTTAATGAATTTATTTGCACATTATGGTGGAAAATAAGTATTACTAGGTAGTAAGTACTAGGTGCACCGCCTCTGGATGAGCGTTTTCCTGTTTGCTTATTGCCTTATATAGCTCATTGAGTGCGGACTTAGTGCCAGCATCGGTTTGTGGTGGTAAATAGACAGTAAATAGTGTGGTCTACAGCTTATCATGAGATACTCTACCTCAGGCGAGCAAACCTTGAGACTTCCTTAATGTTAGATTTTGTGCACCAGCTGTTGTTTATGAATATACACAGACTGCCACACTTGTCTTACCGGAGGCAGCTGTTCTATCTTGCCGGTGCAGCGTAAACCCCGCCATCTGTATTTTATCCCTGTCATCGTTCAGCCACGACTCGTTGACACTTATTTAGCTTGTCTATTTTGTTATCCAATGATTGTAAGTTGTCCTGATATCCAGAATCTCTTTTCAGTCATAAGAGACGGTGGCAGAACATTATGTACAAAATAAGTTTCAAATAACGTGAAAAAACACACACAATAGCAGAATTAGTTAAGAGCTCGTAAAAAGCCAGCCATCTCCTTCGGCGTCATTTAGATCCTCAGGTAATGAACTCATTATTATACAACATTTTAATTTTATTACAATTATTTCTTGTCAATCATTCTTGAATTAGAATTTGTTATAAATAGTCAACTTTATTACCCTATATATACGTCACATTGAATTACGAGATTGGATTGCACTTTTTTAACAGGAATAAAGAACCTGTCACAAGTTATACCTCTCATTGTGTTGAATTCCTCATGGTTATAACAACATTGTAACATCTGCATTCTTTTAAAGAAGAATAGTGTAGGTTTTAGAATGGAATATAGATATGACTCTTGAAGCTCACGTTAGGCCTAGAGCCTGCACAAGTGTCTAGCACACTGTGGTAGTACTGTTATTCCTTATCCAATTCATGACTTTTTTTTCTTCTTTTTTTTTTCCTCGCTCGCTCGCTCGCCTCGCTTTTCTGGGGGGAAAATTTTGTCTGGCCTGAGGGCAAACCAGATGAGATGGCGTACCTCTGCAGAATGCTATGGTAGCCATGTTGGTTAAGTGTGCCTTGAATTCTAAATAAATCACTGACAGTGTCATCAGCAAATTTAACCCCCAAACGATCACACTTCCTCCTCCATGCTTCACGGTGGGAACCACACATGCGGAGATCATCAGTTTACCTACTCAGCGTCTCACAAACACACAGCCATTTGGGACCAAACATTTTAAATTTGGTCTCATCAGACCAAAGGACAGATTTCCACCGGTCTATTGTCCATTGCTTTCTTGGTCCAAGCAAGTCTCTTCTTCTTATTGGTGTCCTTTAGTAGTAGTTTCTTTGCAGCAATTCAACCATGAAGGCCTGATTCACACAGTCTCCTCTGAACAGTTGATGTTGAGATGTGTCTGTTACTTGAACTCTATGAAGCACTTATGTGGGCTGCAATCTGAGGTGCAGTTAACTCTAATGAACTTGTCCTCTGCAGCAGAGGTAACTCTGGGTCTTCCATTTTCATCATAGTGCTTGATGGTTTTTGCGTCTGCACGAGTTCTTGAAATGTTCAGATAATGTTCCATTATCCCAGAAACCCTAGACCCACTCCAATTTGCATACTGCCCCAAAAGACCACAAATTACGCAATCTCTATTGCACTCAACACGGCTCTTTCCTACCTGGAAAGGAACACCTATGTGAGAATGCTATTCATTGACTACAGCTCAGCATTCAACACCATAGTGCCCTCAAAGCTCATCACTAAGTTAAGGCCCCTGGGACTAAACACCTCCCCGGTAACTGGATCCTGGACTTTCTGACGGGCCGCCCCCAGGTGGTAAGGGTAGGGAACAACACATCCGCCACGCTGATCCTCAACACGGTGCTCAGTCCCCTCCTGTACTCTCTGTTCACTCATGACAGCATGGTCTGCCACAACTCCAATACCGTCATCAAGTTTGCCGATGACACAACAGTAGTAGCCCTCATCACCGACAAATACGAGACACCCTATAGGGACGAGGTCAGAGACCTGGCCGTGTGGTGCCAGGACAACAACCTCTCCCTCAACGTGATCAAGACAAAGGAGTGATTGTGGACTACAGGAAAAGGAGGACCGAGCACGCCCCCATTCTCATCGAGGGGGCAGTAGTGGAGCAGGTTGAGAGCTTCAAGTTCCTTGGTGTCCACATCACCAACAAACTATCATGTTCCAAACACACTAAGACAGTCGTGAAGAGGGCACGAAAAAGCATATTCCCCCTCAGGAGACTGAAAATATTTGGCATGGTTCCTCCGATCCTCAAAAGGTTCTACAGCTGCACCACAGAGAGCGTCCTGACTGGTTGCATCACTGCCTGGTATGGCAACTGCTCGGCCTCCGACCGCAAGGCACTACAGAGGGTGGTGCGTACAGCCCAGTACATCACTGGGGCCAAGCTTCCTACCATCCAGGACTTCTATACCAGGCAGTGTCAGAGGAAGGCCCTAAAAATTGTCAAAGACTCCAGCCAACCTAGTCATTGGCTGTTCTATCTGCTATCGCACAGCAAGCGGTACTGGAGCGTCCAGTCTAAGTCCAAAAGGCTTCTTAACAGCTTCTACCCCCAAGCCATAAAACTCCTGAACAGCTAATCAAATGGCTACCCAGACCCCTCTGTTACACTGCTGCTACTCTCTGTTTATAATTTATGAATAGTCACTTTAACTCTACTTACGTATACGTATTACCTCAATTACCTCAACTAACCGGTGCCCCCAAATAGGGCTATCTTCTTTATACCACCCCTACCTTGTCACAACACAACTGATTGTCTCAAACGCTTTAAGGACAGAAATTCCACAAACTAACTTTTACAAATATTTATGACACCTTCAAATGGGGGGCACTAGATAAATAAAGTGCATTTCTAAATGGTTAAACCGATATGTATGAATTTACACTCATTTAAAAGGGGACATTTTGTAAAGGGAAAGAGAAAGGGGGATACCTAGTCAGTTGTACAACTGATTGCATTCAGCTGAAATGTGCCTACCATATTTAACCCAATCTCTCTGAATCAGAGAGGTGCAGGGGGCTGCTTTAATTGACATCCACATCATCAGCGCCCGACTTATTGTCATGTAAAACATTTGATCTCAAATCCAAAATGCTGGAGTATATCGCCAAATTATAAGTTTTAGCTTCCCTGTCCAAATAAATACATAGGGGGTGTATGACTATCCCAACAGTTTAGGTCTGATATACTAAAGAGTAGGTTGGGCTGCAGTGAAGGGGATCAGGGTTCCAAGCATTCCATACAGACGAGTCTGGATCCCAGGGCAGGAATGTGCAGCAAAAGGCTGGGGCTGGAGGTATGGTAGAGTAGAGTTATGTAGATGTAAAAACAAACAACTCATGGCTGCCGTGCCGTGTCATCCTCACCCCCTGTTTCTCATGGCCTGCGTGACTGATCTGAGGATATAGCCGAGAGAGTCTGTGTGAGAGAGAGTGTCTCAGGTGCAGGGGCAGAGCAGGGTCAAACGAGGCCGGATTCTCTACTCAACATGTGGTTTTAATCATCAGCCTAGGCACAGGGGAGGTGCTGAACGTTTCCACAGCTAATGGGAATATGGGGTAACTCATCGCATTAGCCTCCCAGATGCTCTCTGTTGTTTGCATTCATGGGCCGGGATTCGTGTGAACTGGGGAAGTTTGGGATTTTTGTGTTGCTACTGTCGCTACTGTACCTTTTGTACAGTACCTATTTGAAAATAGGTAGAAGGGCTTTGCTTAGGCTACTTGTTGTAGTGTCATTGTTGTAGTGGTGGGGGTATTTTTGCACTGGCTGTATTTGTGTTGTTGCAATTGTATTGCTACTGGTATGCTCTGCCACAGTGGGAACATTTGTAAATTAACAGCATTGGCACAATGTTAAAGAAGGTATGGTGATCGTGAATGACAACAGGCATGACTGGTGCAAAAAGTGTTCATGAGTTCAGTTGTGAGCAGCATTGAACAGTATTTGATGTGTGAATGAATGGGAGTCCCCTTGCCTGGAATGCACTGTAGGAAGTTGGAGAGCTGAGCACTTGATTGGATGTCTGCATGGTTGCACAATCATGAACAAAGTTAGCCTTGACTGAGGACTCATATCTTTGTTCCCCAACATGCAAACATGCAGGAAGTTGGTTATACCCACACACAACACTCTCACAAATGGTGGAGCAGGATATTATGGGGGGGGGCTTTAATTCAGACCCAATTTTTGCTGAATGTAGATTGTAGTGAGCGGAGTGTCTGTCTGTCGCTTATTGTCATCCCATGGAAAACACTCTGGGGCAAATTCTTTTTGGGCTTATTCATCCAGAACAGGCTATGAGTGGAAAGAGGACTCCAGTACACTTGAATAGGTCTGCTGCAAATAGAGGGGGGTCTAACGTCGGTGTATTCCTTACTCCCTATACACACACACACACACACACACACACACACACACACACACACACACACACACACAGTAATTTCACATAAATTTAACAATTTACACAAGTATGATAATACTTATGCAATAATTTTCTCTGAATTACTTTGGACAATTAATCAGGACAAGTTATGTGTTTGCATTGTTTATACAACCTTTACAAAAAAATACATGAAAAAGTCATGTGTGAATACAACACGTGTGAACAAATCACATGAAAAATATCACATGATTCAAAAAATATATATTTTTATGTTTAGATAAGTGGGCACGTGGTTTTCAGAAGTTTCACACGTTAATTTTTCACTTTTCAATCATGAAGGAAAAAAATCCCCACTTTTTGTTTTGTTTTTAGCACTTCCAGCTACGTCTTGTTTCCTATCCAGGGACCAGCGAGGACCGACCTTGCTTAGCTTCAGAGGCAAACCAGCAGTGGGATACATGGTGCTATGTTGCTGGAATGAATGTGTCAAAAGTTGCATTGAATGCAAAGGCCAGGGTAACATAACCAAAGAGGGAGACATGTATTTAATCATGTTATCATTTGTTCTCACATTTCAAAATGATTTCCGTGCAATATTTTGTTTTGTTATCAATACTTTTGGGTTGATGGTTTGCTTTCAACATCATTATTTTTGTTTGCAATACTACAAATGTTGTTCTTGACTTCAGAAGATTTGCTTGATATTAATGGCACAAAAGTAACTCGCTCACTAAAGGATTGCACCATATAATAATACTTTTACTCTATAAAATATGTTTAACAGGCAGTGACCTTCGTACAGCAGAACTATGCCATTGCCATTTGAACATGATCCATTATCCTGCCCCCAAAACATTTATTCTGTCCACTGTTCCGTGAATGTCGCGCAAAATCGCACCCTTGTCCGGCATTTTATATTTTTAGATGTGGTCACCCTTATTCCACCAGTGAAAACATTGTTTCTGCAACATGTTAACACCATCTTTTCACATGTGTAGACCTCTCGGCTACTGGCCCAACGCTCCCAACCGCCAGGCTACCTGCCACCCCCAACCATCCAAGCAAACGCTCCTAGTCGCCCAAAATTCAATTTTCATGCAATTGATTTTCACATGTGAACTTGAAATTCCATATGCAAAAATGATATTTTCAAATGTGGAGTTTGTTTACATAAGAAACTTCAAATGATTTTCACATGTGAAAATGCAATTCCAACTTGTTAAAGTGAGATTTTCACATGTGAATATTTTTCATGTGAAGCTGCATATCCCATTTACACATTTTTAACATGTGAAACTGCAATTCAAATGTGAGGTGAAAACAAGTTATTCTCCTCACATGTGAAAATGTGGTGTTAACATGTGAATTATAAATTGAATACATGTGAAAATACAGTTTTATGTGTGTAGTTTAAGCTCTTTCACATCTGAAAATGTCATTCCACATTTTTTGTAAGGTAATTCTTATAACAAAGCCAAATACTACATTGTAAAATCACAGGACAATATAATTGTGCGTGTGTGTGTGTGTGTGCGGGCCTCTAACCAGCTGGGCTGCAAAACGCTCTGCCTACAGACGGCTCCACTCCTACACACTCAGACACTCTTATACAGTGATGAGTCACATGCCCCCTTCTTCCACATTTGTTCCCACTCCACCCTGTTGGGATACACCGACCACATATACACACACTCACCGAGGACATACCGGTACATACAGTGCCTTCACTCCTTCACACAGATATTTGTACACACAATTATACATTTCAAGTACATGATGATCTTTCTACACATTTGTTTCCATCACTGTGTCCTGACATTGAACCTAAGAAAGTTGTAGCATAGCCGAGCTCTTAAGAGAACAGCGACCTCTTTATGTCTATAGTTCAGCAAGAGGGCCAGTGTGTGACATCAGCATCAATGTCTCCCTGTATTCTCATCAAGTGGCTGCCAGTCAATAGGTGACCACAAGACACAGCAGCTTAAAGACATGCTCCAGAACATTGTCGACTACTAAGTATTTTTTTAAACCTCCTGCATTGGGCTGGATGTGTCAATGTGTGGTTAATACATGCATAATCTATGAGCAGAATTACTGTCTTAGCCACACAATCTCTAGTTTGAAAGTGACAATTTTTATGGAATCTGTGCTGCGCCATTTACCCTACATTTTCCCCCATGTGGGCCAGCCCCCTAGCAATTCGAGTTCTAGCCAATGAGCTTCAGTCCCTCACCATTTGAGTGACAGCTAGCAAGATGCACAAACAGCAGAGCGAGAGCGAGAGAGCAATTACATGGTGCACATATGTGACGTAGTATGTAATTTTCGGGGACGCTTGTGAGCGCTACTTTCAACTACTGGCTAAAAAGTATACAAAAGTACTGGAGAATCTCTTTAATGACCTGAGATGTAATGAAGGGAGACAAGAGGGGGAGAGGGAGGGGGAATCAGTGTTTAAGAAACTCAATTAAAGAAGGAGGATGAGTTGAGAAAGGGAAGGCGATGGGCCGGAGGTAATTGTAGGGGAGTGAGCAGGATTTGGGAGGATGGGAGCTGGCAGAGCTGGCCACAGTGGGAAAACAGCATGGCCTAGTGGTGATGGACTGACAGAGAACTTGGACTCATCCTTCTCTTATGTTATAGAGGTAAAGCCAGTAGTTTTTCCAGACCATGTGATCTAACACCTACAGTGCCTTCAGAAAGTATTCTTACCCCTTGACTTATTCCGCATTTTGTTGTGTTACAGCATGAATTCAAAATGTATTAAATATTTTTCCCTACAAATAATAACCTATAATGACAAAGTGAAAATATTTTGAAAATATATGTATTTGTATATGTATATGTATTGAAAATGAAATACAGAAATATTTCATTTACATAAGTATTCACACCCCTGAGTCAATACTTTGTAGAAGCACCTTTGGCAGCGATTACAGCTGTGAGTCTTTCTGGGTAAGTCTCTAAGAGCTTTCCACACCTGGGTGTGCAACATTGGCCTATTATTCTTTTGAAAATTCTTCAAGATCTGTAAAACTTGTTGTTGATCATTGCTAGATAACCATTTTCAGGTCGTGCCATAGATTCTCAAGTAGATTTAAGTCACAACTGTAACTCGGGCCACTCAGGAACATTCACTGTCTTCTTGGTAAGTAACTCCAGTGTTGTTATTGAAGTTGGGGCTGTTTGGACATTGACTTAATGATCAACTCTCCAGTCAGGATTTGAGTCATACAACAACATTTAGAAAACTTAACTGCATAGTAGTGAACAGATGCACACTGAAGAAAACAAGCAACATTCAGTGTTTTAATGATACATTATCTATGGGATATTTTTGTGGATTGTCATTCAAGTACTCATATCCCGGGGGACCATGGACTTTATTTCTATGACTTGTTGTTTACTTAATTCCTTGCAGATATCCAAGAATGTTACAAGGTGACCCTGCAACTGAACACAACACAGAACGGTGTGAAGAAGGCCAGTGCTGAGGATGCGGAGGAGGTGAGAAACTTAGAGAAAGGCCTGCTTCACTTTATCAGTCAAACTGTACACAATACAAAAATATGTAAACCGGATACCAGTTGTATGCCTTTACAAATACTCTATACATCTCACATAATGCACAAAATACTGTAGCAATCCTCACTTATATGAGCCACGTTACAATTCTCACCAAGTGGTTAAGCCTATTGGCGCGATGCGTAGGGTGTTTGCTTTTTACACCATTTGCTACATTGGTGTCAGAAGTGAGGAGAGAGGGGGGGAGAGAGAGAAAGTAGTGGTTGTCTGGGAGAGATAGAGAGTGAGTGATGCGCAGAGAGGGTGAGAGAGAAAGTAGTTGTTGTCTGGGAGTGATAGATGAAGACAGACACCACAGCAGTAGTCAGTTCAGCAATTGTAACACCATGTGCTCATCAGTGGGCTGCTGATAACAATGTCACCCAGTCCTTACATTACAAGTGGTTGCAATCAAATCACATGGTCACTGACAGTAATATTTATAGACGAGCTCTGAAAAATAACCACTGAAAATTTTGGTAGAAAGCAGTGTAGGCTCCTCAGAGGAGGAAGGGGAGGACCAATGTAAACAGTGAAACATTACAAAAGTATATTCACGTCAACAAATAACTGATTAAAACCCACTGTTTTGCAATTAAGGTCTACAGTAGCCTCAACAGCATCTTCTGGCTACATTTACTTCAATACAAACCTAGGAGGCTCATGGTTCTCATCCCCTTCCATAGACTTACACAGTAATTATAACGACTTCCGGTAGGACGGCCTCCAACCTATCGGAGCTCTTTCAGCATGAACTGATATGTTGTCCATCCAATCAAAGAATCAGAGAATGAAAGCATAAGCTACAGCTAGCTAGCACTGCAGTGCATAAAGTGTGGTGGGTAGTTGACTCAATGAGAGAGAAAGACTATAGTTGAAAAGTTTTGAACAAATTAATGTTTTCAAAAAATATGGACAAGCAGCATAGAGAGAGAGCTAGCTATATTTTGTTGTATTTTTTTTATTCTTAGTTAACCTTTCACTTACAGTACTTCACTAGCTAATTTAGCCGACTCAACAACCTGACTCAAACAGAGAGGAATGCTATTTATGTTAGCTAGCTGGCTAAGGCTATCCAACACTGCAACTCTTCCAAGTCAAGGTGAGCTTTCGGTTGTATTAATTTAATGCCACCGGGGCCTGCCGGTGTAACTGCTTAACTTCTTGCTGTATTGCGTGATTGTACACATGGATTGGATTGTGGGTTTACTAACGCGTTAGTTCTAGTAGGTATGTTGACGATGATGTTAGCTAATATGGTGCCAACGATGTAGGCTGTGAAGCGGTTAGCAGTTATGATATGAAGGTTTGGCTTGGAAAGGTTGTTTTGCCTGGTCACAACTGATGTGTTGTCCACTGAAGTCCAAAAAGCCAAGGGAAAAGGTGAGAGGAGGAGAGCAGGAATTGCGATGTGAGATGGAATTACACAACGATCAAAGTGATTATGCTGTATGTGGCTGCTATGTAAATGAACTATGTGTGCGGGTGATCAGGGGCGTATTCATTCTGACGATTCTGTTGCAAAACATTTATTAAGCGTACGCAAACGCAACGAAATGGGGAAAGAAACACACCTTTCTATATAAGGTCCCACAGTTGACAGTGCATGTCAGAGCATAAACTATACCATGAAGTCCAAGGAATCAAATCCAATCACATTTTATTAGTCACATGCGCCGAATACAACAGGTGTAGACCTTACATTGAAATGCTTACTTACGAGCCCCTAACCAACAATGGAGTTTAAAATATATGGATAAGAATCAGAAATAAAAGTAACAAGTAATTAAAGAGCAGCAGTAAAATAACAATAGTGAGACTATATACACAAGGGGGTACCAGTACAGAGTCAATGTGCGGGGGCACTGGTTTGTTAAGGTAATATTTACATGTAGGTAGAGTTATTAAAGTGACTGCATAGATGATAACAACGGAGGGTAGCAGCGGTGTAAAAGAGGGGGAGGAGGGGGCAATGCATATAGTCTGGCTAGCCATTTGATTAGGTGTTCAGGAGTCTTATGGTTTGTGGGTAGAAGCTGTTTAGAAGCCTCTTGGACCTAGACTTGGCACTCCGGTACCCCTTGCCATGCGGTAGCAGAGAGAGCAGTCTATGACTAGGGTGGCTGGAGTATTTGACAATTTTTAGGGCCTTACTCTGACACCACCTGGTATAGAGGTCCTGAGTGGCAGGAAGCTTGGCCCCAGTGAAGTACTGGGCCATACGCACCACCCTCTGTAGTGCCTTGCGGTCGGAGGCCGAGCAGTTGCCATACCAGGCAGTGATGCAACCAGGATGCAACCAGGATACTCTCGATGGTGCAGCTGTAGAACCTTTTGAGGATCTGAGGACCCATGCCAAATCTTTTGCTTCTCCTGAGGGGAACAGGTTTTGTCGTGCCCTCTTCACGACTGTCTTGGTGTGCTTGGACCATGTTAGTTTGTTGGTGATGTGGACACCAAGGAACTTGAATCTCTCCACTACAGCCCCCTCGAGGAGAATGGGGGCGTGCTCGGGCCTCTTTTTCCTGTAGTCCACAATCCTCTCCTTTGTCTTGATCACATAGAGGGAGAGGTTGTTGTCCTGGCACCACACGGCCAGGTCTCTGACCTCCTCCATATAGGCTGTCTCGCCGTTGACGGTGATTAGGCCTACTACTGTTGTGTCATCGGCAAACTTAATGATGGAGTTGTGCCTGGCCGTGCTGTCATGAATGAACGGGGAGTACAAGAGGGGACTGTGAGCACGCACCCCTGAGGGGCACCTGTGTTGAGGATCAGCGTGGTGGATGTGTTGTTACCTACACTTACCACCTGGGGGCGGCCCGTCAGGAAGCTAAGGATCCAGTTGCAGAGGGAAGTGTTTAGTCCCAGGGTCCTTGGCTTGTTGATGAGCTTTGAGGACACTATGGTGTTACGCTGAGCTGTAGTCAATGAATAGCATTCTCACATAGGTGTTCCTTTTGTCCGTGTGGGAAAAGAGCAGTGTGGAGTGAAATAGAGATTGCATCGTCTGTGGATCGGTTGGGTCAGTGCTTCCCGTAGATCTCCAAGATATACTGAACAAAAATATAAAATGGAACATGCAACAATTTTACTGAGTTACATTTCTTATTAGGAAATCAGTCAATTGAAATTAATTCATTAGGCCCTAATCTATGAATTTCGCGTGACTGGGCAGGGGCATCCCAATATTGGGATGAGTTTCGATGTCCGCAGGTGTTATTAAAATGGTAAAATCCCCCAGGGCCCGATCTTCCGGGAATTCATCAAATAAAGTCTATCGGACATTTGGTTTCCGCGTTATAAATGTTTACCAGCCGTTTCTCGTAAACAGAAAAGACTTGGAAGAAGAAACTCGGTGAGCACAGGTTTGGCCAAATGTACTTTTAGCCCAGAAACAAGATGGCCTCGAGGCCTCATGCTCTTTGAGTTAATGCCCATTTTCTGGGATTAAAGGTCGAAATCTGTTAAGACGGGTTTCGGAGCTCTATGTGATTTCTGTGAGTTTCTGTTCTCACACACACACACAGTCAATGTGAAGTGACACATTGTGGGGCTTACAGACACACAGAGCCTGCAGTAGTTACCTCCGTTCGAACCATCAAATAACTGTCAGACCTAGAGCCCTGAAACTTTATAAACCTGTTCTATGGCTTAAGTCGGTAGTGCAGAGTGAGTTATGTCGCTCTAGAAGGTTCTCAGGCCGAGAAACAGCCTCGTCCATTTGCAATAACTTAAATACATTTTTTACATCGCGAAAATGATGACACTTAGAAAAGTCTCAATCACAAGACTAGGTGCACTGAATCTGCCTCGGCTCATAGAAACAGACCCTAAAGTTTTGGTCCGATAGCTATTTCTGGGACCACTTAGCAACTTCTGGAAAAAGTAAATTTTCAGCACTATTTAAGGTCGCTGCTCGGGCTCCGAATTACCAATTGAGTCGTAACTCGGGATTCGGGGTCGCCTCAGATAGGCCTACACATAATGCCAGAACTGGACCGCAGCAAGAATGTAACTACGTGTTTTACGTTTTTTCTATGGTTTTAACAGAAGGCTCTATGTGAATTTTGGGCCGGCTCTGGGATATGTGATGGCTGGCTTCTAAACGAGTTGGACAAAGTGAGTTTGGTGTCAGTATGTATCAGTTTGGTGTCAGTATGATATCTTATTGAGTGATGGCTGACTTGATGGCAGTATAATACACTGCTCAAAAAAATAAAGGGAACACTTAAACAACACAATGTAACTCCAAGTCAATCACACTTCTGTGAAATCAAACTGTCCACTTAGGAAGCAACACTGATTGACAATAAATTTCACATGCTGTTGTGCAAATGGAATAGACAACAGTTGGAAATTATAGGCAATTAGCAAGACACCCCCAATAAAAGAGTGGTTCTGCAGGTGATAACCACAGACCACTTCTCAGTTCCTATGCTTCCTGGCTGATGTTTTGGTCACTTTTGAATGCTGGCGGTGCTTTCACTCTAGTGGTAGCATGAGTGGCTCAGGTAGTGCAGCTCATCCAGGATGGCACATCAATGCGAGCTGTGGCAAGAAGGTTTGCTGTGTCTGTCAGCGTAGTGTCCAGAGCATGGAGGCGCTACCAGGAGACAGGCCAGTACATCAGGAGACGTGGAGGAGGCCGTAGGAGGGCAACAACCCAGCAGCAGGACCGCTACCTCCGCCTTTGTGCAAGGAGGAGCAGGAGGAGCACCCGCCAGAGCCCTGCAAAATGACCTCCAGCAGGCCACAAATGTGCATGTGTCTGCTCAAACGGTCAGAAACAGACTCCATGAGGGTGGTATGAGGGCCCGACGTCCACAGGTGGGGGTTGTGCTTACAGCCCAACACCGTGCAGGACGTTTGGCATTTGCCAGAGAACACCAAGATTGGCAAATTCGCCACTGGCGCCCTGTGCTCCTCACAGATGAAAACAGGTTCACACTGAGCACATGTGACAGACGTGACAGTCTGGAGACGCCGTGGAGAACATTCTGCTGCCTGCAACATCCTCCAGCATGACCGGTTTGGCGGTGGGTCAGACATGGTGTGGGGTGGCATTTCTTTGGGGGGCCGCACAGCCCTCCATGTGCTCGCCAGAGGTAGCCTGACTGCCATTAGGTACCGAGATGAGATCCTCAGACCCCTTGTGAGACCATATGCTGGTGCGGTTGGCCCTGGGTTCCTCCTAATGCAAGACAATGCTAGACCTCATGTGGCTGGAGTGTGTCAACAGTTCCTGCAAGAGGAAGGCATTGATGCTATGGACTGGCCCGCCCGTTCCCCAGACCTGACGCCACGTTGCACCACAGACTGTCCAGGAGTTGGCGGATGCTTTAGTCCAGGTCTGGGAGGAGATCCCTCAGGAGACCATCCGCCACCTCATCAGGAGCATGCTCAGGCGTTGTAGGGAGGTCATACAGGCACGTGTAGGCCAAACACACTACTGAGCCTCATTTTGACTTGTTTTAAGTACATTACATCAAAGTTGGATCAGTCTGTTGTGTGGTTTTCCACTTTAATTTTGAGTATGACTCCAAATCCAGACCTTGTTGTCAGCACATTCAACTATGTAAAGAAAGAATATTTAATTCATTCAGATCTAGGATGTGTTATTTTAGTGTTCCCTTTATTTATTTTTCACAGAAGTGTGATTGACTTGGAGTTACATTGTGTTGTTTTAAGTGTTCCCTTTATGTTTTGAGCAGTGTGTGTATATATATATATATATATATATATAAATATATATATATATATGTACACACATACGTCACTTCCTGTTGAACACGAAATGAGGAGAGCTCAATTTGTTGTTTTTGAGGTATATAGGAAAGTTTCTTAGTAGCTAACTAACTTTTTAGTTTGATCCCGCGACGCAGTTGGCATCAGTTGCTGGGACTGCTAGTCTCTGTCCAGTGATCCTGTCGACCAAGCCTGGTTCTGAGGAGCTATTTGGCGTAGCAGTAGTCTAGCTGCTAGCTAGCTGCCTATCAAGCTAGCAGGGTTTTCTTGAGGGCTTGAATGCAGTCCACGACACGGCTAGCCATTGTGGCAGTTCTCCCAGGGTCAGCAAATTTTCTATTGGATTGAGGTCAACGCTGTTTTAATCGTTGCTATGGGAACGACATCTTCAACGCACGTTCTAATGAACTCGCACACCGAATCAGCGTATTCGTCAATGTTGTCGTCTGACGCAATATGGAACATATCCCAGTCCACGTGATGGAAGCAGTCTTGGAGTGTGGAATCGGATTGGTCGGACCAGTGTTGAACAGACCTCAGCGCGGGAGCTTCTTGTTTGAGTTTCTGTCTGTAGGCAGGGATCAACAAAATGGAGTCATGGTCAGCTTTTCCGAAAGGAGGGCGGGGCAGGGCCTTATACAGTGCCTTTTGCGAAAGTATTCGGCCCCCTTGAACTTTGCGACCTTTTGCCACATTTCAGGCTTCAAACATAAAGATATAAAACTGTATTTTTTTGTGCGGAATCAACAACAAGTGGGACACAATCATGAAGTGGAACGACATTTATTGGATATTTCAAACTTTTTTAACAAATCAAAAACTGAAAAGGGGCTGAGCTGGACCCAAGGAAAGAAACAAATATCCAAAAATACCCCTAAACTAGACTAGCCTACTTCAATACAGCTAACTAACTAACCAAAAATACAGTGGGTGGTCCACCCAGTTCTAACTAGTGTTTTTAACTAAGTTTACCTACAGGTAGTGTATGCCCATGGGCGACTTGTCTTGGTTCCCCCTTTTCCCACCATCAAACACCATAACAAAAACAATACTCACAGGTGGGGACAAAGTGAGGTGCTCAAACAAAAGAGAGCTCAATATATAAAGAGTGCGAGGTAGAGAGACATAGTAGGAGAGAGTGAAACACAGACAGTGTGACAGATCTACAGAGAGATTGAGCTCCAGATGAACCAACTGAATGGGTTTTTAAACCAAGAGAAGGGGGATGTGATAGGGTAATGGAAATAGGTGTGTGGGGACCGTCGCCGCGAGACCCCGGACTGGGGACCGTCGCCGGAAGCTCTGGAAGCGCCGGAAGCTGTGGAGGCGCACTGGAGGCCTGATGCATGGGACCGGTACAGGTGGATATGAATAATCTGCTTGGACTGGCCGACCAAGAAGTTAAGACGGAGCTGGACCTGAATTCGGCAAGTTTGCTGTATCCTGGGCACATGTACACATGACAGTCCTCATACAGAGATTTTTCAGATGCCCAGCTTAAATCAGGTTGCAGACCATTTAACTCGGCCTAAGACCCCTAGACTTTGCGACTGCAACAATATTCGCAGGCTAGTTATTCGGTTTCATAACACGTTCATGGCTGCTACTTGTTCACAAAAAGCTTAGTGTGTGTGACCCTACTGTCTGAATGAATGGTTATAGAAAGATTCCATTCGCAGAATTTTAAAGAATTTGTTCTCTCTAGGAATTCCCATATGTACCTCCTAGCTTAAACTATTAAACCTTAATAGGAATACACTGTAGTGAACCAATCATTTTTCTGCCATAATCAGATTTTCATTCCTTCAATGATTTACAGTCAGATTTAACACTCACCTGACAGATATCATTGTGCAAAACCCTCATCTCCTTGGCCCATGCCAAACACACACTGTGGTCACACGTCACATCATGTCAAAAGCTTTATCCAGAGACCTAGTGCCCCACCCATCATTCCTCTGATACACCCTGGTGCTGCTTACAACTAAATCCTCCGCACATGTTCCCCAGCCCTCCCTCCCTGCATTACAGCTGGTCACCATGTCACTAGTACAGTGGAACTGTAGCTAATGTTACTAGTGACAGTGTTGAGGATTGGCTAGCCCATCCCCAGCCCCATACCCAGCCCCATCCCTAGCCCCATCCTCAGGCCCGTCCTCCGGCCTGGCCAGTGTGGGCTATATGTAGGGAGGCCGCAGCAGTGGGGACTAGTGGATGGGACAGCTCAGTGGCTGGCCAGTGAGGAGGCCCTAACAGTGGGGGCTAGTGGATGGGACAGCTCAGCTCAGTGGTTGGCCAGTGAGGAGACCCTAGCAGTTGGGGCCAGGGATGCGTTTCAAGAATTTGTCACATGCACAAGTACAGTGAAATGCCTTTCTTGCATGCTCTAACCCCAACAATGTAATAATTTATAACAATGTGATACTAAAAATAACAAGGTAGAACAAAAACATATACAAATAAGAATAAGACGATAAAGTAAGGATAGCATATACAGGGTCAGTTCCAGTACAATATTTACAATGTGTAGGGATACTGTAGTGAGGTAGATATTTATATTTTATATTTAACCTTTATTAAATATATTTAGGAACAAATTCTTATTTACAATGACGGCCTACCCTGGCCAAGCCCATGACGACGCTGGTCCAATTGTGGGCCGCCCTATGGGACTCCCAATCACAACCGGTTGTGATACAGTCTGGAATCGAACCAGGGTCTGTAGTGACACCTCTAGCACTGAGATGCAGTGCCTTAGACCACTGCGGCACTCGGGGGCCCTGTATAGGGGTAAGGTGACTAGGTATCAGGACATATGATAAACAGAGTACAGCAGCATATATGATGATTGTATGTTCATGTGTATCTCAGTTGGTAGAGCATGGCACTTGCAACACCAGGGTTGTGGGTTTGATTCCCACAGGTGACTAGTATGGAAAAAGTATGAAAATGTATACACTCACTACTGTAAGTCGCTCTGGATAAGAGCGTCTGCTAAATGACTAAAATGTAAAAGTGTGTGTGTGTATAGAGTCAGTATAAATGTGTGTGCATATTATGTGTGTGTGTGAGCAAATGGAGTGAGTGTGTGTATGTGTGTTGGGATATGAGTGTGTGTAGGGCCCTGTGAATGTGCATAGACACAGTGCAAAGTAAGAATAAAATACAAAGGTCAACTCAGTCTGTGTAGCTATTTAGCAGTCTTATGGCATTGGGTTAGAAACTGTTCTGGAGCCTGTTGATGTCAGACTTGATGAACCGGTACCGCTTGCCATGCGGAAGCAGAGAAAACAATCAGTGGCTTGGGTGGTTGGAGTCTTAACGATTTTCCGACCCTTCCTTTCACACTACCTGATATAGAGGTCCTGGATGGCAGGCAGCTTGGTCCCAGTGATGTACTGGGCTGTCCACACCACCCTATGTTGCACCATGCGATCGAGGGCGGTGCTGTTGCCATACCAAGCAGTGATGCAGCCAGTCAACATGCTCTTAATGGTACAGCTGTAGATCTTTTTGTGTATTGGAGGGCCCATGCCAAACCTTTTTAACCTCCTGAGGGAGAAGAGGCACAGTCATGCCTTTGTCACAACTGTGCATGTGTGTGTGGACCATTTTAAGTCCTTAGTGATTTGGACACTGAGGAACTTGACCTGCTCCACGGCAGCCCCATTGATGTAGATGGGGGCATGATCACCCCCCTGTTTCCTGTAGTCCACGATCAGCTCCTTGGTCTTACTTAGGCCCTAGTAGTGGGGGCCAGTGAGGAGGCCCTAGCAGTGGGGGCTAGTGAATGGGACAGCTCAGCTCAGTGGCTGGCCAGTGAGTAGGCCCTCATCAGCATTCGAGGCATGCTGTCACCTGTGTGGAGGATGGGAGGGAAAATAAATGAGTCTGCAAATTCACTGATTTGGTGCAGAGGCAAGTGAGGGGGATAATAGCTTCTGTAGAGATGGAATGAATGAAACTGGTTAAAAGAGGGGGATACTTGGGAGGAAGAGGCCTGATGGAAAAGTTGAATATATTAGGTTATCATTGTGCAAAGCTGAATCTAGTTTGTAGCTCAAATGTGATTCCAATGTCATACTTGTGTGATTTGGTCTATTTAGTTGTCATTACTTGTTGTTTGACTGTTCAAGTTTGAAATAGGAATGTTTCTAATGAATACTGCGTGCTGTTTGTTGACTCATGATAAGTCATTCATAGACTCATCATTCAACCGTGCGTGCGTGTGCTTTTGCAGTGTGTTCGTCTGTGCTTGCGTCTGTGAACACTGCATGCATGTGTGTACGTGTGTGTGTGACTGCATTTGCGTGCATGTGTGCGTGCTGTGCTTTCGTTTGTGTGTGTGTGTGATGAGTGACCTGCCAGTGTTGCCGAGGCCGTCCTCCTAGCTGTCATTATTAGACAGAGGGGTCAGCTGAGAGGGCAGGGGGCACCCTCAGCCCTGCTTGTGTCAGTTGACCTGCCTGTCAGCACTGCCATGTGGGAACAGAGCTGCCGAAGCAAAACTCCCTTATCATCTCCCTGATAACATATTCAGACTCATGCAGCGACACATCTACATGTCTGGTTAAAGTACGGAACAGCAATGACAAAACATCTACAAGCATTCATTTGAAATGTATTTATTCAGCCTTTATTTAACTAGGCAAGTCGGATACGAACAAATTCTTATTTTACAATGGCGTCCTGCCACGGTCAAACCGTCCCCTAACCCGGACGACGCTGTAACAATTGTGCACCGTCCTATGGGACCCGGATCACGGACGGGTGTGATACAGCCCAGGATCGAACCAGGGTCTGTAGTGACACCTCTAGCACTGAGATGCAGTGCCTTAGACCGCTGCGCCACTTGGGAGCCCTTTTTACGGGATGACGGATGTGTTTAGCCTGCATGCTTCTATGAGTGTAGCGTGTCTATTATACACAGATCAGGACAAAGAACCCGCTGGCGCCTTGATCATCAATGCAATTTTGTCAAGCACTTTTTGTGACCTTGCGTCAGTCAGTCTAAGGCACTCCATGGCCTGCTCTAAAGGCTGCCCTCTGCTGTCTCTTAAGGGTCTGTGCGGGTTAAGCTGTGGCAATACACTCAACAGCTCGAAGGTAGGAAAAGCCTCCCTCTCTCTGTCAGATCTAACTGCCGCTTTGAATAATACATACGTAGTGTGTAAGAATCAATAGCTGCCAACGTCCTTATATCATTTCATACAGTTAGTCTTTAGGCTACCAGTCTGTCCTGTATGAGCCTGGAACATAGTGATTACTCCTCCTCTCCTGTCACTATGTATTGGTTGAGTTTTCATTTCTCTTCACTATGATCCCATTGTTTGTCATGTTTAGTAGATCTTTGACAGTCCAGTTTATACTCTGTCTTTTCTCCATTGGTTCTGCGGGGCACCGGTGACTGTTTGCACAACAAATATCAGTCAGTCAATGCTGGTTAGCAGAGAAGCCGACAGAAAGTGAGCCCAACGGCTGTATTACTCAACCTGTACCATCGCAGATGGATGTTGCCTTGATTAATTTTAAATGTTGCTACAACAATGGCCATGTTTACGTGCACACCAATATCCTGTTATTAGTCGGGATACTCAAGTATTCTGTTTTTGAGTGGATGCATATAAACATCATATCCCGTTAACAATAACCCGAAATAAGCTCGTATACCAGTTCTGAGGAACCCAAATAAAATCCCTGGGATAGGCTGAACTTAAACGGGATACTGTGGCATGTAAACTGTTGTTTTTCGCAGTCTGCGCAAGCTGTTTCATATACTATCACCAAGTGTGGACACTGACTGTAGGCCTCACATGTAGCCTATTATAATATTAACTCCTGCAGAATTAAGTGTTTCTCTGGAACAGGAGTGGAGAAATATGATACATTTATTTATTTCATCTTGAGGAAATGTGAATGCGTGCTTAGCTTTTTTTCAGCAACATAAATGCTGACCGTATTTAACTTTTAACCAGAATATGCATCCAAGATGAACTGAAATACTATCATAAACATGTTTGATTGTTTTCACAGCTTTTCATTTTTGTAAAACCGGTCGAGAAACTGATGTCATTTGGAAATTTTACCCTGAAAATCTTCCCGGTCCCTAAACATCTTTGCTCCGTGGGAGAGAAGTAGGAATGAAAAAGAACTTTACTGATGTCAACTATATTGTTGATGATGCATTCATTCTATCGATTTATGACATTATTCTGGTGAGCAAGGCTTTATTTAGTGTTCTAGAGCATCAAGAAATGATCGAAGATACATTTCCTGTATCTAAATAGCCTACCTAATGTCGGAAATGATAAGCAGAAAAGGTTTTGGATCTATTTCATCCTGTGTGTCCTTCCTACAGAACTCTGGGGAGGAGGGAGTGTCGCGGGTACGAGTGACCACAAGGAGGAGCCCTCAGAAGGTGGAGCGTGTGTCGGTGCTGGTGAGCTGCTCCCACATCGAGACACCAAAGGTCAGTCACCCAGGGGTCAAATGAATGCTCCATAATGTAAAAGAGCCCAAAAAAGTTTCACCCAATCAGTGTCTCTGTCACATATCCTCTCTCGGCCTGCTCAACGAGTCATCACAGGGCTGCCCTTAACGTCCTGAGATGTTTGTTATTTTTCATTAAGCTCAGTGACCTTATGAACATATTTATAATCAGAGGGCATTACAGCGCATCACACGGACTCACAGAACTATCCCAGCGACTCAAATCAGTGATATCAGTTGTGATGACACAACCACCACAGCCTTTAGTACAATTCATCCTAATGTTGATATGAGAATATTCAGGATTGTTGTAGATTTTGCTGATGTGGATTTCTGAAATTCGACATATATTTAGCATTTTCGATATTTGGGAAGGTTGAGGCTGAAACATTGCTTAGTTTAGGTTCATTATGTCAAAAATGGAAGTGTCAAGCATGTTGACAGCTGTTTCAACTCAATATGTCAACACTGGGCAGATAATGGGGCCTGGTATTTCATGGTATTTAGCCTCTTAAAACTTGGCATGCTGTCATATTTTCAAATGTATGTTTGTCAGTTTAGACAATGTAAATCATGCATGTATGATGCATGTATGATGAATCATCAACGATTGACAATATGATTATACTGTATATCACTCTCTTTTCTGTATACATCAATGATGTTGCTCTTGCTGCTGGTGATTCTCTGATCCTCTCTGATACGCAGACGACACCATTCTGTATACTTCTGGCCCCTCCTTGGACACTGTTAACTAACCTCCATACGAGCTTCAATGCCATACAACTCTCCTTCCGTGGCCTCCAACTGCTCTTAAACGCAAATAAAACTAAATGCATGCTATTCAATCGATCACTGCCCGCACCTGTCCGCCCGTCCAGCATCACTACTCTGGACGGCTCTGACTTAGAATACGTGGACAACTACAAATACCTGGGTGTCTAGTTAGACTGTAAACTCTCCTTCCAGACTCACATTAAGCATCTCCAATCCAAAATTAAATCTAGAATCGGCTTCCTATATCGCAATAAAGCATCCTTCACTCATGCTGCCAAACATACCCTCGTAAAACTGACCATCCTACCGATCCTCGACTTCGGTGATGTCATCTATATAGTAGCCTCCAACACTCTACTCAACAAACTGGATGCAGTCTATCACAGTGCCATCCGTTTTGTCACCAAAGCCCCATACACTACCCACCATTGCGACCTGTACTCTCTCGTTGGTTGTCCCTCGCTTCATACTCGTCGCCACATCCACTGGCTACAGGTTATCTACAAGTCTCTGCTAGGTAAAGCCCCGCCTTATCTGAGCTCACTGGTCACCCGCGCAGCACGCGCTCCAGCAGATATATCTCACTGGTCACCCCCAAAGCCAATTCCTCCTTTGGTCATCTTTCCTTCCAGTTCTCTGCTGCCCATGACTGGAACGAATTGCATAAATATCTGAAGCTGGAGACTCACATCTCCCTCACTAGCTTTAAGCACCAGCTGTCAGAGCAGCTTACAGATCCCTGCACCTGTACATAGCCCATCTGTAAACAGCCCATCTATCTACCTACTTCATCCCCATACTGGTATTTATTTATTTATTTTGCTCCTTTGCACCCCAGTATCTCTACCTGCACATTCATCATCTGCCAATCTACCATTCCAGTGTTTAATTGCTATATTGTAATTACTTCGCCACCATGACCTATTTATTTCCTTAACTTACCTCATTTGCACTCACTGTATATAGACTTTTTGTTTTCTTTTGTTCTACTGTATTATTGACTGTATGTTTTGTTTATTCCATGTGTAACTCTGTGTTGTTGTATGTGTTGAATTGCTACTCTTTATCTTGGCCAGGTCGCAGTTGCAAATGAGAACTTGTTCTGAACTAGCCTACCTGGTTAAATAAAGGTGAAATAAAAATAAACGATACCGGGACGACGGATGTGTATAGCCTTATTCCACGATACCTTAGAATGCAGGGTTGTGACTCACCTGCTATCACACAGCCCCTGTGTCTGTCTTTCAGGGAAGGAGGGAGGGAAGGGCAGGCCTCCTGTCCATGTTCCCTACTACAACAGTACAGTACCATGGCATGCCTTGTTTTCACATGCCTTCCCAATCACAACATGCCCAGCGGCACATGGCAGCAGAATGCCCGCAGATGCTGGCTTTTCAGCTGAGCCGAGAACTAGTGCAAGGGGCGGGGGGGGAGGGGAGGGGGCTGCTGCCTGGGTTGAGACACGGTGATACAGGATCATTGTGCTCGTATGATAATGTAATATCTGCATAAAACCACTGTGACAGTACAGTTAGACTCAATGGTGTTCAGTGAAGAGCTGGGTCTGGATAATAAGGAGATGGGTGTGTATAGTGTTGAGTTCATGTCTCTCGCATGGAGAGAGGGAGGGAGCCGAGGAGGTGGCAGGGGAGGGTAGGGATGGAGTGAATGAGCGAGCGAGGGAGGGAGGAATAGAGGGAGAGAGTGGGGGAGGATGGAGAGAGCGAGGCGAGGGCCGCTGCAGTGCAACGCGCAGTCAGAGCTGGAACGGACACCCAGAGCTCAGCCTACCTCGGGTTGCCATGGAAACCACATTCCTCCTCCTGCCTGCATCCCTACAGACTGTTCTGACTCTCTCTCTCTCTCTCTCTATTTTTCATTCCTTCTTTTGCATCTCTCTTTTATTCCCAGTCATACTATAGACACACAGATGCATATTAAAAGATGTACATCTACAAATGATGCTGTATTTATCATGGATCACATGATTTAGATACATTGCTTTGCTGCAGAGAATTAAATGCATAAATATACAGATGTGATTCTGCATTCTCATACATGGATACACACACTCATCATTAATTCTCTCCATCTTTCTTTCTTTCTTCCTCCCTTCTTTTCTGCAGCATGCTACAGTCATTGAATTTCTTGACACTCACAAGGTGCCTATCTCTCTCCTGTGTATTCTGCCATATTCTGTCACTTAGCACCCCCCCTCTCTGTCTCTCTGCTTCTAGCCTGTCTCCCCTCACCTCCCATTCATCTATCCCCGTTCACAGCTTTCTCTGTGCCCTACACCTTACCTATCCAACACCCCTACATCACCACTGACACTATTCTACTGACTTGCCATGTTCCTTATGTTTTCCTCCAACTCTGTTTCCATCCCCCTTCTCTATCTTTCTTTATCTCTCTCCCTCCCTCTTTCTGTCTCCTCTTTCTTTCTTTCTTTCTCTCTCTCTTACTCTCTCCCTCTCTTGCACTCTCTCTCGCTCCCTCTTTTGCTCCCTCCCTATCTCTCCTCTCTTACTCTCTCTCTTACTCTCCCTCTCTTACTCTCTCCATCGCTCCTTTCTGTCTATCTCTCTCTTATTTTCTCAATCTCTCCAACTACCTCACTCTCTCTCCCTCTATCATTATTCTATCAGTGGGATGTGCTGTGTTGGTGGAGCAGCTGTTCTCTGTCACTGTGGCCTATTAATAGGAGTCAGAGCCGTGGAGCCTTTGTTTCCTGTCTCTGTGTTTCTGGTAAAGCAAACTGTCGCCTTCTTGGCAGGTTACATTCTGGTTGTGTGTGTGTGTGTGTGTGTGTGTGTGTGTGTGTGTGTGTGTGTGTGTGTGTGTGGTAGCTCTACTAGCCCCAGTCATACCTCCACAGGTCAGAGTATTTCATCATGGACCCACTCCTTGTCTTATGTCAATTTCTCTGGATACATTCCTATTGTCCATGTTGACTATATCTGCTATACATTAAGTTGTTATTTCTCATATTCCTGGGGAGATGTCTTGCTATATCTCTTTTCTTCTGAGGAGGATACAGGTTGATAATTCTCTGATGTAGAGTTTCATCCTGAGAGAGAGGGACCTGTGCCTCTAGCCATCTCCAAGCCTCTCTGCAGTTAATTAAGACAACAGGAGAGGATCAGGATGGGTTATTGTGTGACTGCTCCTTTAAGACAACAGGAGAGGATCAAGATGGGTTATGGTGTGACTGCTCCTTTAAGACAACAGGAGAGGATCAAGATGGGTTATGGTGTGACTGCTCCTTTAAGATAACAGGAGAGGATCAAGATGGGTTATGGTGTGACTGCTCCTTTAAGACAACAGGAGAGGATCAAGATGGGTTATGGTGTGACTGCTCCTTTAAGACAACAGGAGAGGATCAAGATGGGTTATGGTGTGACTGCTCCTTTAAGACAACAGGAGAGGATCAAGATGGGTTATGGTGTGACTGCTCCTTTAAGACAACAGGAGAGGATCAAGATGGGTTATGGTGTGACTGCTCCTTTAAGACAACAGGAGAGGATCAAGATGGGTTATGGTAACAGTCAACGAAATTTGATTTGATGATTTGAAAAAAGTTGCTTGAAAAGCACGAGTTCTGCTTTTTTTTTGCGCAGGCTGTACACGCTCCAATAGTCTCTCATTCACAATTTGACAAGCACTTGGATTTCACGGTGGCATCCCCTTTGTGGCCGTAATGCACCCTAAAGAAATCCATGCCTTTTGAGTCCTGGAGTGCTGCGTTGTGCCCTTCTCCCTAAGTGTGCTGCACAATCCGAAGCGTCTCTCACTCACACGGCTCTCCGTCACGTGATTGGGTCTTTCTCACAGCCTAAAAGTTAAGACAGACGCATCGGGATGCAGCTGCGTGTGTCCTTATCCAATTCCGAGGTGCATATTGAAGATATTGGAAGAACTGTCCACATTTACATTTCATGAGCCAACAAGATGAGTAGGCCTAACAAACAGCAAAAGTGCTAGCCTATGTCAATCTACTATCTTCCATAGTACAAAAGTTGACATTCTATTCTGTGTGAGAAATAAATATTCCAAACATAGTCTGGGACAGTTGTGGGATGTGATAGATCCCAAATTAATACAACCACTAGCATCAAAACATGTTTTATGCAATGTGGCTGATGCAACAAATCAGAATGTTTAGCTTAAAATGTTGATAAACTATTAGGCTATTTCTTCACATTATAAGTGCAGCAATGCGTACATGGTAGTAGGCTATAAGCACGAATGTTCCATTAGTGGAAAACACCATTATCAAAAGTGACCGCAAATGCGATTATTATTATTTTATTATAAAGGTGCATTTTTATGGCCAAAATGTTCTTCCCAAAACTTTAAACTCACATGCTGCTTATATATGCCAGTTAGGCTCTACACCCCTTGTAAAGCAGATTAATATGCTGCATTTTAAGAAGTTATTTGTCCACTTTTAGTTGTGATACAAACCTTATTAAAACATATAGGCCTATGGGCTAGGCTACATGAGGTGTGCGACTGATTGAAACAAGACTGATTCACAAGTCATAATATATCATTCACAAGTGATAGGCTAATATTGTCACCCATCAGACTAATCTTGATTTAATCTTGTATTTACAAATACTAAATAATATGTGTGACATTTGTTTTGATTTAGAATGGACCATTATCATGCACCTGTATCAAAAACGGGGGCAGCAGGAAAAAATACATGTCATCTATGTACTTAAATAGTGAATGGAGGACGTTTTTTCCCTATGGTTTATTTTCATGCAAGCCAATTAGGCTATACCCCTGTTGTAAATATAAGCACTGTGCTTAAAGGAGGGCATTTTACTCTGGTTTATGGGAGGGCTACAGCAGATCCCACCTCCCAGCACCCCCCACATCTGGCTGTCAGCCTATTGTCACCTAGCTCTCACATCCCCCATTACATAAACCCACCTGGAAGACCCAACACACACACTCTCTCTCTCACACACACACACACACACATCACCATTATCACCCCTCACCCCCTGCACACACAGCATGTGTAAGAGCATTTCGGTCATTTCTATGCATTCTCCAAGAAACAATGTGACTACTCCCTGGTCACCTGACAGGATGCATGCCCATGTAAGCAGAGAGGACAGAGAAGCTGTCTTAAAGGAGCAGGCACACCCTATCCTAGGGCTTTTGCGGTGACCGTATTACCGCCAAATCGGCGGTCGTGAGTCATGAAGGCAGTCAAATTTAGTCACGGTAATTAGGCTTCTCCAAGCTCTGATGCTGCTGATGGTCATTAGCAGCTTACCGAACTTGATAACTGCCTGGTACTCAGAACTCTATTGTCCCTCTAATCATTCTGATATCAATGGAAATGTAATCGAAAATCTAATCAAACACTTTATGTATGTGCAAAGTTTTAGGCTGAAATCTAAATTTAACCTGGCCTGGAATAGTACAATATGGCCTTTCTCTTGCGTATCAAATATGATGGTACAGAAAAAATACAAAAGAACGGTTGTTTTTTTCTTTGTATTATCTTTTACCAGATCTATTGTGTTATATTCTCCTACATTCCTTTCACATGTCCACAAACTTCAAATTATTTCCTTTCAAATGGTTCAAAGAATATGCATATCCTTGCTTCAGGGCCAGAGCTATAGCAAGTTAGATTTGGGTATGTCATTTTAGGTGAAAATTGAAAAAAAGGGGCATATCCTTAACCTGTGATTTAAAACCATATATCACAGGTCTCCGATTTTCTTTTATCAAGGGTTGCCAATTTCATTTCAGAAGATAAATTCCCTAATACTGTTGAAACAGATCTTCCCAGAAGTCCCCAAGCCTTTAATTGGACACAGTGTTTACATATGTGTGCACAAGTATACACATGCACACACACAAATAATGCTCAGTGTCTGAGATAAATTCATACTTATTCATTAATAAGGCCTATATCTGTTCCTGGTTCTACTCTTATTCTCCAGGTGTTCTCATTTGTTGACTTCTGTAACCGTAAAAGCCTTGGTTTCATGCATGTTAACATTAGAAGCCTCCCCCCTAAGTTTGTTTTATTCACTGCTTTAGCACACTCTGCCAACCTGGATGTCCTAGCTGTGTCTGAATCCTGGCTTGGGAAGACCACCAAAAACCCTGAAATTTCCATCCCTAACTATAACATTTTCCGACAAGATAGAATTGCCAAAGGGGGCGGAGTTGCAATCTACTGCAGAGAGCCTGCAGAGTTCTGTCTTACTATCCAGGTCTGTACCCAAACAATGTGAGCTTCTACTTTTAAAAATCCACCTTTCCAGAAACAAGTCTCTCACCGTTGCCCCTTGCTATAGACCACCCGCTGCCCCCAGCTGTGCCCTGGACACCATATGTGAATTGATTGCCCCCTATCTATCTTCAGAGCTTGTGATGCTAGGTAACCTAAACTGGGACATGCTTAACATCCCGACCATCCTACAATCTAAGCTTGATGCCCTCAATCTCACACAAATTATCAATGAACCTACCAGGTACAACCCCAAATCCGTAAACACGGGCACACTCATAGATATCATCCAAACCAACTTGCCCTCCAAATACACCTCTGCTGTCTTCAACCAAGATCTCAGCGATCACTGTCTCATTGCCTGCATCCGTAATGGGTCTGCGGTCAAACGACCACCCTCATCACTGTCAAACACTCACTAAAACAATTCAGCGAGCAGGCCTTTCTAATCGACCTAGCCCTGCTATCCTGGAAGGATATTGACCTCATCCTGTCAGTGGAGGATGCCTGGTTATTCTTTAAAAGTGCCTTCCTCACCATCTTAAATAAGCATGCCCGTTTCAAAAAATGTAGAACCAGGAACAGATATAGCCCTTGGTTCACTCAAGACCTGACTGCCCTCGACCAGCACAAAAACATAATGTGGCGTACTGCATTAGCATCGAATAGCCCCTGTGATATGCAACTTTTCAGGGAAGTTAGAAACCAATATACACAGGCAGTTAGGAAAGCTAAGGCTAGCTTTTTCAAACAGATATGTGCGTCCTGTAGCACAAACATTTTCTGGGACACTGTAAAGTCCATGGAGAATAAGAGCATCTCCTCCCAGCCGCCCACTGTACTGAGGCTAGGAAACACTGTCACCACCGATAAATCCACTATAATTGAGAATTTCAATAAGCATTTTTCTACGACTGGCTACCCCTACCCCGATCAACAGCTCTGCACCCCCCACAGCAACTCGCCCAAGCCTCCTCCATTTCTCCTTCACCCAAATCCAGATAGCTGATGTTCTGAAAGAGGTGCAAAATCTGGACCCCTACAAATCAGCTGGACTAGACAATCTGGACCCTCTCTTTCTAAAATGATCTGCCTAAATTGTTGCAACCCCTATTACTAGCCTGTTCAACCTCTCTTTCATATCGTCTGAGATTCCCAAAGATTGAAAAGCTGCCGCAGTCTTCTCCCTCTTCAAAGGGGGAGACACTCTAGAACCAAACTGTTACAGACCTATATCTATCCTTCCCTGCCTTTCTAAGTTCTTCGAAAGCCAGGTTAACAAACAGATCACCAACCATTTCGAATCCCACCTTACCGTCTCCGCTATGCAATCTGGTTTCAAAGCTGGTCATGGGTGCACCTCAGCCACGCTCAAGGTCCTAAATGATATCATAACCACCATAAGAGACAATACTGTGCAGCCGTATTCATCGACCTGACCAAGGCTTTCGACTCTGTCAATCACCACATTCTTATCGGCAGACTCAACAGCCTTGGTTTCTCAAATGACTGCCTTGCCTGGTTCACCAACTACTTCTCTGTTAGAGTTCAGTGTTTCAAATCAGAGGGCCTGTTGTCCGGACCATTGGCAGTCTCTATGGGGGTACCACAGGGTTCAATTCTCGGGCCGACTCTCTTCTCTGTATACATCAATGATGTCGCTCTTGCTGCTGGTGATTCTCTGATCCACCTCTACGCAGACGACACCATTCTGTATACTTCTGGCACGTCTTTGGACGCTGTGTTAACTAACCTCCAGACGAGCTTCAATGCCATACAACTCTCCTTCCGTGTCCTCCAACTGTTCTTAAATGCAATTAAAACTAAATGCATGCTATTCAACCGATCGCTGCCCGCACCTGCCCGCCCGTCCAGCATCACTACTCTGGACGGTTCTGACTTAGAATATGTGGACAACTACAAATACCTAGGTGTCTGGTTAGACTGTAAACTTTCCTTCCAGACACACATTAAGCATCTCCAATCCAAAATTAAATCTAGATACGGCTTTCTATTTCGCAACGAAGCATCCTTCACTCATGCAGCCAATCGTAAAACTGACCATCCTACCATTCCTCAATTTTGGCGATGTCATTTACAAAATAGCTTCCAACACTCTACTCAACAAACTGGATGCAGTCTATCACAGTGCCATCCGTTTTGTCACCAAAGCCTGATTTACTACCCACCACTGTGACCTGTACGCTCTCGTTGGCTGGCCCTCGCTTCATATTCGTCGCCAAACCCACTGGCTCCAGGTCATCTACAAGTCTCTAGGTAAAGCGCCGCCTTATCTCAGCTCACTGGTCACCATAGCAGCACCGTCCCGTAGCACGCGCTCTAGAAGGTATATCTCATTGGTCACCCCCAAAGCGAATTCTTCCTTTGGCCGCCTTTCCTTCCAGTTCTCTGCTGCGAATGACTGGAACGAACTGCAAAAATCACTGAAGCTGGAGACTCATATCTCCCTCACTAACTTTAAGCACCAGCTGTCAGATCAGTTCACAGATCACTGCACCTGTACATAGCCCACTTGTAAATAGCCCATCCAACTACCTCATCCTCATACTGTATTTATGTATTTATCTTGCTCCTTTGCACCCCAGTATCTCTATTTGCACATTCATCTTTTGCACATCTCTCACTCTAGTGTTTAGTTGCTATATTGTAATTACTTCGCCACCATGGCCTATTTATTGCCTTATCTTACCTCATTTGCACACCCTGTATATAGACTTTTTCTACTGTCTTATTGACTGTATGTTTGTTTATTCCATGTTTAACTCTGTGTTGTTGTTTGTGTCAAACTGCTTTGCTTTATCTTGGCCAGGTCGCAGTTGTAAATGAGAACTTGTTCTGAACTAGCCTACCTGGTTAATTAAAGGTGAAACAAAATAAATAAATAAATGATTCGCTTCTAGACATTTCTATCCCCAAAATGTATCCTGCTATAAGGATAAAAGAGTAATTCATTGTCATGTAGGATATTGCTTATTTCAGTGATATATATAGGTAACTACCAAAATAAAGGAAACACCAACATAAAGTGTTTTAGTAATGTGTTGGGCCACCACGAGCCAGAACAGCTTCAATACACTGTGGCATAGATTCTACAAGTGTCTGGATCTCTGTTGGAGGGATGCAACACCATTCGTCCACGAGAATGTTATTGGTGAAAAACGCTGTCTCAGGCGCCACTCCATAATCTCCCATAAGTGTTCAATTGAGTTGAGACGGCCATGGTTTACATTGTTTTCATGCTCATCAAACCATTCAGGAACCACTCATGCCCTGTGGATGGGGACATTGTCATATGGAGGCATAGTCAAAATAATGACCTGCCCAGCATTTTTATACATGACCCTAAGATTGATGGGATTTGAATTACTTAAGTAACTCAATATACTTTGTATCCCTCATTTAATCAAGTGTTTCCATTATTTTGTCAGTTACCTGTACCTCCTCAGTATAAAATAATTACAAAATAATCTTTACAGATGTTCCATCTCAGTTGAAACGCCCCTCTGTGTAAGTGTTTTGTAGATGTCCTACTTGACTCTTATAAACTAAGGAGAACCCCGAGCAACGTCTTGTCAGTTGACAGTGAACACATTTCGCTTTTGTAAATTAGTCTCAGAGCAAGCATCTATTCCCAGATGCGTCTGCACCCTCACTGTGTGAGTAGGACTGCACTAGGGTATGGACCCAGATGCTGCCACTATTAGTATAGTATACTGCTATACACAATATTCTCAAGCCTTAATGACGAGTAAAGCATTTTATTGAAATTACTCTATATCCAATGCATCAGTAAGAATATTCTTAAAAGAACATGCATCCATTCTACTTTATAAGCTAATATAGTACACTATGCCGTGTTGGAGACCATTTCTTGGTCTGATTTGCCATTGGTAACCTCGTGTATCTCTGTTCCCTTCTTTCTTCCTTTCCCTCTCTCTCTCTCTCTCTCTCTCGCTCTCATTCCATTTCCCTGTCCTGCTTATACAGAGACTACTGGTCATTGATTGGTTTTGACTTAGGAGACCTAGCAAAACATTTTATATTTCATATTACATCATTTGTGAAGGAATAGGATTCTTTTTCCCAGAGGTACTAGAAACGCACACATGCACACTCACACATACACTGCATTCGGAAAGTATTCAGACCCCTTGACTTTTTCCACATTTTGTTACGTTACAGCCTTATTCTGAAATGGATTCAATGTTTTTTCCCCCCTCATCAATTTACACACAACACCCCATGATGTCAAAGCAAAAATAGGTTTTTATACATTTTTGCTAATTTATAAAAAATATATATATATTAATGGAAACATAACATTTATCATAAGTATTCAGACCCTTTACTCAGAACTTTGTTGAAGCACCTTTGGCAGTGATTAAAGCCTTGAGTCGTCTTGGGTATGACCATACAAGCTTGGCACACCTGTATTTGGGGAGTTTCTCCCATTCTTCTCTGCAGATCCTCTCAAGCTCTGTCAGGTTGGAGGGGGAGCGTTGCTGAACAGATATTTTCAGGTCTCTCCAGAGATTTTCAAGTTCAAGTCCAGGCTCTGGCTGGGCCACTCAAGGACATTCGGAGACCCGAAGCCACTCCTGCGTTGTCTTGGCAGTGTGCTTAGGGTCGTTGTCCTGTTGGAAGGTGAACCTTCGCCCCAGTCTGAGGTCCTGAGCGCTCTGGAGCAGGTTTTCATGAAGGATCTCTCTGTACTTTGCTCCGTTCATCTTTCCCTCGATCCTGACTAGTCTCCCAGTCCCTGCCTCTGAAAAACATCCCCACAGCATGATGCTGCCACCACTATGCTTCACCGTAGGGATGGTGCCAGGTTTCCTCAAGACATGACACTTGGCATTCAGGCCAAAGAGTTCAATCTTGCTTTCATCAGACCAGAGAATCTTGTTTCTCATGGTCAGAGTCTTTAGGTGCCTTTTGGCAAACTCCAAGCGGGCTGTCATGTGTCTTTTACTGAGGAGTGGCTTTCGTCTGCCCACTCTACCATTAAGGCCTGATTGGTGAAGTGCTGCAGAGATGGTTGTCCTTCTGGAAGGTTCGCCCATCTTCACAGAGGAACTCTGGAGCTCTGTCAGAGTGACCTTTGGGTTCTTGGTCACTTCCCTGACCAAGGCCCTTCTCCCCCGATTGGTCTTCCATTTAAGAATGATGGAGTCCATTGTGTTCTTGGCGACCTTCGTTGCTGCAGACATTTTTTGGTACCCTTACCCAGATCTGTGCCTCGACACAATCTGATCTCTACAGACAATTCCTTCGACTTCATATCTTGGTTTTTGCTCTGACATGCACTGTCAACTGTGGGACCTTATATAGACAGCTGTGTGCCTTTCCAAATCATGTCCAATCAAACGAATTTACCACAGGTGCACTCAAATCAAGTTGTAGAAACATCTCAAGGATGATCAATTAAAACAGGATGCACCTGAGCTCACTTTCGAGTCTCATAGCAAAGGGTCTGAATACTTTTTTTTATAATTAAATGTGCAAAAATGTCTAAAAACCTGTAATTATAAGGTATTGTGTGTAGATTAATGTGCCGAAAAAAATAATTATCTATTTTAGAAGAAGGCTGTAACGTAACAAACTGTAGAAAACATCAATTGTCTGAGTACTTTCCGAATGCACTGTACACACAAACACATCTCAAAACATATCTGTGTTCCTACAGTATAGGCAGTCTGTTTCTTTCCGGCTCTCCATTCATCTCTCCTGCCTGTACTGTATCCATCCATTTTCATTCCCTCTGTCATATATTGCCTTTTATACTGCAAACCCCCTCGCTGCATACCGCTGGATGGTAAATATGATGCAGACGATAGGTAAGAGAGACTGAGAGGCAGAGGGAGGATGGTTCCAACATGTGCTTGGTCATGTGTGCCATGATGGATTTGCTTGCAACGTCTTTTCAAGCCACCGCCTTCAAGCACCGCCTTGAAGCTGTGATTGGCTTTGACTGCGTCTTCGTATCCGAGATGGGAGTTCTCAGTGGCCCCTCGCTCTGTAAAAAAATGCTAAAGTTCCCCCTTCTTTCTGCTCCGCTTGCAGAATCTCCATAAGTTACAGGAATAGAATATCATGATAATGAAGTGAGTTACTGTTGCGTGTAATTAAGTGGCTGAGCCTGCTGTTTGTGCCTCCTGGTAGGGCTGCAGAGGCATAGTGTGTACTGACTGTAAGCACTCACTCCGATACACACACACACACACATTGATACACATGCACACTCTGTTTTATGTCCCCAGACACACACCAAGATGCATACTCTTAGATGTTCTTTATGTGTACCCTCGAATGTACTCTCTTCATAGATAGTGTCTCCCTCTCTCACAGCAGACACTCATATGTAAATATAGCCACTATCTTCCCCCACAGACAGACACACCCAGTTCCATCTCCCCACCACATTTCATTAATAATGCACAGATGCAGGGCTTTAATGCCGACACTGTAACACACAGACACACACATATATACACACACACACACACACCAGTTATCCAAAAGACAGACCTTCAGCCTCAGTGTCTGTTCGATGGAGCTCTGATCAACACTTAACTGCTTTGTGCAAGCTTATGAATTTATCTCTAGCTAAAACTCATAACCACACACATAGAAAATACATATCCACCCATACTCTCTCTTCCCGTCTCTCTTCGGCATTCTCACTCACTCTCTCTCTTTCTCCACCCACTCGAAAGCCCAAGCGTGTAATCGTGTTTGTTGCGTACACATGTGTTGATGTCATCATTGTGAACATGTGAGATATTTCCCCCATGGTTCTTCAGTGAGCCAATGGTTCTTAGATGTACTGCACTGGTCTCTACCTGTCAGTAAAGGGCTCTGATGGTCATGCTATGTTTCATCTAGGTGTTCAGAATGATGTTATTCAATGCTGTTCAAGGCCTGCTGAAAATGTAATACATTGGTATCGGCAGAAGGGCTAGAGAAGGATCTTTAGTATGGTGATTTGTAGGCACCCTTTATTACAAGACAAAGCCTAATAATGGTGGTACCTTTTAGTATAATCACCCCTACAATGTTTTAATATACCAAATGCAATAAGATTGTCATGTGAATGTGAGTCACAACCACACCCGTTTCATTATTACATTATGTCTAGATGTTCAGAGCTATACATGACATTAGCCCTGAGGGTGTCAATCAATGGCCCAAGACAACAAAGCTCCCATCATTGAAACAGAGATGACCAGAGACACCTAGGGAAATTAGAGGTTGCCTGTTGGATTTTGGCTGCATTGGAACGAGGAAAAACATGGATTCGAATGGCAGAGGATCCCCACTGACGAATGGCAGAGGATCCCCACGGAGGGTTGGAATGAACAAACAGAGAAAGCGGTTATGATCTTTCCTGTCTTTTACTTCCAAACACAGCCCAGTCATATGGAGGAGATGGACAAATGTGACTAGGTTACAGTCATTGCATGTGTGAGGCAGTGTCTTTCCTCTCTAGGCAGTGAACGATGTGGTTTAGGTGGCATGGCCCCTTTAAGAGCAGCCAGTGAAGCGCTCAGTCCTGTTGGTGCTGCTGCTGCTGATGGCAGTGCTGCCAGTTGATTGGCTGTGGCTGTCAGGGTTGAGGTGCTGGAGGGATGCTGCTACGTATCTCCCTCTCCCCCTCGCTCTCTCTCGTGCTTTCTCGCTCTCTTTTGCTCCATCTCCCTCTCCCTTGCTCGCATCCCTCTGTATAATCCACATCTAGGGCAGGCAGGCTGAGAGGCAATCCAGTGCTCAGCTCCTCTCTGCAGGCTGAGAAAAGAGAGAGAGAAACAGAAAGAAAACACTGCTTCTCAACACAGGAGGTGAAACAGGAGGAAGAAAACGGGTTTGAAAAAAGGGAAGAGAAATACAGAGGACGATTTCATCTGAGGATATCATTTATATATATACATATTGTTTATATATATATTTGTATACACGCATATAGATATTTATATATATATATATATACATATATCTCTGTATATATCTGTGTATTTGTGCTAGTCTGTTTATATTCATATTTTTATATGTATTTGTGTGTGTGTAAATATATATAATATATAAACAAATATATATCTATGAATTTATATACATATCACTGTGAAACAAGAGCGGCGAGAGGAAAATTCTACCATCGGGGCTGGTCTCTGATTGTGTGATCATATACAATATTATTTTCTTTGATCTTCTACGTCAAGAGGAAGGAAGACTACATACTCATTGTGAATTTTTGGGTTTTCCTGTTGCTACCCCCCTCCTCGCTCTTTTTTTTGCATCTGAGGGGAATGAAGAGAGGAAAGTAACAGGATTTGGAGAAAAAAGGAAAATCAGTTGAATTGCTGTGATTAGTGTTATTTGCGTCAGTATTAGCGCTCTGCGAGCCGATCGCAGCGTGCTGCGTGTGATCTGAGGAGGCAGCAGAGAGAAAGTGCCACACCACGCCGCTCAGCGCAGCACAGCGCCAGCACAGCCAGCATGCACAAACACCACCACTGCTGCAAGTGCCCAGAATGTTACGAGGTGACCCGCATGGCCGCCCTGCGCAGGATGGACGCCCCTCAGTACCAAGAATGGCAGACCGAGCCCTATGGATACCCGGCCGGGTACGGGCCCGGGGGCGGGCAGACCTTACCCCAGCCTCCAGCCTCGGGCGGAGGAGGAGGAGGAGGCATGGGAGGAGGAGGGGGAACTCTGGGGAGAAGTAAGGGCAAGATGATGTCTTCCGGGGGTCCCGGAGGCCCAAACCCCAAGCTTCAATCCAAGGGCGGCCCCAAGGTGAATGGCAACACCGCCGGTGGTCAAGCAGGTTGGTGGCCGGAATGCACCTGTTCCAACCGGGAGTGGTACGACCAGGTAACTACCTCAACCTCCTCAGCCGGCCTTATGGCCATCTATCCCATGCCTCTGGGGGCGTAGGGATTAGGCAGAGGGGCAGTGGGTGAATGGGATTTGATGTGAGGTTGTTGGGTTGAAACAGACATGTGTACACCTTTTTAGAGGTGCTTATCTGTCTTGGTGAAGCCTGTTGTGCTGTGGTGTGGTAGAGAGCAACCTCAGCTCTCTCATATGCACTGCCTCATCCCAGCTCTAATACAGATTTTCTGTTCATCTGTTCATACTCATTCATTCATTTAGGGAGTAGTGGGCTGTTTCGTATTCATTTGTCTACCATGCAGAGCAGGCCTAGTGTTCTATATTCACTTCAACATAAAAATGGCATGCCTTAAGATCAGATGGGAATAAGTATTGCTTATTTGTTGCTTTTCACCAAAGGCCTATGTTAACAGACTAAAACAGCAGTGCATTCGTTTTCATTCAACAGCCACAGAGAGTGTAGCGGGGATCGAGCAATATTCATTGAAGGCTAAATTATGCTAAAGCCGGCTCATTACGCTGCAATGCAGACACATGTTTCTCCTCCATCGGCCCTTAACAAAAATACATTTTGCCTGACATATATGAAGCATGTTTCTCACAGATGAACTAATGAAAGGGTTGTCTCTCATCTGGCAGATTTCCTGTAGAGAGAGAGAAAATGAGATTAGGAGGAGTGGAGGGGGAGAATGAGGAGAAAGACAGACTCCATTAGATGGCTTATTTCTGTATGTGGCTGGTTATTCCTTAAAAGATGTACATTGCTCTGCGATGGAGGGTTGGGTGAGATGGAGGGGTTGGACCAAGCTGACTGATGAAAGGGAAGAAGCCTCCATCCTACTGGGCAGATATGATACTGTAACTAGGACCATTTAAACCAACACATGTTTTATATTCTCCATTTACCATTTCCTTAATAGTCTTGTCTCAGTCTTGATATTTCTCTTTTGACTAAAGCTATGAACACAATCTGTAATTAGGCAGGGTGCGTGTGTGTGTGTGTGTGTGTGTGTGTGCGCGCGCGCACGCACGCATGAGAGTGAGCTGGAGTTGGGGGAAGGGCCACTGTGTGTGTATGAAATGGGTGTGTGTGTGTGTCTGTTTAGTCTCATAATATACACGGTGTTCGAAGCTACTGTGTATGTGTGTGAATTTATTTGAGCAGAGAGCATAAAACGGCAGGAGAGAGAGACAGAGTGGGGGTAAAATGGAGGCTGAAATCTCATTGGCAATGTTGGAGAAATTCTACTGAGCACAGATGAACAGCAACCTAACTGATATTACTATTTGGCCTCCCTACAAGAACCAGGGAGGAAGAGGTTTCATTAGTAAAGGAAGCATAATCGTGTAGCCTACGATTTGCTTCCTTGACATTGTGCTGTAATAATAATCTATTGTATATTCTAACCAGTCCATATCCACCGTCAGCTGTGCCCAAGCCAATCAGACAGATTTCATTTCTCACGTTTAAAACCTCACGGCAGTTTTGATTACGTAAGCATTTTCGTGTCGATTATTTATTTACCATCAGTACAAATATCCTCCTGCCAACTGCTCATTCCCAGCGTAAATGTAATGTTTAGATTGCAAATGAATTGGAGCCAATATCTCGTGAAATGTTTTTCAGCCGCTCATTCATTTATGTAGTGGCTTGTCAATTCATGCGAAGGGGGTGGGTTATTTAGAGCATGCATCATCACAACTTAGCCACAGCCTTTGATAGATGAAATCAATGGAGCTAAAATGATTGGTCCTGCTACTCTTCTGTCATCCTGTCAGAGGATCTTTGGGATGGTTTAATGCCTAATATATTGCATTTGCACATTATCACTGGTCTTTATTAGGAGAAAGTCTGGGTGTACAGAGAGACGTTTCAACGTGTGTAAAATAGAGCATACAAATCCAAACAGTGATAATCTGCAATGTAACCATGTTGTTGTAACCACAACATCACCGGACATACAGAGAAAGAATTAGTGATGACAGGAAAGAGAGGTGAAAACGCTAATGTAGAAAAAGAGAGCACTAAACCAATAAAGACAGCCGGCCTGGAGAGGGGGAGGGGATTATGTAAGAGGAGGCAGTTGGTGGTGCTGAGAGGGGATGCTCAGAGAGAGAGCGAGAGAGGGAGCCCCATGGCTCTGTGGACAAGCATCTGTCCCTCAGCCTCCTAAAAGGCCCTCTACAGGGTCAGGTTTGAACCCTCTCAGTCTCCAGTACAGCATCAACACAGCACCATCCACCTCTGCTTGCTGTGGGCAAAGCACAGCCTTGGATGGACGTTGGAGCATCTCTGTTCCCTTCAATCCCCACTGCACATCCATGGGTGGGAATTTCCCCCCTCCCCCACCACCATTCGCAGCCCTCACAAGACACCAGGCCAAGCATGGACATGTGTAATGCTCATATTATACACAGTCACACAACCACACTGATCTTTCTGATACATGCATCTTTTGGAAGATTTTTGGGAAACTGAAACTGTTATTAGTAGTCATCCGACATAATCTCTCAAAATAATACATGATTACAGTTGGTTAACATATTTTCATATCTGGGTTTTTTCAAAGGATTTTGATAGCCAGAAGCGTTCCATAAAAAGTTCCTAAAATGGCTAAGAAATTGTTCCAAACTAACCAAAGTATACTATGTTACCTTCCATTTAACCGCACGTCTTTGTTCTCCTCCCTCCCCACCATATCTCCTTGAAAGCAAGATTACAGTCAATGGCTTTTGTCAGGGGGTTGGTTAAGTTAATTATGGATGGATGGATGTACATGAAGCCAGTTGGGATTAAAAGGAGCATTTCCTTTAAACATGAGCAGTTGAATTTCCATTTGAGAGATGAGGAGACCCTGGCCTAATGGGAGGCTTCTTCACTCAGAGCTCTCCCTCCCCCCTCAGGCTCCAATCTGTCTGTGTGTGCTCTCCAGCTCTGTGCCTATGATTAGCTTGAAATATTAATTGGATTTTACTTTATTTATTATGAGCGAGATATGAAACATTTTCCAAAATGCCCTCCCAGTCCCCCATGCTCCGTCGTAGGTCTATTGTTTACCAGATCATTGGTGCTCTGTGGACATACAGCATCATGCATGAGCGTTGAGTGTGGGCTTACATCATGAACACTCCCATAGGTGGCTTCTGGTCGAGAGCCTCAGGTTTGGATCAGAAATATCTCTTGGCCTCTCTCTCGCTGGTTGGTCACGGTTGTTATTCCTGCTCACTGAAACTTTGGCTCGCTCTCCAATGTCTCCATTTTCGACGATCCAACCACTAGATGTTTCTACAATAGTTGAATAGTAAATAAACAGTTATTAACAGACTTTTAGTCCAAGTTTTTCTTTGATAGTTATATCCACATATCTGGTGTGTTTGCATCATGCAACATTTCTTCAAGATTAGTACAGTATGTGGAATCTCTGTGCATACAGCAAATATATACATTTTCTTTGTGCGTTTTTGTGTCAATGTGATGAGACTTTGTCAATTTTTATGTAATTTTCCAGGCCTCTGACAGGGTCCAGCCCAAGGAGTATTACAGGAGATGACTTACAAAGGCGTTTTACCCAGATGTCTTGAGCTCAGACCCCTGTTGTGATTTAGACAGCCTCCATCAGAACGCAGGAATATTCTCATCAGATCAAGAGGGATTTATCTCTGAGCTGATCTCAAAATGGGGAGCAAGGACGAGGGGATGTTGGCATGATAGGCTATGGCTACACTACACTGGGACTGGAGCGTTAGTGTCCTTATTACAGGAACATGCAAGAAGGACAAGATGTATGGCCTTCTCGTGACATGTATTCTGAGGTCCATCCATACACCCTGGCCATTTTTACAGATTATTCATTCATGGTTGTCTTTTAAGTGTCTTATCAATGTGGAAGAGCCTATTTGCATATATATTGGATGTAACGTTACATGTCAGCGTTGTCATTGGCTAATATTCCTCTCTCTGATGGGGAAGATACTGTATGTCCAATCTATATAACATATGTCAGCAGATATCCAGTGTATCGTGCTGTCACTGGGGCCTCTGAGAGAAGAGGATGGGATAGGATGGATGGAAGGGAGATGATAGGAGAAGGGAGCATAGGGGGGTTAGTTGGTTGGTTTTCACTGTTTGTCTGGCCTGAGATGTCCCAGGGTTGACATGTACAGCCAGTAATAATGCATAGCTTTCAAACAGTACATCTGGAGTGGTACAGAGAGAGGTAAGAAACAGGAGCAGCTAGGTTCCTGGTGGTGAGGCCTGTCTATCAGTGAGTGTAGCGGAGTTGATTGGTGGGGTGCTGCCTCTCCTTTTTAGAGAATGTTGATCACAGGCCGCCCCAGACAAAGATGGGGTTGGGGTGGATCCCAGGGGGGCCAAACCTCCCCCACTCCATCCACCCTATTATCTCTGGTGACTCTTAAAGGCCAGACAGCTTGGCATTCAGAGAATGATGTCATTCTAAATGCAGTGTGTGTCTGTAGAAAAGGGGTGGGGGGGGGGGGGGGGCCTGTTTCTGACTAATCACTGGGGCTGAGTGCTGGACGGATGCTCGGGGGTTACAGAACTGGATATCCAGAGTCAGCTTGGTGTCAGACAGTGTGGGATGTCCTGTGCTTGGTTTGATACTTTGATACTTTGGTTTGACTCTCTGAATTCCTACACATTTTTGTGTTAATCATAGCTTTTGCAAAATGCAATTGCTACATTGTGCTACTTTATACAGTACATGAGACTCGTGGGATCTCAGCCTTGAGCATTTTGGTGTGATAAAACATAAAAGAGTAGGTCAGTCTGTTTTGTCTTTGCTGCCGTGTGCACATAAAGCTGTATTTGGGTAAACAAAATGGATACATTTGACCATAATATCCAGTACAGTGTATTCAGGAGGGACACAGCGTGGATCCAGATATGTAGGAGGCATGAAATAGATACTGGAGCCAATTGTGGGATCCTACTCGGTCCGCAAACTTTGGTATTGTATAACCTCCATACCAGGCTAGCCAGCAGTGCCCTGCCCCGTGGGAGGAAAGTCGTCCAGCTAGCTGACGTGGTTCCAGTGCAACACAGTTACTCCATAATAGAGGTCGACCGATTAATCGGAATGGCCGATTAATTAGGACCTATTTCAAGTTTTCATAACAATCGGAAATCGGTATTTTTGGACACCGATTTTTACAATTATTATTATTATTATTATTTTACACCTTTATTTAATCTTTAACTAGGCAAGTCACTTAAGAACACATTCTTATTTTCAATGACGGCCTAGGAACGGTGTATTAACTGCGTCGTTCAGGGGCAAAACGACAGATTTTCACATTGTCAGCTCAGGGGATCCAATCTTGCAACCTTACAGTTAACTAGTCCAATGCTATAACCACCTGCCTCTCGTTGCACTCCACAAGGAGACTGCCTGTTACGCGAATGCAGTAAGCCAAGGTAAGTTGCTAGCTAGCATTAAACTTATCTTATAAAAATCAATCAATCAATCATAATCACTAGTTAACTACACATGGTTGATGATATTACTAGTTTATCTAGCGTGTCCTGCGTTGCATATAATCTGACTGAGCATACAATCGTACAAGTATCTGACTGAGCGGTGGTAGGCAGCAGCAGGCTCGTAAGCTTTCATTCAAACAGCACTTTCGTGCGTTTTGCCAGCAGCTCTTCGTTGTGCGTCAAGCATTGCGCTGTTTATGACTTCAAGCCTATCAACTCCCGAGATGAGGCTGGTGTAACCGAAGTGAAATGGCTAGCTAGTTTGCGGGGTGCGCGCTAATAGCGTTTCAAACATCACTCGCTTTGAGACTTGGAGTGGTTGTTCCCCTTGCTCTGCATGGGTAACGCTGCTTCGAGGGTGGCTGTTGTTGATGTGTTCCTGGTTCGAGCCCAGGTAGGAGCGAGGAGAGGGACGGAAGCTATACTGTTACACTGGCAATACTAAAGTACCTATAAGAACATCCAATAGTCAAAGGTCAATGAAATACAAATGGTATAGAGGGAAATATTCCTATAATAACTATAACCTAAAACTTCTTACCTGGGAATATTGAAGACTCATGTTAAAAGGAACCACCAGCTTTCATATGTTCTCATGTTCTGAGCAAGGAACATAAACGTTAGCTTTCTTACATGGCACACATATTGCACTTTTATTTTCTTCTCCAACACTTTGTTTTTGCATTATTTAAACCAAATTGAACATGTTTCATTATTTATTTGAGGCTAAAATGATTTTATTGATGTTTTATATTAAGTTAAAATAAGTGTTCATTCAGTATTGTTGTAATTGTCATTATTACAAATAAATCGACAAAATCGGCCGATCAATCGGTATCGGCTTTTTGTCCCCCAACAATCGGTATCGGTATGGGCGTTGAAAAATCATAATTGGTCGACCTCTGTCATCGCTAATAAGATTATGGAGTAATCAGCCAGCCAGCCATCCATCCATCCATCCATCTCAAACAGACCTTTGCCTAAAACAAAATGTACCGGACTCATAAAGATTCAAGGGAGGAGAGCAGCACGGTGAATCACTGCAAATGCACTGTGAAACAGAGGGGACAAGGTGTGCTGCAATATTTATGTGCACTTTTACAAAAGTAAACTTTTTCTACACCATTAGAGGGGGCAAGGATTCTGTGGTTGAGAAGAGGCCGGCCCAGACGTGGACGTCAGAGTGACGGGGATCATTTGACAGCTATTAGAAAAGTAGTAGACCTTGAACAGTCAGGTGTGTTGGCCTAACAATGACCCTGGACTAGATCCTAACCTCACCTCCCACACCTCCTTTAAAAGCTGCTGCAGCTCCCATGGACTTGCAGTACTTCATTCACAGAGAGGTGGACCTGCTTTGTTTCAAGTTAGGCTTACTGTAAATATAAATATTCGACTCAACATATAATACAAATATGCTTCTCAGATGCAACCAAATCTGCAGTATATGTTTATAAAAAACTTATACTGCAGAATTGAATGAAATGTGTATTGGTGTGGGCTGTTTGTACTGCATGTACATGATGTGTGTATAACGGCTTGCCTGCTTTCTGCCATGTATGGTGAGGCCAGGCCATGTGATCCGAATGATGTTTGTCAGAGCCCCTGCCTGGGCCCAACCCTCTGCCTCTCCCAGCCAGCCAGTCAGGGAGGAGAGGGGAGAGGGGAGGGCTGTTTGTTTGCTTGCCTGCTTTGTTTTATTTAGGGGGTTTTGCTGATCAAGGTAGTGGCTGGCCTAGAAACGCAAATGTGCTGTGCAGGGCTGTACTCCTGATTCAACGATGGGACCATCGTTCCCTTGTTCTGTCAGGAAGATAAGGGAGGAGGAAGAGGCCTTTCATTGGTTGATGATGGGGGGACACGGTCACATGGTCTCGCCCCCCTACTGCTATAATCTATAATGAATAATATGTACAGAAAACAGTGCTGTGTGATTTATGTATGGTACTTCTAGCTTCAACAGTCATCTCCTGTTGCCTTATCTGGGTTCTATTCCTCTATTGCTCTTGGCTGGGTATGCTTCAGATCGCAGCACTAACTCCTGGCCAGAGCGTACTAGAACACCCACACGCTGCCACGGGACTGCATGCATCACATCGATAACGCTGAAGACTGGGCCTATCCCCAAGCCTTCTGACTCCTCTCCTTTTTTGTGGGTGTCCGTGGGCGCTTTCAACAGCGCTCGGGCTATTGTTCCACTGCTCGTAATTTTAGAAACGCAGCTCTGGCTCCAGTGGATGCATGTATTGTATACTGTAGCGGTGTAGACAAGGGCCTGCAGATCTGGAATATTCTTCACAGTAGAGTGTTGACTGGATGCTGTTATTCATGCAGTATTGTGAAGCTGTTGTCTCCAAACGTGTTGATTTTTCAGATTAATATTGAGATGCAGAATGAAGACTAAATCCTAAAGCGGGAAGAGCTGAAATATCAGACTTAGATGTCTTTTCCCATTTTCTGGAGAGTTGTGTCTTGTGAGGAGAACATTTGGCGATTCAGTCAGTGCATCTCTTCCCATGTGTAGCGTAGTTGCACTGAGTGCCATCTGATCTCGCTAATGCATTATCCAAGCAGCCCTTTGGCCATTTGGTCTGCTGGCCTCCATTTTTTTTTTTTTTTTACAGTTTTTTTTATATCATCCTCTCATCTCTTCCTCTGCCTTCTGTCTTTCTCATGCATTGTCCGGATCAAAAGCTCCAATCAACTAGCTACATGGTGTGGGTATGTTTCAGCAGGCTGCTTCAGCTCTGTGCGTCAGTATAATTAGCACAGCTTTTCTCTGCCATTTTAAGAGGATGTGCACGAGGTGCTGCTTCATTAATATACAGCCGCTACGCCTTCAAAACAATCACGTCTTTTATCTTTGAAGTCGCACTGAATACGTTGTTTTTTTCCGCCATCGAAATGAGGCCTTGAACAAATTGAATGCATTAAACTAAATGATGAAGGTTGATCCATAGTTGAAATACGTGGATTCCTTTTGACAAATCTAACAATTAAACTGTGGAAGGTCTTTTTGAACCTGCTGTTGATTGCACATCTGTTTAACATAGAGCAATTGGTTTAAATTAGTCATGTTTTCACCGCAATTCCAGTAGTGTCTGTGTTTTTCATTGCTGTTTCGATTGGTCTTAGTCACTATGCCTCTGAAAAACCACTCCGAATGGGATCAACACAGTACAAGCACCATAGTCACATACAGAAGCATATGTTTGCCTGACACTGCGCTCTCCCTTCATCCCTCCTCCCTCTCTCCCCCCTCCCTCCCCAGTGAAAAGACAAGATGAGTGAGAGGGTGACTGATGTTATCTAAACATACAGTATGTCTATGCTAGAGCACAGACCACAGATCATCCTTTAACAGGCCCCTGGTTCATTATCAGTCATTATTGCCCAGTGGATATAGAGTATACTGTGTCTACCCATTGAGCTTAATGTGCTTAAAAAAGTATCCCCCCCCCCTCTCTCTCTGGGAAATGGAGACCGATATCCCCAGCCTAGAGAAAGAGACGGAGAACGAGATAAAACAGATGGCGAGAGCACAACTCGACCGTTCCTGGTTCCAAACAATATAAACAATCCATTCTTAATATCCTACTTCTCATTGCACTGTAGATGGGGTACACCAGCCTTGACATAGCTTTTTCTGGATTTATGACATTTCCTCTCCCTCTGTGCATCTAGGGTGTCTGTGAATATGCCATATTTGAGGAGAGGTTGGTGGCCGTCAGTGTCTTGTCTACACTGTATGATTGCAGCTCTCAAACTCATATTTCCTTTCCTCCCCTGGATTTGTGTTAGTGCCTCGTACACTGTAGTATTACACAGAGTATTTCACTGTGTTCAGTAAGACCCCTAAGACACTGCCTTGCCCAATGTCTTCAGACTACAGAGCATGAGCAATACTGTATACGAATATATTTTATCTCCATTTTTTTATTCTGCTGAACATACATTATATTTGATAACCAGCGTCTGGTGTCATCTCTGCATCTCTCCGTCCCCTGACTGTACTGTATTTAAGCTTTAGCACAAGCGGGGCCTGTCCAGATTACATGGTGGATTACCATATTACGTTATCAAAGTTTCTATGTAGTACATGGTCAGCAGGCAGCAGCCCAACGTTGGAGCTGGCAGGGCTCAGCGGGCCATACACAGCAGAGCAATAAGAACTTCATTGGGCACTGATGTAATTGTCTTTATGCATCAGTGTAGCGCCTCTGCTACTCTGTGCTATTGTGTTATTGTTTTATGACTGGCGGCCGAGTCAAGGCGCCCGATAGTATTTGGGTTGCGCTTGATTTATAAGCATTAGAACGTTGGCGGTTGGCAACCTTACTCAGTGTAGCATTACCATGTCATCTTTATACTAACAGCACAGCAGCCATCTTCTGGCCATTGAAGTAATGTTAGGAACCTTAATGTCCCAGATTAAAAAAACAATTAAAAAAACATAGTCTAATGCCTTGGCTATAGTTGAGGTGCGATCGATTAATTATTTGAAATCGTAGTGAGTATTTGAGGCCCATCTTTACTGTATAGAGTTAGTCTGAAGAGCTATTCTTAGGAGAAACTACATATACACTATATATACAAAAGTATGGGGACACCTCTTCAAATTAATGGATTTGGCTATTTCAGCCAAACTCTTTGCTGGCAGGTGTATAAAATCGAGCACACAACCATGAATCTCCATAGACAAACATTGGGAGTAGAATGGCATTACTGAAGAGCTCAGTGACTTACAACGTGGCACCGTCATAGGATGCCACCTTTCCAACAGGTCAGTTCGTCAAATTTGTGCCCTGCTAGAGCTGTCCTGGTCAACTGTAAGTGCTGTTATTGTGAAGTGAAAACGTCTAGGAGCAACAAAGGCTCAGCCGTGAAGTTGTAGGGTCACACAAGCAGAATGGAACTGCCACGTGCTGAAGCGTGCAGCACTTAAAAATGGCCTGTTTTAAGTTGCAACACTTTCTACCTAGTTCCAAACTGCCTCTGGAAACAACCTACCCAACTTTATGAGCAACACACAACTACCACCTGGAAACACCACAAGTATGCACTTGACATACAATAGACATACAATAGGAATTCATTAAACTTTTAAAACATTGCAACTGTGTGAATGTTCACTGGTTGCCAATTAGACCGGGTGTGTATATTCTGGCAGCCTAAAACCTACCTAACAGTCCGAATAATTAATTACCTTACCAAGAGCAGCTAATTAAAGGGATAGTTCGACATTTTGGCAATTTAGCATCCTCATAGATACCATTTTTATGTCCCTGCGTGCAGTTTGAATGTGTTAGACTGGAAGTCTAAAGGAACAGCTAGCATGCTAGTTGTTCCTGTACGCAGAGACATAAAAATGGTATCCATGAGTTAATCTGTCTCTGGGTAAGTAGAAAAAAAGTGTGACATTGTGTCAATTAAGCCCATTTTTCCTTTAATGGAAAAATTCCACCCAAAAACTATAGTTTGGTATTTGTTTCATTAGTCCATTGTTGACATAGTCCCAAAATGTTTTGTTTTCAACACCTAAGTTGTCAATATATGTAACTTTCAAAATACAAATACTGAAAGATAGTTTTGGGGTGGAGTTTTCCTTTAACTTCTTGCGTCGAGCCATCCCGGATCCGGTATCGTGACTACAGCCTCAAGATCATTACCATAACGCAACGTTAACTATTCATGAAAATCGCAAATGAAATGAAATTAATCTATTTGCTCTCAAGCTTAGCCTTTTGTTAACAACACTGTCATCTCAGATTTTCAAAATATGCTTCTCAACCATTGCAAAACAAGCATTTGTGTAACAGTATTGATAGCTAACGTAGCATTTAGCGTAGCATTTAGCGTTAGCATTCAGCAAGCAACATTTTCACAAAAACCAGAAAAGCATTCAAATAAAATCATTTACCGTTGAAGAACTTCGGATGTTTTCAATGAGGAGACTCTCAGTTAGATAGCAAATGTTCAGTTTTTCCTGAAAGATTATTTGTTTAGGACAAATCGCTCCGTTTTCTGCGTCACGTTTAGCTACGAAAAAAAACCTGTATCCAGGATTGTGTAAATCTATCCGCAAGCTCATTAGCATAACACAACGTTAACTATTCATGAAAATCGCAAATGAAATTAAATTAATCTATTTGCTCTCAAGCTTAGCCTTTTGTTAACAACACTGTCATCTCAGATTTTCAAAATATGCTTTTGAACCATAGCTAAACAAGCATTTGTGTAACAGTATTAGTATTAGCCTAACATAGGATTATGCCTCTATTTCAGCATGCAACATTTTCCACAAAAAACAGAAAATAATTCAAATAAAATCATTTACCTTTGAAGAACTTCAGATGTTTTCAATGAGGAGACTCTGTTAGATAGCAAATGTTCCGTTTTTACAAAAAATATTATTTGTGTCAACTAATCGCTCCGTTTTGTTCATCACGTTTGGGTAAGGGAATTTTTTTTAAAAAGTCATTAAAACGCAAACTTTTTTCAAAATTAACTCCATAATATCGACAGAAACATGGCAAACCGATGTTTAGAATCAATCCTCAAGGTGTTTTTCACATATCTATCGACGATAAAATCCATCGTGGCAGTTTACTTTCTCTTCTGAAGAAATGGAACGCGCATGGACCTACAGATTACACAATAATTTCGACACAGGACACCGGGCGGGACACCAGGTAAATGTAGTCTCTTATGGTCAATCTTCCAATGATATGCCTACAAACACGTCACAATGCTGCAGACAATGGGGGGACACGACAGAAAGTGCAGGCTCATTCCTGGCGCATTCACAGCGATATAAGGAGACATTGGAACACAGCGCCTTCAGAATCTGGGGCATTTCCTGTATGAAACTTCATCTTGGTTTCGCCTGTAGCATTAGTTCTGGGGCACTCACAGATAATATCTTTGCAGTTTTGGAAACGTCAGAGTTTTGTCTTTCCAAGGCTGTCAATTCCATGCATAGTCGAGCATCTTTTCGTGACAAAATATCTTGTTTAAAACGGGAACGTTTTTTATCCAAAAATTAAAAGAGCGCCCCCTATCTCGAAGAGGTTAAGTAAGCTAAGTTGAGAGCCTATGTAAAAGTCTCTGAGAGGGTTTTGTGCATGCAGGAACAGTCATGTATGTTTTTTTACATAGTAGTGTAGTTTAACAGGAAGAATAAACCAATATCGCGATATGCCTCGCTCATCTCGATATCAAACATATCAAATCAAATGATCGATATTGGTCCCCACCACTAGCAAATACAGTATAGGCCTGTTGTCTGTTATTTAGGGTTAACTATGGTTCTTTAACCTCAGGCTGATACTGTCCTTTTGAAACCTGAGTCCCCCAAAACTCATTACAAGTGAAGAAAGGGCTGTGATGCTTAAAGAAGCAGTGTTTCAAAAGAAGAAAAGCAGTTTATTATGTGATATTAGTCATTGTGATTTTCAGAAGGGCTGCTTCAGGAAATAGGAAAAGCGACTTGAACTCCCATTAAGCCTTTGTAATAGCAGATGCCCCAGTGGGGCTCTCTAAATGTATATTTGGAGCAGGAAAGCCACGGCTGGATGGGCTTGGACCTGGGATTCGTTGCCTGATCTCAGTCGTCTCAGTCTGTCTATTGGCCCATGGTAATGTCACAGAGCTCAGGCTCCTAGAGTTGGTCACTGAATGTGCAGGGATATTTGTGTCAATGAATCGCATAGATGATCAACGATCATTTGAATGGCCTGATCATTCATGGGTCTCAGTTTCACTCTTGCCAGCCTTTTACAAAATGAAAGATTCACTGAGGGCATCTGCGTGATGTCTATGCACTAATCTTAGCCACAGTATCTTGGAGATGGCCCTAATTTGTAGTTGAACTGAATTACATAATATCCTAGTACATATCCCTGTGTTAAAATAAGTAAGGCAGTAATGTTGAGCACTGCCTTCCTACACATGAAGCCATAAGACGTCTTCAGCTGTGTCTCTGTCTGTCCCTGGGGCAGAGGACCTTGAGGAGAGGAGGGTAGAGGAGGGGAGGAGACAGTGTTGCCATGGTGCAGTCTCAACCAGAGCTGTACATTAGCTCTGCTGCTCGGCTAATTACGGAGAGAGACTGCAATGTTGAGGCGCAGACAGGCAGCAAGACAGGCAAAGGACTTTTTTCAGTGAAGGATTTTTTGATATCGCATAGATATGGAGGACATGTAGTACACATGTGTAAGTTACACAGTTACACATTTCATACATTTTATTTTATTTTACAAACATGAATGAGGATTTACTTCAGATGTATTTGAAGGACAGAATCAAATACTATAGGTCCTACTACCAAGGATGCTGTTTGAGGTAGAGGCAGCTAGTGGAGGAGTGCGGAGCAATTCTGGTTCTAGTTGTGGTGCTGCTTCCCTCTCCTCTCCTGTGTTACCTGGCGTACCACTTGTGTAACACAGAGAGGTCTTCCAAGCAGCCGAGCCCCAGAGCCTTGCTGTGAATAGGCTGCTGGAGAGGCTGCAGATCATGATCAGACAGTTTAGAAAACCCAATATGGGCCACTGTGGATTAATGTTCCCCATTTTAAAATTCCTCATTGGAAAATCTCAGAGCCCGATGACGCGACTGGGGGGGGGAGGGTTGGCAGAGAGAAGAGGACGGAAGGAGGGGTGGAGGGGCTCAGAAGCGAGAGGAATATTGCAATATTAGGCCATGCACTTTGAACCCCGGACTGTCATCTCCTGTGGATGCTGTGTCTTCCTGGCAGGCTGACCAGATGATGCCACGGTTACATGTGGTTGCACTGCAAGTTACAGCGCATTATCAAAATGAAGCCAATGACACCACAACGCCAGATTGCTCTCTCTTGTGCCCAGGAGACGAAAAGCTGTTAGAGATTTGGTCATTTTGAAAACTCATCCTAGCTATTATGGCCATGGTGAGTATAGTATTCAGCATATTTTCATGTCTGTTATAACAGATCCTTATTATGTTTTTACTGCAGTTGAATACTCCAAATGATTGTTATTCTTGATGTTCAGATCATGACCCTCCTCTGTGTTGTGCAGATATAAAGAGCTCCATCTATTCCTATTGTCTAAGCGTCCTCAAAGGGTACTAGTGATGAGCTGCTGGAGTCCTATATGGAATTACAACAGAGTTGCTTCATGGGAGATTCTTTGACATGCAGAGGATTTTCATTAAACCAATGTTAGCATAGTAAGGGAATTATATAGGTTATCTTAATCTTTTTGTACTGTATATTCAAATCTTGATTTACATTTGAGTATAATCAATATTATACTTTAGAATATTTATATTTTCTGGCTACAGTACTTAACAGTATCTAGTGCTACGATGCTGTGTGGTGCTCTTATGTTGTTTTCCATGGTCTGACTGAAGGCTTCTGAACAAAGGCCAGTCCTTACCATCGGATCAGAGGCCTCTATGCTGAAAGGTTACAACTTCAAAGCCTCTTGTTGTCTGTCTGTGCTCTGATCAGCTTTTGCGTCATATGTCCATGCCCAAATGACGGTTGCTCTGACTCTGATCTGCTCTGATCTGTGCTGAGACACAGTCCTCCACGAGGCCTGTGTGTCGTGATCCAACCTGAGGTGTTCTGCAGGAGAAGAAGAGACGAGAAAATCTGGGCCCTCAACAGGAGGCAGATTGGCTTGGCAATCCCCAAAGTGATACAAACGTTTGAAACAAAGGACCCTTTTTTCCCACCGCCGTTTCATTTGGCAGGAAATACACCAGCATATGGACAAACGTGCTCATGAATGTATTCATAATTGTGCATTAGTTTTTAGCCACAGTTTTTGTTGCCTTATCATTTTCCTACTTTACTGTAATTCTTCATCACTTTCAACACCTTCGCGCTTTGCCAGCCAACGTGAACGCGGGCAGGGCAGGCAGTGAATGGAGCTGTGTGTGGGTGTTTTCGGAGTCGAGGAATAAAGACCTGCTGAGCCCTGTGGGCCATGATGACTGGAGGGGAAAGAGGGGAGGGGAGCTGCTGCGCTGTTTGTACTGCCACAGGGGCGCCACCTGGGACCGGCCTCTGCCTGCTCTCCATCCTCTCTCCATCTTGGCCAGGGTCAGAAGTGGCTCTGTCATCTGCACTGGTTGTTTTAACAGTAGATCAAAGATGATCCGTGTGTGACAACCCCTTAGTCCCACATGTACAGTGTTCTTCCCCTACCGACCAACTGGCTCCCTCTGCTTCCCTCCCCATCTCCCCATGGCTCGCAGGTTCAGCTTAATGATTCAAATGGTCTTTTTTTAAAGAAACAAATGAATCATAATTTGTTTTGGTGCTTTTTTGAGCGGACGGTGTTGTTGTGTTTATATGGGCGGTACTGTGTCTGGTGGTGCTTAGGCAGGGATGGCCTGGAAGGGATCAGCTGGCCCTCTGCCCCCGAGTGACACACCAACACACTCAACGGTCAAAGGTCACACTGTGTAGTGCCAAAATAAGCTGCCAAAATAAGGCCATCATGTCACGAAACACTCACTCGTAATCCTCATCATCACAGAGAAACAGCCCATGTTCTATGATCAGAACACAACCATAGAATCATAGAATCCTGTATTTCATATGTCATTGACTATGGATGACAAAACATTATTATAGTCAGCGAGCTTCAAAATGGCAGCGTAGTGCTGTACACTGTCGCTGGCGCTCACTGAGAACAGGCAGAATCCCAAACAGCACAGAAGTGTTGCTCTCAGCTTAGCAACAAGGGGTAGCAACCAGCCGAGAGAGAGCTGCCTGCAAGCTAGCATGCTGCAGAGACCTCTGATGTAGAGGGAGAATTTGACCCCCTCCAGATCAGTGCCATGTTAATGGGTTTGAGAGTGCATCCACCGTTTTTGTATTGTTATTATTATCATTTCTAGTAATAATAATTTCTAGTAATAATAATTGTCCATAACAACGTTATGACGCACATCTGTTGGTGGTCATTTTAAGCAATTTGTCAATCAATCTGACATCTATCTGAGGAGCGGAGGAGCCTGTTGCAGTCAGACTGTGGTCAAACATAGTGCACTACATAAGGAATAGTGTGCCAATTCGGACACGTTCAGTGTAATAGTGAGTGGAAATGATTAGAGCAGACTGACGGACGGAGGTGGGTCAAGTAACCTGGCACCAGTATCATCCGACAGACAGGGTTGGGGGTAGATTAAATTATCAACCCAGATTCTTCTGATTCTCTCTCCATACCACACAGCATAATCCACAGACCAGGCAGCAGCTGCCACTGCCCCAGGCATCCCAAAAAATAAACACTGACCACACATAGACAACATTAATACAACACATGGACAACCCTAATACAACACATGGACAACCCTAATACAACACATGGACAACCCTAATACAACACATGGACAACCCTAATACAACACATGGACAACCCTAATACAGCACATGGACAACCTTCTTACAACACATGGACAACCCTAATACAACACACGTTTAAATACAAGCTTACATGATCGCATGGACACATGCACGCATACACACACACACACACCCATGAACACGCTAGGGCTGTGAATTACCAGGGACATCACCATACTTAGGTGACGATATGACATGTTTTGCAATTCTCACGATTCTATATGTATTTCAATTCGATACTGTGATTTTATTGCGATTCGATGCTCCAAACATATTTCTCACCATATGTCTGCTGCAGAGGGACAAGAATGAACAAAACTAGTTTTGATCAGTTATGAAAAAAAAGTGCTGAAAACAAATTGGCTCACTATTTAAAAAGAAGATGGAGAACAAGAAAAATATTGGAAGTTTTGGTGCAGGTACAGCCAACTAGCGCAAAAATAATATTGCGATATTGTCACAATAATACGATATATATCGTCCAAAATAATATCTGATATGTAACTGTATCGATTTTTTTTCCCCCTCATCACTAATTCACACATGCACACATACTCACACACACATTTAAATGCAAGTCTGTATTCACAAATGCGTGCATCCACTCATATACACACATATATGCCAGCCTACATACAGTATATACTGTACATTTACCATCACCACATACAGTGCCTTGCAAAAGTATTCAGACCCCTTGGATTTCTTCTCATTTTATTGTGTTACAAAGTGGAAATCAAATATATTTAATTGTTCTTTTTTTGTCAACAATCTACACAAAACACTGTAATGTGGAAGAAAAAATCTAAAATTTTTGAAAGATTAATAGAAATAAAATAACTAAAATATAGTCGTTGTATAAGTATTCAGCTCTTTGAGTCAATACATGTTAGAAACACATTTGGCATTGATTACAGCTGTGAGTCTTCTCGGGTAAGTCTATAAGAGCTTTGCACACCTGGATTGTGCAATATTTACCCATTAATCTTTTCTAAATTCTTCAAGCTGTGTCAAGATGTTGAGGATCATGGCTAGACAGCAATTGTCAAGTGTTGCCATAGATTCTTGAACCGATTTAAGTCAAAACTGTAACTTTGCCACTCAGGAACCTTCACTGTCTTCTTGGTAAGCAACTCGAGTGTAGATTTGGCCTTGTGTTATAGGTTATTGTCTTGCTGAAAGGAGAATTCCTCTCCCAGTTTCTATTGTAAAGCAGGCTGAAGCAGGTTTTCTTCTAGGATTTTGCTTGTGCTTAGCTCCATCCCATTTATTTTTGTCCTAAAAAACCCAGTATTTGCTGATGTCAAGCATACCCATACTGTACCATGATGCAGTCACCACCATGCTTGAAAATAAGGATGCAGTTACTCCGTTGTGTTGGATTTGCTCCAAACATAAGGCTTTGCATTTAGGGCATAGAGGTTATTCCTTTGCTGTGTTTTTTTGCACAATTACTTTAGTGTCTTGTTTCATACAAGATGCATGTTTTGGAATATTTGTATTCTATATATTTGTATTCTTCTTTTCACTCTTTCATTTAAGTTTATTGTGGAGTCTCTACAATGTTGTTGATCCATCCTCAGTTTTCTACGATTACAGACATTGAACTCTGTAGCTGTTTTAAAATCACCAATCATCACGGTAACATCGCTGAGCAGTTTCATTTCTGTCCTGCAGCTCAGTTCAGAAGGACGACTGTATCTTTGTGCCTGTGTGGTTTAATATAAAATACACAGCATAATCTTAACTTCACCATGCTTAAAGAGTTATTTAATGTCTGATTTGTTTTTGTTAGCCATCTACTAATCGCTGCCCTTCTTTATGAGGCTTTCAAAAAGCTCCCTGGTCTTTGTAGTTGAATCTTTGCTTGAAATTCAATACTTGACTGAGGGACCTTACAGATGTTGTATGTAGGGAGGACAGAGGAACGGTTAGTCATTCAAAAATCATGTCAACCCCTATTATTTCACAGAGTGAGTCCATGTAACTTATTGTGTGATTACATTTTTTTTTTTTTTTTAATTACCACTGAACTATACAGAACAAAAATATATAAATGAAACATGCAACAACTTCAATAAATTACAGTTCATATAAGGAAATCAGTCAATTGAAATACATTTCATATGACTGGGCAAGGGTGCAGCCATGGGTGGGCCTGAGAGGGCATAGACCCACTTACTTGGGAGCCTGGGTCCCCCAGTGGGTGGGCCTGGCTCCCAAGTAAGTGGGTCTATGCCCTCTCAGCTAATCAGAATTTGTTTTCTCCCATAAAAGGGTTTTGTTACATACAGAAATACTCCTCAGCACCCCCAACATCCCCCTCGGACGATCCTGCAGGTGAAGAAGCCGGATGTGGAGGTCCTGGTCTGGCATGGTTACATGTCTTCTGCGGTTGTGAGGCCGGTTCGATGTACTGCCAAATTCTCTAAAACGCCATTGGAGGTGGCTTATGGTAGATAAATGAACATTCAATTCCCTGGCAACATCTCTGGTGGACATTCCTGCAGTCAGCATCCCTCAACTTGAGACATCTGTGACATTGTGTTGTGTGACAAAATTGCACATTTTGGAGTGGCCTTTTATTGTCCCCAGCCCAGCTGGGGCTGTGTAATGATCATGCTGTTTAATCAGCTTCTTGATATGCCACACCTGTCAGGTGGATGGATTATCTTGGCAAAGGAGAAATGCTCAATAACAGGGATGTGGACAACATTTGAGAGAAATACTTTTTTTTTGCGTACTGGACATTTCTGGGTTCTTTAATTTCAGCTCATGAAACATGGGACCAACACTTTGCATGTTGCGTTGATATTTAATATTTTTGTTCAGTATAATTTAGGCTTGACTAAACAAAGGGTCTGAATACTTATGCAATGATTATATTCTATTGAATAATTTGTTATTTGTCCCAACATTTTTCTTTAAATCCATTTTAATTCCACTTTAACACAAAATGTGAAGAAATCCAAGGGTCTGAATACTTTTCAAGGCACAGTACATGCATGCACTCATCAGACACACATTGGCATGCTCCGACTTCATTACCACATAACAGCCTCATGAATACTGAAGCATCCACTGGGAGTGGTATTGTGTGGAGTGCATGTGATAAGTAATATCATTTCAGTGTGTGGCTGTGTCTGTTGTGCTGAAGGTCAGACTAACCACCTCTCTGAGGCTCACCGTGACCACACAGGAAGCTAAGCCTGAGCACGCTTTAGTAATATTACATCAAGATGAGGAGGGAATGTTGCTGACAGCTGTGACCGCCTATTAATTATCATTTCATAAAAATGTGTGCGTGCATGTGTGTGCACGTGAGTGTGTGCTTGTGTGTGCATGTGCACGTGTGTGTGTCAGTCTCGCTCTGTGTGAAAGCGAGAGAGAGGATTATACCTGTTTGTGTGTCACAATGCTCAAATCATTCACATCAAATGTGTTCTTCCCATGGAAACCATGGTTTGTAATAGGCATGAACTAATACATTTCCTTGTGGTTCCCACAAGTGACTGAATGACTGAAATCAAGTGGTATTCTTATTGGGTACGACACCCTTTCCTCTATGTCCCTTTCTCTCTATATAATGTATATCTATCCCTTCCTCTCGCCTTCCCTCCTTCTCACTCTCCCTTCCGCCTTCTCTCCCTCCTCTCCTATGCTTTCTTCCTGCTCTCCTCTCCCCCGGTCCCTCTGGCAGTGAGCGGGGCCTCAGCTCAGCGTGAATGAGATGTTGGGTGCATGGTAATTGAGTAGGTATTGATTGGACTGCAGCGTGGCATACGAGAGGCCAATGAAAGCCAGAGGATCAGAGCGAGGCACCACCGACCGACTGACTGCACCTCTCATCCCACATTCTACAGGAAACATACAAACCATACACGGCTGACCAGCTCACAGTGACAGTTCATTGTAGATAACGTAGTATTGACGTATTGACATGTAACAATTGTGCTGTAAGCATCAATAGATACTGTAAGGAAGGTTCAGATTGACTCTATTGGACTTGGGCTCACCATTTCTCTATATCAGTAATCAATATGAATGAGTGAAGGCAGAGGAATAATTTCCTAATGCTCCACGTATCATCAGACAAAACAGCCTCCATGACCCTGTCTCAGACAGAACATACTTCATTACCATGTATCAGACAGGACTGGACCATCAGACAGAGCAGCCTCCATTACCCTGTCTCAGACAGGACTGAATCATTAGGAAGAACAGCCTTCATTACCCTGTCTCAGACAGGACTGTATCATCAGGAAGAACAGCCTTCATTATCCTGTCTCAGACAGGACTGAATCATTAGGAAGAACAGCCTTCATTACCCTGTCTCAGACAGGACTGTATCATCAGACAGAACAGCCTCCATGACCCTGTTTCAGGCAGGACTGAATCATTGGGAAGAGCAGCCTTCATTACCCTGTCTCAGACAGGACTGTATCATCAGGAAGAGCAGCCTTCATTATCCTGTCTCAGACAGGACTGTATCATCAGGAAGAGCAGCCTTCATTATCCTGTTTCAGACAGGACTGGATCAGAGTCACTGTCATATTTCAGTGTGAAGTTGTCATTGGTTACAGGGCTGCCATACAGTATCAGTGTGCTATGTAAAGGAGGATCGAAGGGTTATTGTCTTGTCAGCGTCTCATTGTTATGCACATGCCAAACCTTCCTGTACCCCAGGGAACTCGAGGAGTTAAAAAAAAACACCATAGAAATAATGCTGCATGAGGAGGAGCTTGGATTTCATTTGAGGTGTGGCCTCACTATCTATTGCATTGCCAACATATGGCATCATCATACATAGGCTAATATTGTTTGTACTTTATTTTACAGTACTGTTTCCACTGGTATTTACCTGGAGTTGTTGTGCTAACAATAGGTATTTTCATGTAATTACTTCATAAAAAATAATGAATCATAACTGGAATTAAAAATCTGAATGAATCAGATGAACAATTTAAAAGTGTAGCCTCAAACTTCATTCTGTCACAACATAGGATAAGGACTCTAGAGGTAGTGGAGACAGGGCCTCTGGTCGAGTGGGCTCTGATTGACAGTAATGGGGCAGATCTGGACACAGTGTAACTGTTTCATTCATTCATTGCAGGGGGAGGATTGTAGCTACAGTACTAATACGATATAGACAGGCAGTGAGCAGGCAGGCCAGCCAAGCTGAGGCTGTGCCCATGGCCATGCATGTGCAACAGAGAGACTCATAAACTGCAGTCAGCGTCCTGAGAGGTGAACCAGGGGGAGGCGGCTAAGCGGGCGCGCGAGCACCGGTTGTCATTGGAACACATTGATTATTTAGCTATTTGGACGAATGCTGTGCTCTACGCTTGCCAAGGTTTAGTGGGAGTCTTTGTAGCATTGCTGTCCAGACTGGCTGCAGCCAAATCAGTGCTGTCAGGTGCAGTGCTGTTTGAAGATAATACATGAGGAAATGAAAGTCTCAGATAAATAATTGAACGGAGGGGTGGATGGATGGATCGATAGATAACCATTTGGAGGGAACTAATGAACAGCTGGATGTATAGAGATGAGTGTTTTTGTCTGGAATGGTGCTCAGTTGGGATAGGTTGGTTGTGGTGGTTATACAGTCAGTCCTGTTGGGAGAGCAGTTTGAGCAGGGTGTGTGTGTATGTTTGTGTGTGTGTGTACAGCCTGCCCTGAGCCCTGCACTGCAGTTGGACAGAAGTGAACAGCGACAGCTGGCTGGGAAAACATGATTAGTGTTTGAATTAAAAGGAAATTAAGGGATTTATTATAATCTTATCCAGATTTTGGTTAATTCCCCCCATGCCCCTCAGTCACACCCTTCTGCCACATCTGGACGGTTGCCAACATTTTTCACCGGCGTCATCCCCTGTTCCCCTCTGCCCCCCTCGACTCATTTGCCATCCATCCCCATGTAACCCCCCCTCACACACACACACACACACACATACATACAGGGCTGTGCACAGACCTTTCAGGAGGCAGGTGTTCAAAATGAAAAAAGGGTGCATGGGCCTATTTATTTCTTCAACAACACACTCATCACAAATTGTAAGCAAGCTAGTCACAGTGCCTCCTGAAGACATGATCGGGTGAAAGAAAGTGGGCTGTTAGCTGATCGTTGATGATTGATGTAAATCTGCTAGTTAGCTAGCTTTATTTTTTAAATATTTTTTTTTAACAGGTTGTGATTTATCTTCAATTTTCTTAAATACTTAAATGATAACTTCATAATATAATATGAATAATCTTCTAACTCATGATATATGGCTGGCTGGCTAGTGGCTTGTGTGGATATTTTAGTATATGTTGGTTAGCTAGAGTCTACCCGTGTTGCCGCTGCCCTGACACACATGTGCAACACCCAACTGCTGAAGGGATGGAGTTGGGGTCGAGGGTTATAGATGCAGCCACTCCTCTCTATGTCTTTCTGCCTCTCTCTGCTGTGCGTATCTGCCAACCAGACTGAAATATTCATAATGATGTTTATCAAGTGTTAATGCTGCTGTGTGGCAGTACTGTTGATATTTAAACTAGGTAGCTAGCTACACACACTCGACGGGTGACCGCATCTCATACATGTCTGGATACCGGGCATGCGCAATTTCCGTACAGGGCAAACTGGGAAAACAGGCGCTACCCGAGGCACGCGCAAGCGCTGTACAGGGCAGACTAGCAGGCGCAACCAACGGACGGGGTGGAGGTGGATGGTGGCGAACTTGATGACATCACAACGACTTGCGGCCCCACGCTGCTGCCCTGGCCTCGCGGCCCCACGCTGCTGCCCTGGCCCCGCGGCCCCACGCTGCTGCCCTGGCCCCGCGGCCCCACGCTGCTGCCCTGGCCACGCGGCCCCACGCTGCTGCCCTGGCCACGCGGCCCCACGCTGCTGCCCTGGCCACGCGGCCCCACGCTGCTGCCCTGGCCACGCGGCCCCACGCTGCTGCCCTGGCCACGCGGCCCCACGCTGCTGCCCTGGCCACGCGGCCCCACGCTGCTGCCCTACGCGGCCCCACGCTGCTGCCCTCGCCACGCGGCCCCACGCTGCTGCCCTGGCCACGCGGCCCCACGCTGCTGCCCTACGCGGCCCCACGCTGCTGCCCTACGCGGCCCCACGCTGCTGCCCTGGCCACGCTGCCCCACGCTGCTGCCCTGGCCACGCTGCCCCACGCTGCTGCCCTGGCCACGCGGCCCCACGCTGCTGCCCTGGCCACGCGGCCCCACGCTGCTGCCCTGGATTCACAGCCCCACGCTTATCAGCCCTCTCCTCCTCAAACCCAACTCCCACTTCAGAGACAACACACCGCTCTGGGGCGGATTTAGGATTACACACACTGAGATTATCTTCCCCTTTCTTTTTGTGTGCTTGTTAAGGGAGAAACAGATACTGGGATTACCCGCTTCAATCCCAGACTAGGATGACATTTTTATTTTCAGACTGACTGTCTTGAAACCTTACTAGGTTTATAGTGCTATTATTGTAACATAGTGGTTTCTTTTCAATCATTGATTAGCCAGCTAGGAAGTAACCTCTGTTGCTTATGATAAGCTATTTTGTTCCTGCTGTTGTGTTTGTCATTTGAGGTCCCTTGGCTGTGGCACTGGATTCCGTTCACTAGCTCAGTCCAGTACAATGACAGAGCAGAAATAGTCCCCACTGTTGCCCTCGGGCTCCTTCTCTCCACTACCTTACACACAGCTCAATGGGACCAGTTGGCTGTGGGGGATGAGTACATTTCTTAAAGACTTGGGTGTCTATGGTGCTGTGGCACACTGTGCACTTCTAAAACACACACACACTTCTAAAAGCATGTGAAGAGAGCTGCTGCTACCGTGTCCCTTTGTTCTCACTAGGCTTTAGGTCTGGTGAGAACATTGCTGTCCTGTATTTTCATGACAAACAGGAAATGCTTAAATGTGTACGGTAAATGGAAAATGTGCACACACAAGCACTGTCGCAGGCGTCTGCGGTCCATACGCAGATTACACAAGCCATGTTGTGCTGACTAAGGGACGTTTGTGTTTCTCCACAGCTGGCCAGAGCCATAGAACTAGACTACAGATCTGAAAAAGAGGTCACGTCTTCTGTGTTGGATTTGAACAGTTTCCATTAATCAGATAAGTCACTCAGTGAAAATAAAGTAACAAAGCTCTGGAAAGTTTCAGAGAAACTGGGGTGTAGCATGATGATGAATGATGCCAATCAAAGCGAGTCGGGCTTGATGCTTTCGTCTTATGACCTCAGTACGACTCCAGTATTCAGCCTTTTCTGCTCAAACCAGCTGTGATTGTATATGTGCGTATTGAAGTACCATGGTCCAGCATTAAAGGACTGTTATGACTCGAGCTATAATATAAAGGGTGTGGTTCTTTTGTCTCAGACTGTGACCTGTTATATTGGAGTGTTGCACCCCGCTTGCATCTCCTTTGCCTGTGAGTCCTGTGTGAGAGAAGTGTCAGGTAGGAATACAAGAGCCGTGATCAAGTGATCCTTTAATGCCGTCACTAGGGGGAGAGACGCCACGGAAATAAATGAGCGACCGAGAGTCTGTGCCACGAAAGCAATCATCCCGTAACTGCGATGACCCCTCAACGTGTTTAAAGCAGTCATGTAATATCACAGGCCATAAGCTGCCTCATCACACAGCCAAAACATGGAGAATGCATGCATGTTCATCGTGTGTGGCGATAGAGGTTGGTGGAAGAAGATTAGAATCAATGGGGATCAATAGGAGTGGATGCACTTTGAAAAGCCCCAAGAACCTGGTAGTGTGCAAATAGTGAATACTGGGGGGAGACAATAAGGGGGAGGCAGAGGGAGGAAGTAGTGAGTGACTAGTAGCTTCTCTTTGCTGGACCTCAGGTAGCCTTGGTCCCCTAGCTGCACCGTCAGCAGCATCACCTCACCCCCACAGCTCAATCAGATCAATAGAGAGAACGTAGCCAGTGTTCCAGGACTCTGTGCTGTGCTATAAGGAGAGGCCATTACTGCTGGTCAGCCCTGTGTCCAGTCTACTGGGGCTATGTCCCGCTCATCCTCCGTCTCCTCAACTGAGAGCTGCTAGTCTTTTATGTAACATTTAATTGAGTATAGCATTCACATCACCTTGTGAGGGGACATTTTATAAGAATAAATGATGTCTATAACTGCCACTGTGAGAGGCATATCTTTGCAGTGCCCTCTCCTGCACTCTGCTTTGTCTGGTGCCCCCTCCACAGAATCATAACGTCTCCTCTGATACAACATGCGTGGGATGTTGGGAAATGAACACCAGCCACTAGGTGGCGTAATGCAGCCTGAACAGCCTGATTGTCTTCCTAAGAGAACTAATTCTGATATACAGATACAACACAGAATGCAACAGTTTTTGAGTCTTACTGACCAAATAGACCAGCCATTCAAACAGGTGAACAGTGGTCCGGAATGGGGTCAATACGGACCACGGGTCCCAACTTTTTTAGGAACTCAGTCAGGCCTCCAATCCCTGGTGTCATATGATAACACATACGACATGGAAAAATGTGTAGAATTGCAGGAAATTTGCTTTAAAACTGAAAAATGTTCTCTTCGCCAACAAGAAGGGTGTGAACAGTTTGGGGTTAATAAATTACAATATCCATCTGGACCGTTGCCACTTAGGACATTTGTGTGACCAGACCTTCTGAAATGGTACTTGAGTACCCTGCAATAGACCATCAAAACATAGATGTAGTGTTGGATGCCAGACTTCAAGTTGTTATGTTAGAACAGGAAGTGGTACGGTACAGTATGAGATGGTTGTGATATCCTAGACAATGACCCAATGGTCCCAACATACACACAGTTTCTTCAAATGGAGTCTTACACAGGAAGCAGGCAATTATAACACTGCTGGTCTCTTTTCCCCACTCCTCATTCTCAGTCCTCACACCTACTGTAGCCATCATCCACCCATGCCTAGCGAGACACAAACATACACACACCGACTGTTCCCATGGCATCCACTTACTGGCACCTAGCTGACTGATGATGTGTGATCTGCCAGCCTCACACACGCACACACACGCGCTTAGGTAATGTTGTATCTCTTTATCTATCTTTGCAGGCGAACCCTCCCCCCGTCATCGTCAACGCAGACTCACTGGATGCAGGCCCTTATGTAAATATTTGTTCTGTTGTCTCTGTGTGTGGATGGAGTATCTATTCTGTTGTCTCTGTGTGTGGATGGAGTATCTATTCTGTTGTCTCTGTGTGGATGGAGTATCTATTCTGTTGTCTCTGTGTGTGGATGGAGTATCTATTCTGTTGTCTCTGTGTGTGGATGGAGTATCTATTCTGTTGTCTCGGTGTGTGGATGGAGTATCTATTCTGTTGTCTCTGTGTGTGGATGGAGTATCTATTCTGTTGTCTC